>NC_048291.1:22930649-23275024 GCF_009762535.1 Notolabrus celidotus
CAACATTCAGGTCAAACTCCTGTCAGCAGCTCACTAACACTGTTCCTGGCTGAGCGGCTATATCAGGCTGCCAGGGGGACTCGCCTGGTTAAATTTAGAGCATAATGAGATTTAACTCAGCACTTCCCTTCAGTGAGTAATCCATTCACAAATGAACAAGAATGACGCTGGTGAAACCTTGTCTCTCTGAAGTACGTAATCACACGAGAAAGTGATTCCGATTTGTTCATTTATTCGATTAATCACAGAATGCTACAATTTTTCATCTTCCCATTAGTCACATTTCTGTAGCTGCTGCGAAAATTGATTTCCTGACATATTTATTTAATTAGCCACACTTACATAGAAATCCACTTTGCAGGAGTCTGGCCTGTCTTTTGGACCAGGGGCGAACCTCCATATCGTTTCAAGATGGTTGAAGAGGGATCCGTCAGTGCACACGGCCTGTTTCAAGACAAATTCCTCTTTATTTAGTCATCTGCTGACCCAAACTAGATATCTCATCTCCAAAAAATGTCAAAAACAATGTGTCTAGTGTCTTCTTATCCACATAAACTTGTATTAGCTGGTTTGGTGTTTCCAAAGAATATGCAGGAATAACATAAAGGCATGACATTCAATAAAAAGCAGTGAAAGTATGAATTTTAAGATCTTTCAGGACATACCCTGACTTGGTGGTTTGGAATGCAGGTGACATCAGAGGTGTAGCGCTCCGAGATTGGGGGGAAGCCTATTTCAAGCTCTGCTTGTTTGGTGCCATTTGGCCCCTTAATGACCCGAGACTTCTTGCACCAGGGAACAAAATGTTGGTACTGGTCCACATTTGCCACCACATTGTACATCTGCTCTAGACTATACCTGAAAACACAGTCACATGAAGACACACACACAAACAATGAGATGTCCATTTGTTACAGATCATAATTCTTTATGATAATTGCTTAGTTTTACGTCTAGTATGTTTCTAATTTGGATTTCCTACTACACAGATTCTACTGCGATCACTTTGTAGAATTAAGTGCTATAAGTAAAAAAGAATACAGTAAACTGTAAAAGAAAACATATGATTGTTCCAATTCTTCACATTTGAGAGGCTTGAGAGGCTGGTTATTTCAGTAGCCAAGTGTTGGATATTATGTCATGACACTCACCCTATTGTCCGGCTTTCGTTGTACTCCATCCTGCGGGTAATGATGGGAGCAACCAGGTTGATGAAGCTGCGGGTGGGTGTGATGGTAGTGGGGATGGTCGGGCATATAGGCAAGCTGGCCCTTCGTGCTACTAAGGCCCCACAGGAGCCCAAATGTCTGAGGGGAGAAGGAAGATTAATGAATTTGTGAAACATGGTACAAAGACCATCAAAATACTCCACTAGGGTTCCCATGGAATCCAACATGTACAAAGACCATCAAAATACTTCATCAGGGGTCACATGGGATCCAACATGTACAAAGACCATCAAAATACTCCATCAGGGGTCCCATGTGATCCAACATGTACAAAGACCATCAAAATACTCCATCAGGGGTCCCATGGGATCTAACATGTACAAAGACCATCAACATACTCCATCAGGGGTCACATGGGATCTAACATGTAGATAGACCATCAAAATACTTCATTAGGGGTCCCATGGGATCCAACAAAGACCATCAAAATACTCCATCATGGGTTCCATGGGATCCAACATGTACAAAGACCATCAAAATACTCCATCAGGCATCCCATGTGATCCAACTATTAATTTCAGTTTGAGCAGGCTATAAAATACCAAGGCTATTAAATCATGAGTTCTTAAATGAAAGAGGGGCGCTGAGTGTTCTCAAATGTAAGACAAGACAAAGAAAAGAAAGTGACAGCAAACTGATTCAATACAGGAAGTAAAGTCTCTTTAACAATTACAATAACACAATTTCCCATAAGAGCAACATGAGTTACACAAAATGAAACTTACAGTAACCACTTAAAACGAAACCCAATACTGACAAACACAAAGGAATACCTGTGAGACAGTCACATGGTCTCTCACCTGATATCTCTTTTAGAGTTTCCTCTCAAAACTTTCACAGAGTGGGCTTCAGACACGTCCAGCAGCGCCTTCAGAAGGAGATGAGTCCTCTTGTTGGTCATTGTGAAGTTTCTGTTGTATAGTTTACTCGGAGAGAAGTTTCAAGGCGGCAGTGTGAGCAGCGCAGCAGACAGACACTTTGCTGAACCGGCTGACTGTGGTCTAACTGAAGAGACGCTCGTGTTCCCGATAGGAGAAGTTGTGATGTAACATGAGGCGCGCTGGCCAATCAGACAGAGAGGTTGATGCAGTTTAAAAGCTGAACTTTATTCCTCTACTGGGACTGCTAAACTCTTCAATGATATTATTTGTTTGTGTGTATTATGATAGATAGATAGATAGATAGATAGATAGATAGATAGATAGATAGATAGATAGATAGATAGATAGATAGATAGATAGATAGATAGATAGTGTCATACCTGTTGGATCAATACTCTCTGTAAATATACATGTAAATATACAATGCAACAATTCTCCAAGCAGAATTCCATATTTCTATTTATTTTATTATTTAACTACTATTTGTTTTATGTAAAAGTACCTCTGCAACTCACCACTGCACTTTTTATCATATTATTTGAGCCTGCACATGCCTATTTGTTGTTCTTTTGTATTTATAGCTGATGTTATTGTTATTATTTTTATTTTTCTTATTTGTATGTCTTATTCTTATTCCTTGTACATAGAGAGCACAGTTTTCCAAAGTCAAATTCCTTGTGTGTTCAAGCATACCTGGCCAATAAAGCTGATTCTGATTCTGAGATAGATAGATAGATAGATAGATAGATAGATAGATAGATAGATAGATAGATAGATAGATAGATAGATAGATAGATAGATAGATAGATAGATAGATAGATAGATCAGTTGAAATAATTTTGAAAAGTTTTATGATAGGTTGCAATCCCTTCTATCCTTCTTCAACACTGAAGTTTTTGCCTCCTGATTAATGACCCCCCACCCCCCATGTCTCTTTGTCTGTTGGTCTCCTTCTTACTTTTTATTTTATTTATTTTATTTTATTTTATTTTTTACAAATGTTTATTTATTTTTGATTATTAATTCATTTTATTGTATTTAGTTGTACTAATATATTACCATTATAACTGATATTAACATTATTACTATATAGATATTTTTTGGGGATAATATAATGTTTTTTGTTTTTTTTTCTCTATGTTCTACTGAAAAAATTAAAAAGGAAATTATGGCTTGTTGTTTTATTATTTTTGTACTTCAACACTTGGGATGCACAGTATTCCATTGTAATAGTCACTCACTATACATGTCTTTGCATTTCTGACTCCCAATCTTGATCTGTCATTGTAAATTTGCACTATATTCAATAAAAATATTTATAAAAAAAACACAAAACATTTCAACTTCCTGATTGAATGCAATTTAAACCTATATACATTAAGGGTACATTTATTATTTTCTCATAGCATGTTATTTTAAAAAGTATAGTTAATATTTGAGCCTTCAGTAACTGTAGTGGCCAATGGTAATCTCCTTAACCTTTTCTCAGAATCGAATACATGGAGTTCCCTTGGATTTTCCGTTAACCAGATATATTAAAACACTGTAAAGCTGAGACTCATGGATAGAAATCAGACTGACTTTTTGACGCATGTCACTCAAAACCAATAATAATGATAAAAGATCAAGATATAATAGCCAGGGAATACTCTGATTTGTCTTCTTTTGAGACATTTGGGTTCATTTGTGATATTACACCTACAGTATATGCAATCGCTCACTGGATAGAGAGTTCATTGAGTCAGATGAAGCCGAAAAATTCCATGTGTGGGTGAGAGAACTGATAAGTGAATCAAGCACATGATGTGCTCTTGACACACCTGGACCTTGGTCTAAGAGTAGACATTCTCAGTCATTTAAACCAAACCAAATTTCAATTGCCTCTCCCACTCCATTACCAGAAAAAATATAATGTAGAACCACCTCAAACCACCTCAAACCACCTAAGATTTACTACTTTCTTGTGTTTTGATAAAGTGAAGCTTTTACATTTGTGAATGAATATTCCAACAGCAAAGCACACATGAGATCAAAATGGTATTTCTGAAACTACTGATTTTATACTGCTTGGAGTGTAGTGATGGGGCTTTTAGCAGGAATCTTAAATACCACATGTTGAACTTGCTTGTCACCATTACAATGTCTCCATTCAAATTATTCCATTTGAAAGCAGAGTACTATTACAAAAAACAGCATTATTCAATTGTTCACATTATTATAAAAGACAACTTAATTTCATTATGATATGTTTTACAAGAGCTTTAATCTCATGTAAGTAGTAACATCTTAGAACCTTTTATTTAACTTGTATAATACTGTTTGCATAAGACTAAAGGCTCTAAAAGGCTGAAACCTCCAAGCGCTGTTGAATTAAGCGCCTGTGCGGTAATACAGATGGAACAGGTAGTGCAGGGTCCATTTTTGGATCTTCAGACTGGAATTAGGGCGCTTGATCAAGGAAGGATTTGAAAACTGAGTAAATCCCAATATAGGTCAGAAACGCAACTTGTTCCTTCACAGACAACCTACCTTAGGCTATAAAAAGAACTAAGGGGGGTTTAGAGTTCCAGGTTAGTCAAACAGTTACACAATGTGTGCTTTTCCAGGTGGCCTTTTTTCATCTTTCCGAAAGTACAAAATACTGAATGTAAGATCACTTAATTATCTTTAATATAATTGGTAAATGGCACAGTGCAAGGGTGAGCACTGTTGCTCTCGGTTTCAACCTTGTATGTGTGCAAATGTGCTGTACTTCACCCTCACAGTCCAGTAACAAGCTTGTTGGGATAATTGGTGACTCTCGGCTGCCTTTGAATGTCAATGTCAGCATGACAGGGTTGTCTGCCTGTTAGTGTTAGCCCCTGTGATTGACGGGTGACCTGCAGTGTAAATCCTGCCTCTTGTCAGTGTTATCTAGAAACAGCAGCTCAGGATGGATGAATAGATGTCTGTAGAGTCTGACCTCTAAAAGAAAGAACCACAAAGGATACCTGTATGACTTGAAAGGCTACATGTCATCTCAAAATACCATGTCACTTTCTCTTTGTATTTCTTGTACAGTGTAGAGTTGGTAGTGAGTGTATAACAGGTTTAATCAATCCAATTACATGACTTATTTTTCCCATAAGCAGCATTGTGACGTTAGCAGTTTGTAGAGGAAATACAAAATTAAACATCACTCGTTCTAGGAAAAACGTATGCTTATTTTCACTGCCAGTGTTAAACCTTGTGGTGGTTATGTTCATTGAAGTGTATCTACAAGTAAGAAGTTCAACAACATTTTTGAAAGTATTTGTCTTTTTAATGATGTGTTAGAAACCTGAAGTGAGCCTATCCCAGTCAAA
Source organism: Notolabrus celidotus (assembly GCF_009762535.1). NCBI lineage: Eukaryota > Metazoa > Chordata > Actinopteri > Labriformes > Labridae > Notolabrus > Notolabrus celidotus. Next base: position 22,936,104 of record NC_048291.1, read on the forward strand.
AATGGCAGACCTGTGTGGTCAGAACACTTTTAATAACATGAAATGAAGAAGCAGTGTATTAGGTGAAATACATACTGTAAAAAAATACACAAACATCCAAACAAACTGTGTATGAATTAAACTGTGTTAAGACTAGTAGGTGACACATAAAACATGGAAGCATAAAGTCCCTTCTTCCTGTAATAGTCCCACTTTAGCAATCATAGTGAGTGAAGAAAGTCAACTTTATTTCAGGAATCAAAACAGTGAAAGACCAAACAAGTAGCCTCTGGGAATAGAGGAGACAGATTGTGCACAAAGTACTTCTTGGGAGAAAAGGCATGTGTAGAATTATTGGTCCTCATTTGAGAAAATGAGTTTGCTCACTGCACCGATGTAAGTTGAGCCTTCTGGTTCTGCGATCTTCAGTTTGATGAGAGGTGGAATGTCCCCGCTGGTGAAGTACCTGAATGAAGGGCGGGGTGACTGGATGGCATCCAGAAATACCTTTGTGACAAATGCAAAAGCACCACAAGGGTTAGATGGAGCAGCTGCATCAGGAGATTTGTGACTGAGGGAACTATGGAGGGACAGCAAACAAGATCCTGCAATGTAAGAGCTGCAGGGCCGAACAAGCCGATAACCAGACTTAGCTATAGACGTTTCTACCGGTGCTATAACATGAAGCATATTACTGAAGCAAATTAACTAATAGACATACAAATTACCTTTACAATGTCCTCTGTGTCCTGTGCCGCGTTTTGGAACACAGAACCACAGTGCTGCAGGTACTTTTCATAGAGGCTGAGTGTGTGGGTATCAACCTGTTGCAGAGACACATCCCCAAGCTCCACCTTCAGCAGGTTGTCCAGGAAGTTAGTGTTAACTGGTCCACACTCAATGAGACTCACACTGCAGGATGAAGCATCAAATCAATAGTCTCTCCTAATCAGTATCACAGATCTGTTTTTTTTCACCTGTAGCCTCTAACATGAGATGCAAACAACAATTTTTAAACTCACTGGATATTGAAGTGTTGCAGAAGGACTGCCATGCTCTCACATGCTCCCTCTATTGCAAATTTACTGGCACAGTATACCTCATTAAAAGGCAGTCCTGTAAGAGAGCATGAGGCACAAGGCTGGTTGTTTTGGCAATTTCATGCATGGAAGCAGGCTTGAAAAAGATTTGTTTATGCAGTTTCTATGAAACCATTACAAAAATTGCACATGTGGAACACTGTTATTATTTAATGATTCCTCAACCATAAACGTTTCTCACCGTGAAGACCTCCAGTGCTGCCAGTGACCAGAATCCGGCCCTGGTTCTGAGCCTTCATGCCCGGCAGGAAAGCTTGGATGGTCTGGATGGTGCCGAGCAGGTTGACATCCAGAATCTGCCTCATAGAGTCCAAGGACTGTACCTCTAGCGGCCCCATTAAACCCACACCAGCATTGCATACTGTGATGAGAGAGGATAAGCCCTTTCACACACACATTTTTCCAATCTAAATCAGGACACAATGACACAAGAGCATACCAAGAATATCCACTTGTTTCTCCACAACCCTGTCCCTTGCATCCAGGATGGACTGCTGGTCAGTCACGTCCATTTGGAGAATGTCCAGCGTATCCTTGTGAAGACCTTTGACACACTCTAGAAGACGCTCCTTCTTGGCCAGGTTTCTCATTGTGGCGTACACTAAACAGAAGTCAAGTTATTTGTTTGTATCTCATAAAGCATATTACAAAATTTGACAGAGTCTTAATACTTCCTGACCCAGTGCAAGCTCTCTTAAGGCGCATTTCGACCAAGAGTTCTGGGGTCTTTTAGCCCCCAGAACTTCTTTACCCTGAACTAAAAGGTTCCTGTGCCCCCATTGTTGTCTGCGTTTCGACCACGGGCTGAAGTCCCGGGTAGATTGTGCAAATCAGGCCAGTGACATATGGAGAAAAAAAAAAGTATTAAATGATATTTTGAAATCTTAATAAAAAACTTAACTAGTATGCATTCCCAGGAACTCCCTCTGTGTTTCAACAACTGTGTAAACTCCACAAACACTGTTACGTTCAAATGAAAGTCCCAGGACCTTTGAAAAGTACTACCCCCCCCAAGCAGGGGCTTTGACAGGGGGGTGATTATCTACCCCTGAACTAAATTTAGACCCTGGTTCCTCCAGTTGAAATGCACATAGTTCAGGGGTAAAGTCCCTAGTTCCGGGGTAAAGTTCCTGTGGTCGAAAAACACCTTAAGAACACAATTTCAGATAGATGTCAACTGTTGTTACCTTTGTATTCCTTGTTGGGGTCAGAAGCCAGTCGGACAGCCAGACTGAGGCCAATCCCTGAGGAGCAGCCTGTGATTAGAACTACCTTCTTGTCCATGGAGTCTGGTTCTAGTTCAGCTCCACTTGAACCAAGTGGAAGGAGGAGAATCGAATGGAAAGAGAGGAGATGTCTTTTTCTCTGTTTTCATTTTTTCGATGTCACAAGGACATTTAACTCTAAACATCTTCCCGGTATCTGACACCCCGAGTCCTCACATCTTTTTTCCCACGTCCTTGATCGTGTAGATTGATTCTTCCCATTGAGCCATGTGGGAAACATTTATGCCCTTCAGTTTTACACTTTACATAAAGTAATGCCTTTTTACATCTCTGTTAAATGTATCCTTTGAGGATAGCAATGCTCTGAAATATAATACAATAAGCCTACTGCATGTTTACCCCTTGAATTGCATTACTTCTATGAGCACCAGGTGGCAGTGTAACATCACCATAACACTCTTCACATTCTGCACGGATAAAACAGAACTGGATTTCAGCTGTTTCGCCAGAAAGGAGTGGGTCTGTGGGGTTTATTTTAAGGGAATGGACAAGGGAAATTGCTGAGTGTTCATCCCATATGCTTTCAAAACCAGAGTTCTTGTCCTTTTTCCATCCTGTTGCAAAGGGGAAATGTTGTTTTATAGATTTAACAGAGTTTCAATGCAAGAAATTCCAACCAAAACTCTGTTTATTCATCTGAAGAAGCAATCTATCATGCAAGAATTGAGCAGTAACTGGAAAATATTCAGTTATAATAAGATGTCAGCATGTGCATGTTGAAGAGTTTTCACTAGGTTGCAACAACTTCTCAGGTAACCTTTCACCCATCAGAGTAGTAATTATAAGCAAAATGCAGATTCATTTTTATCTGTTAAGATGCATTTTATTAGTAATTTGTGTTCATCACATTATCTTTACTCACAGTCAAGTGATTGCACTTTCTCCCCTGTCTTATCTTATCTCTCTAACACACTCTTTTCTGCCTTGTTGCTATCTTTGTGCATTTCAGCAGGTTATCCCTTGTGCATTCTCCTGCAGCTGAATTTCTTCCATGTCAAAAGACCACTTCAGCAGCCTGATTTGAAAGAATTTATTCTGGTGGGAGCAAACCAAGTAGGAATTTCCTGCTATTTTGTTGCGTTCCTCCCATTGAGATGGCATCAGCTTGGCTGCTGTCCCAGAGTCTGTGGGACAGATAACAGCAGACCTTAAGCTTTTTTCAAATAGCTCTATGACTTCCAAACAATAAATCTGACCTCAAAACGTTCTGCAATAGAACTGCACCCACTTCTGATTTGTATGACATGCTTATCTTTTTCCAGGAGCTTAAAAACACTTTGAAGCTTGACCTTGAACATTTTGCATTTATACTGTTCTGTATAGAGGACAATGGGCACATACGAGTTTCTGTGTTGAGTGAACAATTTTGTTAAACTCAGGCTAAAAATTAAAGCAAATGAAACTTGATTTGGTCTGTTCTAATCTTTCTGTCTACCTTCCACCCTCACCCAAACAAAACTCAGAGGTACAGGCCGTAACTTGCCCTTGAGCTGTCTCTGGATCCGTTTAGACAGCATGGTACAGTCTATGGTCCATGGTCTGGTGAAGACAGGCAGCTTTCTGCTACACGTGGCCCAGTAATTACCAAGAGAAGGTCGAGTGAGGGTGCACAGTGGTCTGGAAAAGCCTTTAACACCTCCTGGACAAGATAGGCCCAAAACACAGAAAGTAAACAGACCTCTAGGACCTTGCGGTTTCCCGGGGAATGAGCAAGGACATCCCACGTGCACAGCAGTGTGTCTTAGAGGAAAGTAAAGTGTTTTTTGGATGTGGTGGAGGCAGCTGGCCGGCCTCGTGCTCAAAGTTATGAGAGGTAGTCTTTGATTCTCAACTGTGACTACAGGAAAATACTTTCTGGTACTGCTTTAAGGGAGAAAGAATAACATCTCTCTAGTGTCAGTCCAAGTATATGCTCAGCCTGTAAGCTGATTGAGTCACATTGGACTCCACCTTGTCAGGACAGACAGATCTAATGAGTGCATAGTGCAGAAAAAATATGCAGTTTGTGACAGCCCTGTCTGAGTCTTCAGACAGAAGTAGATACACCCGACAGGATGCCCCATGTGAGAATGATGAGCAGAAGTGAAACAGCTGAAGACATGTGCATGTGGTTGATGCGGTGAAGCTGAAACGTCACGTTATATCTATTAACAAAGTTAAATGAGGTCAATGTACTGAGAGCAATTCAGCTGAACAGACAGCGGCGTGTCTCTGACACGTTTTCTCACTTTAAAGGTACAGGATGAACAGGTGATAGGCCTTTAGAAGCTATAAGATCAGAATCAGAATTCATAATCTCCAAAAAGAGCAATAATAAGTGGATACATTCAATCCATATTCATGTCTTCAGCTTTCTCTTTTAAAAGTTTAGAGTAAAATTTAAAGTTTTTTTTTTTTTTCACAAAATGTGTTTCCTTAAGGGAATGTTCCTCTAATGATCCTCCAAATCTTCCCTCTGTTATTTTTCAGTGTCAGATGGAGATTATGTACTTGTTTGATTGGACATAGAGCCCTTTGTAGCTGTTGCAGGAATATGTGGTAAAAGTAAAAAGTCTCTTCTGTTCTGTGAAATCCAGCCTACAGATCAACTGGGACAGGAATGAGGGCTTTAAAGAATTCATCCTCTGAGAATTCAATCCAGGATGATAAAAAAATTAAAGAGAGCTATAACGTTTTATGCCTGAGTTTCAACTGCTGACTGACAAATGCTGCTGCTCTGAATAATCCTCCTTTCTGATGAAATACACTTTAATAAAAGTTTTAGAGAGAGAGAGAGAGAGAGAGAGAGAGAGAGAGAGAGAGAGAGAGAGAGAGAGAGAGAGAGAGAGAGAGAGAGAGAGAGAGAGAGAGAGATGCAGAGTGCATTTTCCCAAAGTAAAATAGAGGAAGTGTGGCTGGCTCCTTTCTGCTAAAACCATCATGGTGAAACAGGAGAGGACGTGTGGAAAGTATGAATGGTTTAGAACACAAACACAGCGGCAGATGATCATCAGCAATTTTTAAACAGTTTATACTACAGACGTCGTTTAACTCAATTCAGCTTATAATTATGGAGGGAAGAATCGTATATGTCAGAAATCAGAAATAATGATGGAAAGCTGCAAGTCTGTACGTCGTCGCTCTGTGCAAGACAAAGACAGACAACAGTGTAGATGTGATCCCTATTTCAAGGGCAAGTGCAGTACAATCTTGCTTTGGGACCCAGAGAGGGCTCTGGCTGGACCTCCATCCCAGAGCAGGACAGAGGTCATTGGGGCCAGTGACAGATGGGGATTCAGGCCTGTAATACAAGTATATTTCCCTAGAGTTGTGATGTATGGGGTGATGCAGAGGTTATGGTTGCCTGCTAGACATAACCCTCGGGGCTGCAGTCAGACTTTGCATTAAACAAGACACGTTTGTGTACAAAACCCCAGAGCCCCAGGAAATGGCAAGGATTGTGTCATGGGAAATGTCCCATCCGTTTTGATTCGACCGGTTGCTGCATTCTTTTTCTCACTTTAACACTGAGGACATCCTGTTTCAGCTCTTTTCCCGGCCTCAGGCACACAAGTCTGCTTTAAAACCAGACCTGGATTTAGCCCAGACTATATGATGTCTCAGTGTCTGTTTAAGCTGGAGGTCAAAGCAGGACAGTTTCTGAGAGTATGCATACCTGCTGCAGCTGCAGTATCATGGGAACTAAACATATCAAAACTGTGTGTTGTAGGTTTGTTCCTCGGTAAGATCCAGGGCCAGATAACATACAGAAGAAAATTCAGCCTGTGGGAGTGCAGATCTCATCAGCAAAGGTTTGTTGGGGTCAAGTCGCTGGTCTGGCTGGGAAAATACAGTTTAAATGATCAGATGGCTGAGGTTATGTGGGGTGGCTTATAGGAGGCGATAGCTGTATGTGAAGCACTAAAGAAAGGACAAACATACTTTAACCATAAAAGGTTCATATAAATATTCACATTCACACTCATGTATGCATTCCAGTGTTAATCTTCTCTTTCTTGGCTCTCATTTTTGCTCCAGGTGCAGCAGGCTGAGAATGTTCGGCACTCAGTGCATCACTACCTCACCTGTGTTGTGGTGAAATGAAGCGATGGGTGGTGTGTCCTTGCATGAAAGTGACTCAGTTATTCTGGTATTTACCTGGCGCTAAATCCAGACATGCTTTATCACTAGCACTCTCACTCAGCATTAGCTGCAATGCAAAATAGACTCATTTATTTTTCCTAACCTGGACCTCCGTTCCTCTGTCGGACTGAATCATTCCTAAACAATGCTTCTCGTGTGCCCTCTTGCCTTCCCACAGACAATGATGAAATCACCATAGCACTCCACCCACCACCTGGTTACCTGGATACTCTATGTTTACAACATCAGGCATTGTGTTCTCATGCATAAAAGAGAGTGACAACAAGACCTTCCCATAAACCGTAACATCTCGTTACACAACACATAACTTTCTTTGGGGGGGAAATATTAAATTTTTATTAGCATTTTGCAGACACGCACTCTTCTTTCTTGATGCGTCCTGTTTTCTGTTGTGTGAAATTCTTGCCAAGCCCATCTCACCTGGCTGTCAACTGTACACAGTTCACTCAAAAATAAATTAACATACGAGAGCTTGAGAAAGCAGTGTTCAATATTTGATTTTTGTTTTTGTGTCTTTGTTGTTGATGTTTTTTTTGTGTGCTGGTTTAATATATTCCACCTATTTCATTCGCTTGCATAAGCTTGCTGTTACATCTTTGGTGAAATCTTGGTTCTCACCCTGCCAATGATAATTACCTTAAGACATTATAAGGACGCAATACATACCAGGCCAAAACTCACTTGCATAACCTCTTGACTTTCAGTTCCCAGGAGAGAAGAACGCAACGTAAAATGTGGCATGTAAAATCTGTTAAGTACCCGTCACTGTGAGCACTTTTTCGTCCATGTTGTCTGATTGAAGTGCATAAAAGATCACATTTCGGCAGCCCCCTTTGTCATCTGCTTTTAGCACAAGCCCAGTATGTCCCGCACTCCCACAGTTGAAAGTCTATCCATGCTATTAACCTCTTAAACACATTTTTCTCACAAGCCGAGATTGAAAGAAATGTCACCTGTCTTCATTTCTGACATACCTGGTTTGGTTTTCATTGTTTTTCTCTGCCACTGTGGTGTTCTCACTGGAAGATTCCTGAACGGTTTTTGAACACAGTACATTTGAAAATAGCTGTGGTGAAACAGAGGTAGCATGTATAAATATTAGATAACACCTTGTACCCTTCACATAAATTTAACAGCTTGCCGATTGTCAGTGCAATGTGTTTCACATTGTTTGTCGTTGTACTATTAGAAAAATATGTCATTGCCAAAGGACATCTTTGCAAAGTTTGAAAGTGAGGCCTGACCTTTAGAAGAACTCAAACTCAAGTACGTCTTTCTTTATGTTGCAACACATTATGTTTAACATCATTATGAGGGTACTTTAGTGTATATCTTATCTCGGCAAGGACTAATGATATAGCAGATTAAACACAACAGCGACCGACTGATTTCAGAAACATGGGGGAGTTAATGTCCTCAGTGTGCTCTGTAGCTTTAAATTGAGTTTATTCAACTTTTGGGAGATACAAAGAGTCTATTAAAAAGAATGATGAGTTCATAAGCAATAAAAACAACATTTTCTCAGCTCAGCAAATTAAAGGCTTCCGTTGTTTCCAGCCTCACATGGTCTAAGTGCACTTTGGAGTGGCACTTTAGGGTTAAAGTAATTAAATTATATTGCAATAAATATCACATGTACATAGTGTGCCTTTAAGAGATGTTTTGTTCTTATTTTCATGATAGCCCTTGTTTTTGTCCACCCTATTCTGTCATATGGAAATGCTTGCTAACCACTTGATATAAACTGTGAAACTTCAACTTGTGTAGATCTGACACAAATCTACCAATTTGTGTTGGTTAGGTCCAGGAACTCAAATTTAATACCAGTACTCAACTCAACTCTCAACTCAACTTTATTTATATAGCACCTTTCATACATAAAAACATGCAGCCCAAAGTGCTTCACAGAATAACACAGACAGAAAACAATTGCAATGGTAAAATTATAAAAGGCATGATTATAAATAAAATACTTAAAAGAAAAGAAAATCAATCAGTAAAATTAATAAAATAAGTAAGAGTTGAAAGAAAAGTTAAAAATAAGATGGAGTTAACAAGATCAGATGAACACAAGAAATAAATAGATAAATAAATAATTAATTTTTATAAATAAGATAAATAAATGTTGAAACAATGATTAAAATAATAATAAAAATAATACAAATAATGCAAATATTATGTAATGTCCTGCCACCAGAAAGAGAGAATACTGGGAAAGTTTATAACTATAATTGCCCGTGAAAAAAAAATGACAGAAGAAAAGTTTATCTCGTAAAATCTAAAAAAAAAAATTGGCATCACAGAGAGTTATTTAACAACAAAGGGAGCTTTTAGTCTAAATACACAGTGGATTATGTAAATGTGCTTTTTCTAAGAACGCTGATTTATTCTCAAAGGACCATCTGGGTCTTATCACCTCAGAACATCGTTTCCTTCACATAAATGGCCGAGACCAGGAGCCAAGTCCCTTAAGTGTACTTGTGCTCACAGTTCTACGTGCTTATCACACATCACTCCCTATTTTGTTGTGTCAGTGGCCCTTCAGTTCATTGTGAAAGATGAGAAATGCTCCTGTCCTCCTCCATTTGTAGATACACTCCACTCTAATGCTGTTGACTTTTACAGTGATTAGACTTAGATGAGGAATTATCTATGGTGTTTTGTGACAGAGATGGAAGGGGGCCACAGTGACATTTCTCAGACATCTGTAGTAGACATCACTAAATCTGTCTTGCGGTTATGAGATGACGGAGCAAAGGTCAATAGACAGCTCTGGGGAACGTGCTCTGCTGCATGATCCCGAACTGCAGAGCAAATCCCTTGACTTTATCTGGGGCAGAAAAAAACATTTTTGCTGACAGTTTATCAGACTTAGCAACTATTACATAAGAACTTTTCGGCCTATAATTTAGGTTGAGAAAGCAGAGATCTGTGGAGGGATCAGATAAAATGAAGGGGGAAAAAGGAAGAGAAAAGCCCAAACGCATGATTATTAGTTGCTGGTTATATAAGACGGGGTTTTTGCATGACTTCAACCAACTTAAGGAGAAGAGGCTAAATTCTGGGAGTGACAGGCATGTCATGAATGCCAAAGTGTTGGAGCCTAATATGGGCATTGTGCTGAGCTGATTGGCCAGTTTGACTTTCAATAACATTCCAGCTCTTGGTTTCTGCTCATCTATTATGATCTCACATTCACATGTTGCCTTCCTTGTTTACACGGCTCATTTGTGGATGGTAACGGGTTAGTGTGTCATGGTAGAAGCATGGGTGGGGCTGATGCCATCCACGCCCTTTCACTTACAAGAATCTTAATCACTTCTGTCGGTAAATGACACTGTTTAATCTCAATTGAAGAGTTTGTCCTGTGTCATATTATGTAAAAAGCAGATATACTTAGGCATTATAATTGGTAGTAGTTGTAACTTACGGTACTCTTTATAGAGGTAATTTACAGGGTACTGTGCTGAGAAGTTCCTAGCAGATTGCTCACTTAGCTGTCAATCCACGAGGCACCTTCATGCACTGAAACTCTCAAGTAAATGTGTACCAATGAAATAGAATACTATAAACCTGCCAACACTTGTGCATCAAATCTTTAGCAGAATTTTACATTATGAAGGTCAATGTGTAACTATCTTAGTTGCTTTGTGTAGTTCAGTTGGTTTAATCAGGACTTTCCCACGGTTCGTCCTGTACAAAGGTCACAAGATAAATTTGAAGGCTTTTACAACAAGAGAAGAAGAAAAAAAAATCTCTTCCTATAATCTGTGTCCTTTTAGTTCATTAAAGTGTCCATGGTAATAAATAAACTTAATTCAAACCTTGCAAAATCTCAATCTGGACCTAAAATAGTTTCAAAAGTGATCAAGTTATATAACTCTGCGGTTGCATTTCTCAAGATAAAGTTATGGTGCATGATGACAGGTGGCTATAAAAACTTGGCTCGACCTTCAATCAGCTGGTGCGATCACGACACCGTCCAGGTGTGACAAGGAGAACAAACATTTCTTAAATAATAATTGTTCACCTTTATTTTTCTTGGAGTTTAATTGCGTAAAAGCAATGAGGAAACATACTTTTGGGCGTCATGGTAGCTTTGAGATTATCTAATACATGACTGTCTTGGTTAACTGAGTCTCACAGCAAAGTCAGCCAGATCATAAGACCGATCTGTCTCTAGGGGTCTTTGATCAGTGCTTTGGATATCGTATTGCTGCAGACAAATGCTGCTCTTCTCATTAAATTTACACTCCAGACAAAAGGGACATGACATCAAATGTTCATGAGAGATGTGTGGCTAGATTTGGGATACTTTTGTTGAGATTTCTATCCTTTTTTTGTGTGGGAGAAAATCTTGTGATCATGAAATCATCTTTGAGCAGCGTTCTATTGCTGCAAAATAGCTTTTAAAGTAAAACTATACTTAAAGATCTTTGAATAAGTCCTCATGTTTAGATGTCTTTTTTGAAAAGTGTTCTGCTCACACTGCAGTTTCACTGCAGTTTGTGCATTAAAAAAAATGATCAAGTTCAACAAGTTTTAGTTCAACAGTAAAATGATCTGTAGTTTCCAAATGAATCATCTCTCTTCATTGCAGACTCTCAATCTGGTTTAGCAGGAATATGGCAGAAGATTCCTCTGGTCTCGCCGTGCGTCAGCAGGGGGATTCCTCGAGATCCAGCATTTGGGTGCTGCATTCTTGCAGTCCCTACACATTGCCATCGCTACTCTCACGAGACATAACAGTTCAGCGGTGGCCGTCTCAGACAGTTGCTTCCTGTCCCCCAGCTGGAGTGAGGGGTGTGAGAAACATGCTCACTGAGCTCAGAGTTATGGCCAGAGAGGCGAACTGTAGCACAGAACCAAATAACCCCATCCCACAGTGACGACAGTCCCCTCTCCAACAGACACCCCACTCAATAGAGGAGGAAATGAGACAAAGGAGTGATTCAGTATCTGTTAACACAAGAGCCCCTGTCTATGATAAATACTGGGCTATGAATGAAACGTGACAATCCAACGATGGATCCTCAGACAAATCATTGGAATCAATTGAGAAGATTATGTTAAAACGTGACAGATGGTCCAAGCCCGGCCTTTCCCTAATAGGGTTTCTGGGTCTCAAATTAGAGCAGGGTCTGTCAGGGGAGGGTGTCTCATCAAAGTGACCACAAACATTGGGCTAGAGGGCAGCTAATTCAGTCTGAATTCCTGTCAGAGTGTTTTATGTCCTCATTCAACCCAAGGAAAGAGCGACTATCCAAAGGAAGCTGGACATTCTCCAACTCTTTACGCCTCATTTTAAAAGGAAATTCCTTCTACTTTTGCATATTCTGTAGCAATGCCTCCAATTCAACAACCAAGAGCAACAACACCTTAAGAGCATGCCTCATACATTTCAGCCCTGTGGAAAGGGATTGTTGGAGAAAAGAATGTTAGTAAATGTTTGATAAATTGGTGGCTGCTAGTCCTGATGCAGGACGTGATCAGCTCTAATGCTGAGCGGGTGATAAAGACGGCAGTTTTAACACAGAAGCCTGCCGGGACACATGAATAACTAGCTGTTGACATTAGCTATAAGTCATAGTGGGGTCCTTGAGTGCACACACACACACTCACACATGAGTACATACACTTAAGTGGAGGTATCTCCCTGGGAGGTCTTGTAAGGGGAAGCAAAATAACTTAAGAAAGTGAGAGCAGAATATAAAATTATGGGAACAAATACGCAGCCAGGTTCTCATTAGAGTTCATGGGGGTCTCAAGTCGGACCCAGGATTTACTATTTGTCTGTGAAACTGAAAATAAAAAAAACAGGAGAACAGCAGCGGGTTGTGACAACTCATTTCTGTAGTTAAAGAGGACAATGTGCAAAAGACACTTTACCTTTTAAGGGTTGCTCGAAGTTAAGTAAACAGTTTCCTGAGCTCCAGATCAGACTCAGTATCTGTTGAATAGAAGGCAAAAGCCAGCGGTCAGTTAGCCTGCCTTAGCTTGGCAGACAGATTAGAAACAGGGTTAACACCTGGCCCTGTGCAATGCTGACAAAATCCACCAATTAGCCGCTCTGAAGCTGGCTAATTCAGACATTATATCTAATCTACTACCAAGTAAAAACAACAGCACTCATTCGTGGTCTGTTGGGTTGAGGGGTTGTGTGTTTGACTACTGCTCCAAGGTTTGTATTTCTTGGATCTCTTATCTCTAAATCTAGAGGAAATTACTGCAGTTATTTAGTTGTCCTCAGACTGTGCCAGATTATCTGTTCCCCATGTTGCGATCATTACTGTTAATCCCATCTAACTTTATACACAAATACATGTGGCATGTGGTTTCCTTTTTTGTAACACTAGCCAGAAAGAGAGACATGGTGACCCAGAATTTCAAATATTACTTGAAGCACGAAACCAAAAGACTTGTTTACTGGATTGTATAATGCCTCTGTTCACAAAGAGGAGTGGCACAAATGTGTGACAGTTGCAGCAAAAAAACAGTTCTCCACCTTTAGCTCCACCTTTGACCCAAAGCTTCCTTCTCCCCATTCCTCATTCAAGTCACAATGGGACAAGCAGTGTCATGACAAAATGTCCTCTGATGAGCTGTGACCAAAAATACAGATATACATTTATCAGCAACACAAAAACAAACACTCTGCTTCTGTTTGTGAATGTGTGAGCTTGAACAAGCAATAGTCATTACAGAGGCCCTGCAGATTGCTGGGATTCCTCATGAAAACCTGTGACCTTTGGACTGATCTGGCCTAGTTTCACAGTTCTTCACTCAGAAATGTCTTCCTCTGTTTGTTTTTAAGGTCGATCATGATTTTTCACCTCATTTTAAGTTGAGACCTTCCCACAAACCAAAAACCACAAAGCTCTCCCCACTGGCCTTGTGGTGTGTTAGATAAAAAGACAAGGTGAGATGTTATTGGCTTTGGTTTAAAGCAAACTCCTCCTCTCCCCCACATTGAGTCTTTCACAAAAATGCATCAGATGTGAAGCCATGAAACTCTTGGGCTTTTTGCATTTTACTCTACATTTTTAAAGCTTACATTTAAACAACTAAAAAAAGCTGGGATAGTGCTGAAAGAAAGTGTGTGTGCTCATATGTGCGTGTGCCACGGGATTCACTGTAACCCCGGTTACGCAAACAGACACAAGAACACAGGCGGCACGCTTCAGCAGGTAATCATTAGTATAGATGACCTTTGACCCCTTGTTGTGCCTCAGATGACATATGGTCGCATCTACCTGCTGTTGCTGGATTCACTGGGCCCAGTGTGATGTAAATGCATTGATCTGCAGCACCAGTTGTGTGTCATGTGGACTTTAAGCTCTTTGGGTGCCTGCTTTTACCAATGCAAAACATTTGTTCAAAACATTATCATGAAGTTCCCTCAGCAAGAGGCAACCACAATAAAGGGGAAAACTATGTCAGCAAATGACTGATGCAAATTATCTTAATGACATTTTGACATTTCATTTTCTTTCATAATGTTTTTCTGTTGACTTGACGAACACAAGGTCTTCAGACTTAACTCCCCATCGCCTCCTCCTCCTACATCTCATGCTTGGCTGCCAATTAAAAGACATTTTTCCATCTCTCCAGAGTCAGACATTCCTGGAGGATTTTTCTGCCTCCCCACTTCCTCTGTCTTCTTTTCTCATCCCTCTTCTAACAAATGGCATTTCTTCTTCTGTCTCCTGTATCCTATTTGTGCTGCAAACCCTCCTCCTAACCAGGCAGACCACGGTTGGAGGTTTATCGCACCATCTTAGAGAGAAGTGAAGCCAAATTTCCTTTATCTTTTTCATCTGAAGTTGCTGGGAAATCACCTTTATCGCTGTCAGACTGCATTGCTATTTTTTTTCACTGTTTTATTTTTCCACGTCACCAAGCTCCAACTGAGACAACACTAATTTGTTTTGGCAACTGACCCACACTGATAAGCTTTGATGGATTGCCACAAGTGCAAACTCAATTGACCTGTTTTTTTTTTTTAAATCTTGTCTAAGTAAATGTCTGCTTCTTCAAATTCTTAAAGTTGTAGTTAGTCCCAAGTGACTTTATCTGAATAATGCTCGTGTTGTGTAGGCATAAAAGCATGTACAGTAAATTGAGCTTTTGTGCTATTAATGAGACAATGATGTGGCTGTGAGCGGGGATGGAGTCAGGAGACAGAAGCAACAGCTGAGAAAGCCCTTTCAGTTTCTAAGTTGGTCCGTCTGGGATGTCTGTCTGTCTGGGGTTAAGCCTGGCTGCATCTGTTAATGCCCACACCCCAACTGGTTTTAGAACAATGTAATATCTAAATCTGCATGTAGCTATTTTGACCAAACTAGACAAGGCTTGTTAAGACATGTAGAGATTTCTTGCATATGAAGTCTGTGTGAAGATTTTAGTTCCATGACGCATTTATTCTTTGCTTAGTTGAAGAAAATGTTCTAACACCCTTAGTCTTAACTAAACAGCGTTGCACAGCTAGATTTTGTCACACTATCACTCACACAGTTCTTGCACGTGCCTGTGCTGCACATGTTTATACTTTTTCAGTTGCTTTACCTAAAGGAAGTAAGCATCAAACCACAATCACTGCTTTTACGTGCGAACAGTGTCTAGCAGACATTTGCATGGCTACAGTTGTGAATTTCTTTGTGCCAGAAAACGAGGCAGGATGTGGCACAGTGTCTATACCAAACGGCAGCTTTCATCTTCTCAGCATCTCATTCCTCTCTTCCTGTGCTGCTGCTTTGCACCAACTTGCACAGTGTGAGCGGCATGAAAATGAATCAGTTGCTGTAACCAGGGGAAGAATTCTTGTGAGAAAGCAATTTCATATTTGTGGGGACATGAAGAGATGTGCAGTTCACACTCAAGCTTTCCACTGTATTTAGTTGGTCTGCAATTTTAACACAAGCCTTGCCAGTGCTCCCCTCAGTCTGTCCGCAGTGCTTTCCATCTGCAGCATTTATCATGAACATCATATTAATTTTTCCCCATTCGATTTCTAGTCACGAGAAAAGACCCAAAGGCAGTTTCTGAAGTGTTGTGATTCGATTAACACACATAAGTTTTCCTTTTTTAAAAAGTTAGAACCCCAAAGATTGCTTTTCTGATTTCTATTGCTGATTGTAGCACCCACACACTCACACATGGCTGTTTTCTTTGGATGATTTTCAAGAGATGTTATCTGAGAGGTGACCTCATATATGCATGAGAAAATGAACCCACGCTATAACAGAGGGGTTAAAAAACATGCCTACTTACTTACACACAAGTAGATTACTCTCTCTTTTTGCTCTGTTTTTGGTCCCTACCAAATTCTAAGAACGTGACCTGCCTCTCTAACAGCCAAAAGCTCCAATATGATCATCAAATTAGTCACCCACTTTCTTCCATTCTTTGTAGTGAGACCTTTCTGGAGTCCCTGAGCTCCATTGTCTTGTAGGTCCCTCTGAGCTGCCGTAGGCATGCTGCAGACGTTCTGGACTCCAGCTGATACAGACATGCTGGACTCCAGCGGCAACAGCTTCTACTACTCGTCTCATCACTATCACCTCTCTCTCTAACTCTCTACTCTCTACTCTCCTCTATCCCTCTTTCAAGACCCAACTCGGTCGAGGCATGGTGGCTGCCTAACATGAGTCTGGTTCTGCCTGAGGTTTCTGCCTGTTAAAAGGAAGTTTTTCCTCGCCACTGTAACTAGCTAAATACTGCAAAGTGCAATGCTCATGATGGATTAAGGTGGGGTAAGACTGAGTCTTATCCTGTCTTGAAGTTGGGTCCCTGTTCGTAATTTGACATAGAATGGTCTAGACCTCCTATGTTTGTAAAAGCAATTTGGCGCTATACCAGTAAAGATTGATTGATTGATTGGTCTATGAAAGTCTGTTATTAGTGCTATAGGAACACCCTTAATGATGCATTAATGACAACCATTTATGTCACTTAATGGGAGGCTTCTCTCTCACAAGTTTAGACTCTAAGATAATCTCACATTTAAGAATAATGTGATAATTAACAAAAAAATAAAGATGAAGAAGATTCCCAATAAGCCAACAAACAACTGCCCCTCAAGCGTATTTTGCCATGTGGAGTCTTTTAATAGAAAACAAGGAGGTGAGCCCTTTATGATGTCTTATTTTTAACCCTCTACGACTGTATTCCTGTTGCCAAAGGATTAGTAACTTATCTCTTAATACTGTTCAAGCATCAGCTCTTCACGTCAGCCTGTGGTCCTGAGGTGAATGTCTTCAAGCGCTAACGTGCAAAACCAACGGATCCCTCCCTGTCAGGCAACAGAGGACACGTTTGTCCTTTTTTGTTGACCACAGTAGGGATTGCAGGGTTGTTGTGCATGAACGTGGGTGGTGTGTTAAGTATTTAAATCAACTGGAGCTATTTGGCTGTTTCGTTTTATGAGGTGTGAGACCTTTGCCACTCCATTCAGACTGCTTTACATTGAGGTCATAAGGATTAGAGATCACACCAGTGTGTGACCCAGGCTCACCACCATTACACCACCACAGGAATAATTTATAGAGTCAAGAAAGCATGACATCCGGATTAGAAGGGCCTGCAGTTGGCCTATCCTAACCTTGTAAATTGGTAACTTACACGCCATGTACCCGAACAAATAAGGAGCTACCCATGCAGAAACATGGAGAACACTTTTGCTAAAGCACCACTTGTTTGTTAATTACAAACTTCATAACAACAAGGCAGATAAGATATGTATTAAAGTCTTTTGTAAGCATCGGGGAACACTTACTGACTAAGGTGAGATTACCCAGCAGCCCTCTGGAGCCTGAAACCATTCATTACATGGAATCCCCTTTCTGCATAAACAACAGTTTACAACTAAGAACTACAAACAGAGATTTTGGACTGCTGCAATCATGCTCTGTATGGATTCAGTATGTGGCAATTTCAAGTCTCTTAGACATTGTTTGTATGGAACATTTCTGCAGACAAGTTAAAGGCTTATCAGTCTCACGAAATGTTGCTTACATGAAAACCACTTCTCATTTGGAGATGGAGCAAAACAAGGGATGCCAGCGAGTGTAAGCAATGAAAGACTCCAAAAAATTCATCCGGGATAGCTGTTCGACTTTGATCTACATAACCTCTTCAAAACATTGGCTGACAAGGATACCTCATCAGTGGGACATTCTCTGTGGCCGGATGATGACATACTAGGTCAGTCATTCCTCCTCCATGTTTTAAGCAAGAGGTGGAAACAGTTCATTGTAGTACTTCAAACAAAAAGGAAAACTCTGGGATGTTATCAGAGTAGGAGATCTTTACATAACTGGCCTCCAAGCAGACTCATAAAGGAAAAGCATGGAACATTTTAACGGCACAGTGTCACAGTCTTAAAAAGAGAAAAACACTTACGCAATGAGACCCCCCCCCCATCACTCTGGTACACGCCTATGGGTAATGAAAACTAGGCGAGAGAAAGGACATCTTTGAAAAAGGGGACAAAAGACTGTCTGTGTTTTTAACACATTTACCTAAGGGAGACATAAGATGGTCTGACTGTGTACATTTACTCAGACCCTGTATTGATCACCTCTTTGTCCTTTCATCCTCAACCTTTCAGCTTCTCTTGCTCCTCAGCAGCCATCGATAATTACAATTTACTAAAAGCTGCATGAGGATGAGATACCCTTTTTACCTCTATGGCCTCGTTAAAGCCATTAAAACCCTTCCCTTGCATGTTATGATCCCAATCTTTGACACTATTTTGGAAAGGATATAAATTCAATTCTATAGCTAAGGTCTTGAAAAAACCAAAATGTGTTTTCTGACCTCTTCATGACAAGGCCTATTTGTTCCAGTGCCTCTGAAAGCCTTTGCGTTCCCCACATCACGGCTGAGCTTCTCATATTTATGTTAGCTAAACTGTAGGCTGGCAGGCTAATTCCGTGGTATGTGTTTTCATTAGGTCTCTGGAGCTTGGTAGCGCTCCCTCACTAACATGGCTCCTTTGAACTCTGACCCCAGCCCTTTATGGGGAGGTAGGCAAAGAAAGAGGGTCAATGCTTCAGAGTGGGCTCACTCAGACTTAAGGTAACAATTTAAGGAGGCGTAACAGGTTATGTAACCTTGTTGCTGGACGCTAACGACTCCGTAGAGACTGTGGAATGTCCGCTTTCAATAGGTCTCTTTTACATCAGTTGCTGTTTACAGCAACAAAATTAGCTGCAGTATGGTTAGATTGGACAAATCCTGCTCTGTGTGCAAGATAACAGCTATGTAGGGCATGTGACAAACCACTAGCAGTGTGCATAGCCATGGGCCATAAAACCAGTACAGAGGGACCTGTCATCCCACCATCTTCTTCCCTTCCCTCAAGGCAGTGAAAATACACATCTCCACTTTTAGACACAAAGGATACGGGTTTTGAGGAAGGCAAGATGTCGCTCTCTGTCTCATATGATGTCTGTGACACAAGATGTAACATAAGGCAGAAAACCACAGCTTCCACTATTGGCTCCTGTATCATCTCAGAGTGACTCTCAGCTGGGTAAGATTAGCAGAGAGTGTGTGTTTGCTCTTTCCTAGGGGTCAGTCCAGGCCTTGGTCTCTCTTTCCTGAGGAGTTTTACAGTTTTAGCTTCAGCAAGCCTCGAGATCTTAGGTGACACTTTTCCCATGGAGTCAGGTCATTGTCTTGTATCCACACAGGCCTGTATTTATGCTCACCACAGATTTACCTGTGAGTTAGTTTGTTTTTATTTTTTGTTATTTCAATATTAGATAACACAGAGAGAAAGAAACTGACTCACCCATATTCATTGTACTTTTCTTTACAGGCAAAGCATCTCCATCCATGCCTCCTAACATGATGAGTTGTCTAATGGGATGCTTTGAATTCTTCTTTAATGACACACAGGTTCAAGGGGCAGGCAAACAACTCTCCCACGGATAAGAAAAAAGCTGAGCAGAAAGCTCTCCTACCCCGAAGGCATTGTCACATTCATGATTGAGCACTGTGTGTGAGAACAAGGCAAGTTTCACCTGAAACACAGCCAAGCCCATCAACAGAACACATACCGAAAATAACTTTAAACATGCCTGAAATGTTTTTTTCCAGTGTGCATGTGTTTTTCCTTTAATGTTACCATGATGGGTTACGCTGGGACTCATTAAGTAGTTCACTTTGTGGAGCGTGGGGACAATATGGGGTTACAATAAGGAGGTGCAGGATAATCAGTATATTTTAAGTGTCCTTTTAATTGGACCTAGCAGACACATACAGTTTGTTTACCTTACATAAGTAGAGTTTACTGGCACTTAAAGGCTTCAATTTGGAGACCTAACTGCATTTGGACAGTGTGCATTTTCAGTCAGAGCAGCAGGAAAATAGAACTCAATTCCTACCCACATTAGAGACTGTACAAGCCTCAGTGTTTTTAAAAGTAAACTGAAATTATGGCTCAAGGAAAAACAATTATGTGATCATCTGAATGCATCAAATTAGAGACAATGGAATGTAATTTTAAATGTGTCGTTATTAGTGATGGACTGTGTTGAGTAGCCTATGTATTGTTTTAAATGCTAGTATGTTTTTTTTATCATTTGTATTGCACATTTGTTTACATCTTTGAGAATAGACTTTAAGATTATTTTTTTGTTTTTTAAATCTCTTAATGGTCTTGGCCCTTCTTATTTATCAGATTTGCTTTTAACATATGAGCCAGTGAGAGCCCTCAGGTCTTCAGGTAGTGGACTTTTAATTGTACCAAAAGTAAAAATTAAGACCCACGGTGAGGCAGCTTTTAATCATCATGGCCCACGCCTGTGGAACACCCTGCCTGAGGATCTGAGGGCTGCCCAGTGCATACTTATTTTTAAAGGCAAACTCTTGCTTTTAACTGAGTTTTATTTTTATTCTTAATAGTTCTATTTATTTATTTATTTATTATCTATTTCCAATTTAGTCACTTTTATTCTACTTTATTTCTTTATGTACTTATTTATTTATTTTAAGTCTAGCATCTTAAGTTATTTTAATGGCTTAGTATTTTAGTCTTTTGTTATCTTAGAAATGTATTTTACTTTGGTGATTTTATTTTCCTGTTTTGAGTTTTAACATCTTATTTTACCTCCAGTGTTACCTCATTAAGATATCATGAGAGCGTTTCCTCATCGTTCAGCAACTCCTTTTTTATTCATTTATTTATTATATTTGTATTGTATTTATTACTATTGTTGCATATTGTGTTCTTAACCTTAGGATTATGGGGTGGGTTTGGGGTCGGGGCTGGGGCTGGGGGTGGGATCTTTTTTCTCAATTTATTCTATTTTGAAGTTATGTACAGCACTTTGTGTTACAGTGTCATTGTATGAAAAGCGCTTTATAAATAAAGTCTGATTGATTGATTGATTGATTGATTGATTGATTGATTGATTGATTGATTGATTGATTGATTGATTGATTGATTGATTGATCTTCCTGCCCAGGGACCACAGACAAAAATGCACTTATAGCTAACTCTGGCTTGACAGTTTTTGTTTTGCATGGCCCCTGTCAAATAAACTAATAAATAAAATAAAATAAATGTATGGTGTTAATCATAATTGTTAGACTGCTAAGTGGATTAAGTGTAGCTTGTCCAAATGTTGATATTTACATGTTCTCTGTGTAAGAACAGCATCCATTATCTTAAGCCACAATTAAACTAATACTAATTTTAAACCAGTTTGTTTGTTTTGGGTACCTCCAGGGGTAAGCTCCTGTGACTTGAACGCAACACTTGCCAGCTGGCTTGCACCCTCCGTCCTTCCTCCACTCCATTGGCTTACACAGCTGAGCGTCAGCGCAGGGGGGCGGACCCTGACAAGGAGTTTATTGTCAGGAATGTGTAGTAGCATTCAAACAGATTTAACTCACCTACTGTGTCACACTCCTCTTGGGCACCAACTGGCGTGTTTACTGGATTATCTCCCTGCAGATTGACACACCAGCTGTTTACTCTTATCGATACTTTTATATAATGCACGTTTGTACTTGAGAGCCGCACAAAATCGTCTCTTTTGTATTTTTTTTTGGTGGAAAAGGATTGTTTCTGCGTAAACGACTTCAATGCCAGACTCAGCAACGATGAGTAGAAACGGAATGGTGACAGCCATCCACACGAGGATAAGAGCTGATCCATTCACGGCCAATTACGACTTGGTGGGCAAAGAATTGGGCAGGTGAGTTTGTGCATGCATGATTGTATACATTCATGAATGAAACACTACGCTGTGTGCTGGCTGGCTTTTCTTTCTACGAATGGAACAGAATTACAAGCAACTTCTCGATAATCTGATCTAAATCGTTTAATGATATAGGATCAGTTCCCTGCACGTGTGAATGGGAAGCCTGTTAATTGAAATTGTTCAATCCGGCATCCTGACCTATGGGAAATGCACAGATGGAGACGCGCTTTGGCACGCGTAATGTTAATGCGTCTTTGCGCGCATAGGGTGAGAGATCCTGAAAGGTTTAAGGAGTTACTAATCCGCTATTAAATGAGGAAGTTAATAATTAGTTGTGTTTACATGCTTGGGTCAAACGTTTTTTTTTTTTTAGATAATGAGGGATTTTGACTAGTTATACTGTCCACACAGCAGCTTTACATGCCTGATCATTGTGATATATAATTTGTCTCAGTCAACTGCCAACTAGTCATGGACCATTACACCATAGTGCATTTGTTGGTAAATTTGTGAACTTCTCCATTTGAAAATGCCATCATTAGTTGCACTCATATTTGTGTGTTTCACAGTATAGAGACATGTGAGGTTAAGATTAAAAGTGTACAAAAAGACTAATGAGAGAAGGATTTATTACAATACAGAGGGGGCTCCTGCTGATGTTGGGACACATTTTGTTTTATATTTAAAGTAAACTCCAAAATGTGAGGTGTATGGGGTTCAGACCAGCTTTCCTGCTCCGTTCTGTACCTGTTCATCCAGAAAATGCAGTTTTGAAATATGTCATCTACTTTTAGCAACTTCACAAACACATTCCAGTATGTATTCAAGTGGGGATTTACCATTCTGCCAGACAGTAGTGACTCCCCCGGAGAAAGAATTGATTTCTTTGGATTAAGCTAGACAGCTGTTTGAGTGGCATTTTGGCCAATTCTGCATCCGTCTTTGTGACTCTATTATTCACTGCTCCTCTGCAGAGTGTATTGGGCTAAATAGAGTCTGTCGGTAGCAGCCAGTTTTCCTTGTCAGACACATGGAAAACCCGGGACAGCAGCCAAGACCTGTGGTGGTGGTGTGTATATGGGGTGAAGGGATCAAGATTTATATGGTACAGACCCAAGCAGCCTCAAAACGCCCCCTCTCCTTTCTCTCACCCTCATACCTCAACCTTACATCCTCTTTTCCTCCTCTTCCCAGGAGTCTGCCTGAACAACATCCTGAGATCAGGCCTCATAATCGCATTAAGTAGGAATGTACGCTGTGCTACATACCAGCAGATCAGCTATATGGTCTGTACATTTAGGCATTTAGGCAATGACGACCACACTAGAACAGCCTGAGCTGAATTCTTCCACCAAAGTAGTTTTCAGTTCTTTTGAAGTAAAGGGAGCAAGGCGTCTTTGTTTTCATAACTTTCTCATCGAGCAAGCTTTGCATCATCAGTTGCTGCCTCCTTGAGACTTCTGCACATACAATGTGTTGTGGCTAACTAAATAGCAGGAAGTGGTGCATCTCAGTCCATATGTGAAACAGGCAAATGAGAGCTGTGAGGGCTGTCATTTCTGATTTTACTTCATGAGTCAGTGCCCCACTGAGCGAGACAAAACCCAGACTCCACAGGAAACCAACTTCTCAATCAAATTATCACCATCTCCACAGCTGGAAGGGAATTAGTTTTGCATGTCACAGTAAAGTTTTATGATTGATGCAGATTCAGACAGATTCTACAAAGGGCAAGTCTGCAATGAGCTCATCTACATAATTGTGTTTGTGGATCCAGACATGCTGTGTTAGTCGGTACTCCATAATGCTGGTTAGAGCTTTTCTAAAGTTAAAGTGATAACTGCGTTTGAACAAAACAAATTCAGTGTTTTAAATACAAAATGAAAGCATTCTGATTTTAGGTTTTACCAGAGGCGATCTGTACATCTGCTTCTCTAACACTTCAGAGTGTGAACGCAGGTTGGAAGATGGCCGAGTTTAGTAACCTCTGACCCGTTGTCAGCTTTTGAAAAGACCTCCTGTTGCTCCTTTCCGTGGCCTGCAGTCATTCCTTTTTACTCCGTATGTAGTTCCCAGCCCACAGCGAGCTGCTCTGAACTTGGCTACTTAAGGATGAAAAGGCTCTGACGAGGTTTGCCTTTTCACTTGAACAATGAGTTGTCACTATTCTGAGGGACTGGGAAACAGCAAAAGAGAAGGAACAGACCTCACAGCGGCCAGGGTGGTGGCCAAAACAGAACCAAGCTCGGGCCAAAACAGTTGCTGTTTTTGGTCCGCAGCACAGTGGGCTTGGAGTAGCACTGTGTGGGAAAGCGACTGGCACCATGCTGACGGGACCTTTCTGACTCTGCCACTTCATTTAGATTCTGTCCAGTTCCCAGTCATCTTTTCACATTCAGTGTTCACTTTCCCTACGCTGTCTGCCTTGTATCTGTTGTGTAGAGCTCATTAAAACATAGTCATGCTAGTAGGATTTAGATATTGAGGTTACAGTGTCCTTGTGAACGTTCTGGCTGGGCTCCGACCCGACTGTAACAGCAGTGACCCCCTGCCTGGCCTACCCAGCCACGGTCAGGTGGGTGGTCCTGGTCTTAGGGCTGCTGTGTTAGCTGACTGGTCAGCTTTTGTATGTCTGTCAAAAGAGAAACAGGCTCTAGCCGAGGGTCTGGGCGGAGGTGTCAACACAATTCCATTTGTCCTTGCTGCTGTCAGCTGTGAAGAAAAGGAAGCGAACAAGGCCTTATTATCTGCCTGGGAGGGACGGCTGGTGATTGTGGTCAGCCTGACACAGAGAGGCAATTCTGCACACTTAGGACATCCTGCCCACACCCACAGTTGACCCTTAACACCTTGCATGAATCAGTCAGTGTCCATGCAGAAAAATGAAAGAGGTTGTAGAAGTGGACATTCTTTTTTTTAATCTCATGTTATACTTGTGACATCAAGCATCCAAGCTTATGCATCTCTTTGTTTCATTTGACCTTAAAAAGTGGACTGTTCCTTATCGGGTCCCTGCCCACTGTTCAGTAGATTGTGCCAAGAACTGTCAGGCTTATCTGCCTCCTGTCAGACCCTCCTGAAGGCGAGAGGAAGGGGAGGAGAACGGGGGAAATCTGTAACGAACGTCTTAGGCTCAGCATATCAGTGGTCCATGGCACTGACTGTATTTTTTAAATGATGCCACTTGACCCTCCTCTCTTTGAACTGTGCTTTAACCTACAGTGTTGTACCCATGGCTAGTCAGCAGGCTTTCTAAACGTCTTGCACTGTAATCGCGGTTTTACCTCATAGCAGTTGAAATGTCAAGAGTGTGTCTGGTAATTTTAGCCTTTCATTTACTGCCTTTAAAGTGACCTTAACTTAATCCAGTGGTCTAGTTGGCTACTTACAGAACATAATAGAACCATCAATTACCAAAAAATATTTGAGAAACCAGTTACTTTCTCCCCTAACTTATCATTCTCTCCCTTCTCTGTTTCCTAGGGGAAAGTTTGCTGTGGTGAAGAAGTGCATTGAGAAGGCAACAGGGCAGCAATATGCTGCCAAGTTTCTGCGAAAACGAAGGAAGGGCCAGGACTGCCGCATGGACATCTTAAATGAGATCGCTGTGCTGGAGTCTGCCAAAACAAACCCCTACGTGGTGGCCCTGCATGAGGTCTATGAGACAAACACGGAAATCATCCTCGTTCTGGAGTGGTAAGGAAATACTTTAAATATTGGAGCAACAATAAGATCTCTGAAAGCTCTCAAAGAGAGGCTCTAAACCACACTGCAACAGCCGTGTCTGTCATTCCAATTTGTTTGTGTTCAAACACTTGTGCACACACACATCCATTGCCACTAATGTATATATGTTAAAAAATATGATGGTAAGCTAAATGACCTTTTAAACTTTCCCTACTTGTCAGTGTTTGAGGATAGCCAGGAAAACTGGGATGAAATGATGCGTCTCTCAATTATTAGGAAAGATGAAAATCCTTTAATCATCACTCACTACAAAATTTCCGTTAGTAATGCAGTCTGAGGTATTCGGGGAGACTGAACTGGCTTCAAGAAAATCCTCCTAAATATTCACTGATTTCCTTTTATCAAGTAGCAAGTACATTCTTTATCTGCGTGATGCAAATTTCAATGCGTAGGTGTTTTCATGTGAATTCACAGCCTCAGCTTTAAAAAAAAAAAGACCTTCCTGGCTAGGTGTTGCTGTATGTGAGGGTTTCTGAAGCTACAGCTGCAAGTCGCTCAAACTTCCTCATCTCAAAAAAGAAAGAAAACAAATGTGTGAAAAGCATGAGCACGAATGGAAATGTTCTCTCTCGCTGTGGCTTGTGGCTCGTCGCGTTGTCGCCTCAACACCTCAGTTTCTTGTTGAACGGCTGCCAGTAACCGTCACTCAAAATACCAATGTGGCAGAACTGCATTATGCGCACTGTGTGAAAATTACAATGTCAAGCTGCAAATCAGTCAGTCTCTACCGTGAGAACATTTTGCTTTGTACACTGGATGATGTGTTGCCTGTCAACATGCAGGTGCCTCGACTGGCAGCTGAGTCAAGCTGCTCGGTCAGTGACCCACAAAATGTCATCCCGTCCGTCTGGCCCTGGTCTGTTGTGGCTTGGTATTAAATGACATTATGCTGTGAGTGTCTGCCTCTCATTAGGATTTGGAAAGGACACTTAGCATCTTAATTACCCACCTCACACTCATTACTCGAAGATAACTCTGGGCAATTATGCATGAACTAGCAGCCCCTGACCCTGCCCTTTAACTGCTTGCTGTTCAAGCAGGAAGCCTTCCCCTGCCCAGTCCTCTGTAGTCATCCCTATTCCAGACATGGAATGCCTCTGCAGAACAAAAGGCCCTCTATAAGGGGGGGCTGTATTTGACCTCTGACTGAAGTGTGAAAGGGGAAGTAGCACCATGGTTCACCCCTGCATGCCTGCAGAGAAAACACGGCAGGAGGTCAGTCAGCACTGGTCCACTGTTCCTCTTCAGCTTCCTAATAGAGCTGCATTAGGAGTCCATCAGTGTAAAACCAAGCAGGCTGCACATGCTAAGTATTTTAGTGTAAGGGAGCTTGTTTTCTTAGTGACAACTCATGCAGCAACATTTGTCCTCATAGCTGCAGAAGCACTTGTGAGACTTTGTGACCACCGAAAAACTGCATTACCAAAACGTCTGACCTCAGCTTTAGTTTTCAGAATCGCAAACCATTTTCCTTTGCCTGTGGCTTTAAATGTAAGCAACAAGCAAGGTTCCCAAAAGTAGAACATTGTGCTGGTATAGTGTGTGAGACACGTACGCACACCTCTAGCAGCCACAACCACATCCTTTGTAATGTCAGAGAAGCTGAAGTGAGCTGGATTTCAATCATCTTTGAAAAGTGTATCTCCTGCGTGTGTCAGCGCCACAGAAACCCCCAACTAAATTACTAGTTTTGAGAGATGATCACCAGGCTCGGAAACCTTAATGTGCACAGCAGCAAAAAAAGTTTGCAGTGATGAATTCTTCTGACAGAATAGTCTGTCATTTCCTGCTTTTCTACAAAACGCATCATAATTGGGCTACACTGGAGCACAAGTGCTGTTTGGACAATTCTACTAACTGTCAGGTTCAACCTGAGGAAATCTAAAGTGCCTAGCTTGGTCGTCAGCCAGAACGGTTTTATTGACGTCATTTATCTTCAGCAGTAGAGGTCATCTGATCAACTGAGCCTGCACCTCAATATTTAACCCCACAACAGAGCCAACGCAGCTGATCAGACAAAATTAGCTCAGACAAAATAGCTTCCCTACAGAGCTAAAAGGAGGTTGATTTGGTTAACTGCTTTAAAAACTGAAATACTGTACATTCCCGTCTCCCCCACTAGTTCAGAGGCCTCATTTTAAGTAGTTGTTGAGCAGCCTGGAACAGGGGAGGATGCCACCCACACACTGAGATAATGTGTGCATTAGCTCTTGGAAGGAGTTCGAGCAGAGACAGTATTTAGACTTCAGGGGAAGTATCGGATCATTCCTTAGAGCATGGCCAGAATGTGCAGTCTGTTGTACCTAAACAAGACCGACTTTATCAAGATTTTAAATCCTCTCAGGCTTTCCGTTGACAGCTTAATGAAGCTATTGAAATACTTAGTCACCTCAAGCCTTTAATTGTTCAGACAGGTACTGCTGCAAGAGGTCAAATCCATGTTAAGTTGACAGATGGATTTCAAGTTCATTTTCTATTTCACACCAACTCAAAAGGCATCAGGGTTTTCTTTGTGTTTCGGTTCTAAACAACATAAGCCCTCTGATCACACTCATGTGTCTTTCATTTCCTCTCCGAAATGAAAACAGCAGCACTAAGCTTGTTTGCCTTTCGTATTAATGTGCTGATGAATGTAAACAGAATGAGTGTAGAGTTTCACTGTAGTAATACTGGGGGCTGTCAAGTGGTATTGAGTAAGTTTGCAACAAACAGAGTAGAGTAGGTGGCAGACCAAGTATTTGGTGCTGCGAGCAAAAACAAAGATTATATGGACCAATGACGGATATCCTGAAAATCCCCCAAAACATGGAAGCTATTTTCACAGCTGATGATGGTAAAGACTGCAGAGTTGGGGGGCCAGTTATGTAACAGTCATGCCTAGGGCCTGGTCACAAAGTTTTCCTCTGAAGATAAAGAACATGTGTGCCATCCAAATCCCCCACACATGGCTCTAGTTTTTGGATGAACTCTCTGCTTGAGGCATTGATGTGACTGATTGAGCATCTAACGCAAATCCACCACGTCTCCACTTCACTTGAAGTTGTTACACAAGAGCAGCAAGACCAGGCAGGAACCTGAGTATTCCCACAAAAATGTGAGAAGTAACCATTGAGTCCTCTTATTATTAAATTCCAAAAAAGGTTAATGTCATGCAGGCTGCGGCTCATGCAGTATATATTTACCAACATAACACTTCTCCTCTGCCACTGTCTCTGACTACTTCATAGAGTAACTTCTGTCTTTCTACTTAAGGGAAATGTTTGTGCTTTGATAAGTCCATGAGTGTTTGCTTTCTTTCTCCCTCTTTTAAATTAATAGGTTAACGAGCACTTTATCAGGCTTTTAGCCCTTATCAGAAATTGCTTGTAAGCTGATACAAGCGCTCTTATCTCCTGTAATATTCCTGGCACGGGGAAGGTGCATGCAGAGACAGGCTACCTGAAATAATATTGATTTATGTTCGACTTGCAGGCAGGGTGTAGATGTGGATGGACTTTGTGCCTCCAAGCCAAAGTACACTAATGAGGAGACGGGGTGTTACATAATTTAAGATAGGGTGGAAATTACTTTGGGCCTTTTTCCACCAAAATTGCACTAATGGGATGGGTTGGAACTCACTATTGTGTAGCTCTGCAATTCAAACTGCAAGGAAGGGCGTATTTGTTCAGTTTAAGGAACAATTTATTATGACAAGTTCAAATGAATAATCAAAAATGAAAGTAAGCCAAACTAAACTCTACTGGGTGGCTCTCCACGTACAGTTCCTTTCCTCTCATCTTATCCTTGTTTTGTTTTCTCAGTTTCCCTTCCTGTGCTTTTCTTCCAGTGCCGCCGGTGGCGAAATCTTCGACCAATGTGTTGCCGATAACGACGATGCCTTCACAGAGACAGATGTGATCCGGCTGGCCAAGCAGATCCTGAACGGTGTTGCCTTCCTGCATCGGAACAATGTGGTGCACCTGGATCTGAAAGTAAGTGTGTTGAAGGATTACATGACAATATAGGACAGACTATTCCCTCGAGTAGGAGGTCGAGGGAGATATGATTTCTATTATGCAACCTCAGCTCATTCAGTGTGTCATGACCCTGTTCCCACAAGGAATCACTCAGTAAAGCAACATGGCAGACATATCATCTTCTCAGTAATGGGGCCCTGAGGTAGCATGCATCACTGAGATTTTCTTTCCACTTAATTTTTCAAATGTACAATGGATCATGTTCCTCAGTGGACACGTTGCTCTACTTTTCAACCTATATTATCTAGTCTTCAGTTGCACTGGTAGTTTGAGAGGCTGTTGTAGCCTGGCCCTGATACTTGCCCTTGACCTACTCTTTTCTCTTGCGTTTGTCACAGAGGTACAATCCAACTGTGGCTTCATGCCAGGCTGGCAAACGTACAACTGTGCTTAATTTAAAGTCGCACAACTTGAACACACTACTTAAACAATGAAGCCATCATAGTGGTTTGCAGTAAAATCCTATTTGTGTAATTGATCCATTTGATTGGCTTAAAAGATTATCTCAGCAGAGCAGCAAGATACTGCTTGGCAAACCAGACCCCACAAATCCACTTGGGACCATTTAACCAGTTTGCTTTGACTGATTCACATTGAAGTGCTATTCAGGCCTCGGGACCTTGAATAATCATTAGTGGTTATGTAACATTACTAATGTCTAATCTCTGTGTTCTTCATCTTCAGCCTCAGAACATCTTGCTGACCAGTGCCTCACCTCTCGGGGATATTCGTATCGTTGACTTTGGCTTGTCCAGACGCATGGACAACATCACAGAAGTCCGGGAAATCCTGGGGACCCCAGAGTATGTCGGTGAGTCCGGCTCTCGTGGATTACATTTCTAAGAATGACCCATGTCATCTCCATTTGAGTGCAATTTACCATGTCTAATTCATGCGTTTCTGTTGCAGCACCTGAGATCCTCAGCTACGAACCCATTAGCACCGCTACAGACATGTGGTAAGTGTGCAACTGCAGTTAAGACTATTTCCACTCATTTTACTAGGTCTTCTGTGGAACTCACTTAGTCAGTGCTTTACTTCTTAGAATTTAGACATATTTAGGGCAATGTAATCACCATCCTAACATGCAATGACAGACTAGACATTTGACCACAAGATCCTCTCTGAATCAGACTTACTGATAATAATGAACTTAGAGTAGAAGGCAGCTAAGTCCACCCACTGTAGAATTCTGTAACCATCAAAGATGACAAATTGCCTCATACCCCTTTCCCCTTCCTCCTCCCTCTCCTCCAGGAGTATTGGGGTTCTGACCTACGTCATGCTGACGGGCGAGTCTCCTTTCCAGGATGATGACAAGCAGAAGACTTTCCTCAACATCTCCCAAGTCAACGTAGACTACTCGCAAGACACATTCGAGGGGATCTCCCCACAGGCTGTTGATTTCATCAAGTCTTTGCTGATCAAAAACCCAAGGTGAGGATGTTACCGGTAAAGATGAGGATAAAATATAATTTCTTGATTACTGCTCAAATGAAACTTTTCCGTCAGCGTTTCTTTGAACACACAACGGATGTGAGACACATCAACACGGACGTACATCCGCATGTGTCTAAATGACTGTATGTGGTAACAAGATTTACGTCACTTAGACAAGCAATTTCCTCTTGCAAATGGTGGTTTTACACTCACATAACTTAGAAAAGAACAAACTTTCAAGGCAATCTTTTTAAGCCATGAGACCTAACACTGTAGCCATGTAATAAAAAAAATGAAACAAATGGGTGTTTCAAAGGAAATATTTTATGAGCATTTTAACTTCAACGCCATCTTCAATTGAGAGCTCCAAAGCTGGGTGCCTAATTTGTTACCGCATGATGATGAAAAGCACAAGCAGCCTCTGTCTCGCATGAATAGCAATAATCTCCTGTCAGTATCATTTACTTGATGCAGATTACTGGTAGAGTTGAAAGAAGTGGAAGATTCCTCAGTGTTGGAGTAATTGGTGTGAGATGGTGGGGAAAGAATCTTGAGATCAGAAAAGTGTTTTTTGTCCTGTGGTTTTTAAAACCTAATGTTGAAAGGGAATACGGCCGACGTCTGTGAGAACGGATTGAGAGAATCCGATAATCCAGGCAATCCATCGGTTATGTAAACTTTTCAAAAATTTCCACTCATCCACAGTGTTATTGTGTTTGTGTGTACAGGAAGAGAGCCACGGCAGAAGAAAGCCTCAACCACCCCTGGCTGAACTCGCTTCCTCACCCCCATTCCCACCCGCTCCTCCACGCTAGCCCCGCCTCCTCTATGGACGAGACCGAGACCAGCTCGTCAGAGTCAGAGCCCGAGAGCCCAGCTTCTTCCCCTGAGCTGGACTTGATCGAGTCTTACCTCACGTGCCCTGGCCAGGGTGAGCTCAAGACAGGTCGTGACACCTTCTCATTCGGCGAGCCTCCCTTTCCCACGCGGACTGAGATAAAGCAGGAGCTCATCTGCTGAAAGACGTTTCACAGGTGGAGAGAGAATGAACAGTTTTTCCATCTCCGTGGAGCACTGACTCTGAGAGCCAGCAAGCCTGCAGCTGTTTTTGTCCTGACCTGACTCAGAGCCACGCTTTATGGATGCTGTATGCCTGCTGCAGGCTTCTTCTACTGCTGTGATGTCTGTGTAGTGTTTGTTTTCTCTGATCATGTGTGTTAGAATAACATACTCTACTGGTTTATGATCACACAGGAGGAACATGAGAGGAATGGAGATTCAGTGAGAGTAAACACACAAGGACTTTGTCAGAGGACTGCATTGCTGCCTTAAAAGTGACAGAACTGAAGTGGGCTGAGCAAAAAAGTGGCTAGTTCCTCACTGCACGCACACTGGTTTCTCTTTTTACCCAATTAGCCTTATAAACTGTTTCGGAGGAGAGACAGTCTCCAGCTTTCTTGGGAAATGACTTCATTCACTGCATGCATTCATCATAACATGTCGTGCTTCAGCTGACCCAGACATACCTTCTGTGATGAGTTCAGTTGAAGGAAGTCAAGAGTTTTGACAGATGGTTGTACTTCACAAAGGAAATAATGCAAAAGGCAGCACCTAAACTGATGTCACACAGTAACCATTTCACTGTTTTATGTGATTATTTATAAGCGTTTGTTATACCACTTCAGCCCCTTAAAAGTCAACACACAGAGCCACATAAATAGTTTTAGATGTAAATGGTAGCATTTTTATTTAAAGGACAATCTTAAGCACTTTTTATTTTGTTGTTTGATTTCCATTTAATAGTAACAAACCAAAGGCTCATGAAGCACAGCCAGCTGTCACACAATGTATTGTATATATTCACCACTTTCACCAACATCATCTGTTTGGGTCACATCACCTTTTTTCACCAAGTGCCACTTTGCAGACCTCACTTCTGTGTTCATAATAAAGTTATTCTTTGTTCAGTTTTTTTTTGTTGCTTTTGCAAAAGTTGCACAATTTTTTCTCTTTGTACTTAACTGCAAGTTGTCACAAGATTTTGCAGAAGTCACATATATTGTGAAAACATCAGTCTTGGAGTGAGAGAATGAAGGTGGTTTAAGGCGAAGGCTACTTTTTTAAATATTAGAATAGTTCAACAACCACATGGTCAACCCAAGGGCCCAGATTTGTACAAATAAGAAATGTTTGCCTTCAGATACTTGGGAGCAAAGAGATTAGGAAGAATTTCTTACAAAAACTGAAATGTTTTATGAGTTAGTATTAAGATTAATCCGAAGATAACTGATGTTTTTTTGTTTTTTTTTACCAGTGTTTGAATGTTAAAATCATTAAAAATGTCTTATTTTGTACATTAACTTTTACTTATACTTAATGTTTACTGCTCATGATTTTCAGGCAGGTTTGCACTTGTCCTTCTGGACGTTTTTGTTAAAATGAATAAATGATGATGGCATGCATTGCAAAATGTAACGAAGAAAAATAAAAATGCATTTTGTATTGAACTTTCCTGCTTTTTGTGATTGTTTTTGAGCAACAATGAAAATTACACTTACAATAGTAGAAGTGCTTCCTCATCAAGCGGCAACCTCCGGTCTAAAAATATGAGTCCACTGCGGAAGTGCTGAAAACTGCAGTTCATCGATGATCCACTTGAGGCTGGCTCCGGAAGTACCAGAAACCACATACACACCAATTCAAAAAAGCCGATCTTTACAGCAGAAATAAACATGTTTACAGCCTGGTACAAAAGACGAGTGTAGTCGATCAGCACACACTGTATGGGGGACAAATCTTTTTCTAACGTGGCAATTTTGAAGATATTGAGATTACGAGTCTTCCAATGAGAAGCACAGCTGACTTGATTGACAGGCGGGAACACTGTAGCTGTTGACTAGGAGGCTCGAAGCCTGCCTCTTTACGTCACACTTGCTCAACAGCAGCAATATAGCTGCCGCCGCTGCCGCCGATTGGCCTCAAAACAGCGCTTCGGAAACAGATGGGTGACGTCACGGAAACTAAGATCCATATTTTATACAGTCTATGTTTCTTACAGACGAATGAAATGTGAGGCGAGGTCCAACTTGAAACATCTCAATGACTGATTGGATGGATTGTGATAAAACTTTTACAATCGTGTTCTCAGGATAATAAGTCTTTAAGACCTCACTGATCACAGTTACTAAGTGCCACCAGCGGGGGAATAACTTGTTGAGTTTTTTATTACATCTGCAAAAGCATTGACAGTCTCATCAGTCCCAGCTGTGCTTTGTTTTTAATGCTATTGTGTGTCTTCTTGCAGAGCATTGTGTGAGCCCATATGTGCTCAGCTTCACATAATGCTAATTGGTGAGGACCATTACCATCAGATGTCTCTACTAGCCCTGTGTATATAGTTCACCTGTGCGAATAGTCAGGAGAAAACAGGGTCTCATACCAGAACCGATTTTACAAGTTTGATTCAGTTCACATGTGAAGCATCTGCTTTTCCTCTCAGAGTGTCTATTTAGAGAAAGAGAGTATCATAAAGAAAATAAAAGTCCTCTCTTGGGCCGGTCTTCCATAAATATCCAGCAGCCTCTGAACAGGAAATGCCAGCATCCTGTGAAGAGGAAAACAGAGGAATGCTTTCCATCATAGTAAAGTTTCTTTCTCTCTGTGTCTTCATCCCATGCACACACTTAAGTGCCTGTTTATTTGTGTCAGGTTAAACAATATCCTTGCCTGCCAATATCCTGACTTCTTGCTTTAATGTGCTCTTCCTCCTGTGGTCGGCACTGAGCCAGTTTAGCTCCGCTGCGGCCGAGCAGAAAGGGGGGGCTCCCTGCAGGGTCCTGCTCCGGTGGCTCTTGGCTGGACTGTCCACTTCCCCTAAAGAAAATCCTGCTCCTGCGTGATGTTGAGGAATGTCAGAAATGTTCATAACTGGACCCCTTCCTTTTCTCTGACCTCTTTCTTTATGCTCCTCTTCCCTCCTGGCCTCCCTGGGATTGTTTACTCAGTGGGAGGTGGTATTGTTTTCATGTTACATACAGCACTAGTACAGACCCCCCCATCACACACAAACATAAAAACATGCACAGGTATTGAAGTGGTTGATTAAGTGGCTGTTTCTCAGAAGGACCCTCAGGATCATGAGATGTGACTGATTTTCACTGCACCCATTACAGGAAGATTTAAGGCAGATGTGGAAGACTTTGTGTTGTCTGCTGACTTCTGAGCACCCTACAAAATACAGCTTTGTACCATAAGAGCACCTGGGTCCCCAAGATCCAAACAAATACAAGGAGCTGATGAAAAGTTTGCAGCAACATCCCTATAACCTGCTTTCAACAGCCTTTGTGATTTAAATCCAAGGTCTTGCTTAATGGTTTTAATGATTTTAACATATAAACAACACAACTGTCTTTTTTATTCCTTTAAAAAATCACATTTTTCTCTTGAAAAGTTCAGACAGATAGTATTAATTTGATTAAGATTGATTTCCTCAGGCTATAAAACCACCCCATGCCTGACATCTGCTGTGCAGTAAGATGTTTTTGCCAAAGGCACGCAGCAGGCATTTCATCTCATGTTAACCAGCTGCACATCCTAAAGTCAAGTCTGTCAGCACCTCAAGCCATAACACATTGATCCCCTGAGGTACTTGAAAATCCAGAGCTGGGATTTCAAAACGTTAAGCTCCCGGGGAGCTTGGATGGCTACATTCTATGCTATAGGTCAAAACGATCAGTTATATAACCGAAAACTGTTTGACAGCAGGCTGAACTTTTTAACTGAGGTTTTCCCATCTGTGTGCCACTCACAGCTTAGGAACGCATTGCAGAGATGGTGTTGTGACTTTTATGGAATATTTGTTTATGTAAAGCACTTTGCTCAGCCACAGTCAAATATGATCTGAGTGGACAAAGAAAACATGGAAGAGGAGTTTATAATTGCTTAGGGGAGATTACATCATGGCTTCAAGGGAGTCCTATTAATTTACACAAAATGCCATAGAGCCAGATCCTACCACAAAAAAGCAGAAGATATTACATCAACAAAAAAATAATTAAATGTTTAACCCTCTTGCTATGTTCGTTTCTCAGGAACAGTAATAATGTTCCTGGGTCAATTTGACCCGGGGCATATTTAATTATCTTAAAGTGTCAGAACCCCCAAAAAACATTTTTTTTAATCTCATTATTAACTCCATTACTTACCATTTAAATCCATTTAGTGCATTGGTGTTCTTTAATTAACACAGATCATGGTTCAATGAGGATAACTCACTCGTTTTTAAATACAATAGTTTTACATGACATAGATTTTGTTTTATTTTATTTTGAATTTCTATTTTTTTTTTTTTTTTATGGTGATGTTGATAAATTAACATGAGACACCTCTTCTGTCACATGCTGCCCAGATTTTTAGGCTGGCTTTTTTTGCTGGTTTGTAAGGCATATATTGTCTAAAATGTTAAATGAACCATTTTGATTTTATATGTTGATTTCACCTTCGAAGCCAAGCAAAGACGTTTCATACCGAAAAAATACTTTTAACATTTTTTTTAGATTTTTGAAATTCAAAAGGGTCAATTTGACCCACAACCTAACAGGAGGGTTAAGAATCATTTTAAGATATGTATGAAAGCTTGAAACAGTTCTCTGATTTTACAAACCTGTTAGGCTACGCCTTGAAACAAGAAAATTTAATGACATTCCCATCAGCCTCAATGACACTTTTGTCCAATGCTAATTAACAATCAATTGGAATATTTACCTCCAATACAAGAGAGACTCAATATGACTTAAATATAACAAATTCTCAAGTATGCTTACACCCTCACTGTATCATTTAAGGAATAGCATCAGCATGTTACTAAAAACAACACCTTAGACCACCTTGCTCGTGTATTTGGCACACAACATTTTGGAACTTTGAACTTTATTGAGATCTTTTCACACTTTATACCTTGTACATGCCTTCTTACAGGGGCAGGACATTTGGCTTGAAATAAAACAAAAATAGTGACATATGAGTGTGGTATATGGTGGCATTACCATGCCAGATCTCAAGAGAACAGATGAGATTCATGTGCAAGCCAGCAAGATTTATACATAAGGTGTTGGACAGCCGTGTGCACACATCTGACAGCCATGCACATATATAATCTTTGCAAGCACTTCACAGCACTCATGTGCAGTGGTGGACAGTAACAAAGTAAATTTACTTGAGTACTGTACTGAAGTAAATTTTTTTAGTATCTGTACTTTACTTGAGTATTATTTTTTGGGGTACTTATTACTTTTACTCCACTCCATTCAGAAGACAACTATTGTACTTTTTACTCCTCTACATTTCTAGCAATACTCCAGTTACTCACTACTTTTGCTTTGAAGTCAGCTCATGAATTTCCTTCTCTTTTCTTAAATCTGATCCCTAAGACAGTAAAATGTGTTTGTGTATTTCTGTTTGTCTCAGTGGTTTAGCCATACCTGTATATCGTGCGTCTCCACAGTTGAATGTGGAGCAAACACAGAGCAGGTTTCACTCGGATCAGGCAGTTCATTTAGAGGTGGTAATGATGGCTATAATTCTCCACCTGAGCACCCATGGCCATATCTTCAGCCCGTGTTGGAGGTTTTTGAAATAAAGAATAATACCTATTGTTTGAAATGTTCTCCCTGTTTCACACTCTGCCCAAACGTACAAAAATTCACTGTCCAACCTGAGAAAGCGTGTTGAGCTACGTAACATTTGTTTCATTCCAGATGAACATTTCAAACTAAGTTGTCTCTGCTTGGAGTAACTTAGTGTCTGTTTTTATTCCATAGTTTTTAGAGATTTCAAGTAAACAGAATGTAACCAAATGTACTCCTATGTATTCTTGACTGCACTCATGCTTTGTGAAAATACAAAGTTTTGAGACATTTTAAAAGTACTTTGAATACTTAAGTATTTTTAAAAGCAAGTACTTCAGTACTTTAACTCAAGTAATAGTTTGACAGAGCAACTTTCACTTGTATTGAAGTAATATTTGACCTAGAGTATCTATACTTTGACTTAAGTAATGAAGCTGTGTACTTTGTCCACCACTGCTCATGTGCAACATTTATCTGCTTGTGAGTGCAACTTTGCTGCCTGCAAGGAGAACTACCAGCAACGCACAAAGGGCTGTACACATAAGCATATGATGAAAGTCCAACAGCAGAGACATCCAAAGTGGAGTGCTCTAGTTTCCTAGTGATCTATAATGACCTATTGCCTCTATGCATGACCTGTTTCCATCACTACTTAGAAATAAATGAGGAGCTCACTGCTTTGTTCCTTTCTCTCCGTGTACCTGACCCACTGCCAGATTATCTCTTTGTGTCTCCTCGAGCCATCATGATTCTGCTCCCCCTGTCTCTCTTAATCTCAGTATCTTTAGATCTCTCTCTGTGCACCCATTTTCTCAGAAGTATTTTCTCTCGCACCTTATATAATGAAGAAATTCCTTTACGCTTATGTCCTTAATCAAACTGCCATAATAGAGAGAGTAGACTGATGTCAGAAAAAAAAACAAGAAAATGTGTGCGCAGGTAAGAGGATCTGAAAAACAATACCGATCTGAAAAACAATACCGATCTGAAAAACAAGCGACAGCATGACTCATTTAACAATTAGCCTCAATTCACCTTTCCATTACCAGCCCGAAGGTGTGTGACCTCGATTGCACGATGTAAAGCTGATCAGGTATTTCATTACATTTCTCAAATGACAGTCTCAGCACTCTGAACTCACAGTCACTCCCTCATAAGTTCACTTCAGATACATTCCAGCATTGGTCTTAGTGCAAACCTTCACAAAGGCCTTCCAGATCCACATAAAGCCCACAATAACTTTAAGGATTGCAGCTTCTTCACACTGATGATTATCAGAGGCTGCAGGAGCGGACCTTTGGATGATATAACAGGGTAGAAATCCTCTCAAATACCTGGACATCAGGCTCTGTGCTGCAAACTGCTTGAGTTTTTCATAGAGATAAGAACAACCGTGGAAAATAAAAGCCTGACCAAAAATTCTCCATGTTTGCTCACTGGATGTTGACCGGGACAAATGATGGAGAACATTTCTTTCACATGTCCCTGCAGTGCCTGCAAAAGAAAAACAGAAAGAGGCAAAACACTCGTAACCGCTCGTAATATGTTTCTCATGGTGGTGCATTCATAGCAGTGAGGGAGGCAAATGCCTTTGGTTAGGCAGAGCTATTTATTCTGTCCCTGGAAACGGTTGAAGAACAACAAAAGCATTCTCAACAAAGAGAAGCACAACCTGATGCTGCTGCCTGTTTTCTTCTGTCTGCGGTGACCATATCCTCCCTCAACGTGGGGGCACCGCTGGCACACACCATATTCAGAAAGCCACACAATAGACATACTCAGCTAAGGGAGACCTTTTCAACCCAAAAGCTGTGTAAGGAACCCAACCGAAACAAGGGACAGTGCTAAGTTAATCCTTTAAAGGTTCAATTTCTATGTGGGTAAGCTCATGGAAAGAAACAAAAACACTGCAAGGTTTGTTGTTTGGATTTGCAGGTCGCACTGCACACGAATGCCTACTCACATGTACTTAAACTGTAGTTAAACACAAACACACACTCACCAGAGTACCCACAGTGAACTCTGCTTGCTGAATGGCTACAAGCTCAGGATGGTGTCCAGGTTTTCAGACTGACAGGGAACAGATTCTGGTGGTCTGGACTCTCGATTTTTAACCACATTGTTCTCTTTGTTTACTGTGATACTATGGCATTAGTAAGTTATTTAGGGCACACACACACACACACACACACACACACACACACACACACACACACACACACACACACGCACACACACACACACACACACACGCATGCAAGCACGCACACACTCCATTCAGGGTTTAGACACGTGTTGTACTCTTCTGAAAACTTAAGAAGATCGTGCTTTGCATCTTTCATCACTGACCTCTTTGTTTTTGTTTGAACATACCTTTCAGAAGTTTGTTAAGTATTAACATTAAGGCTAAAAGTTTTAAGTTGTGTTTGGTGATAAAATCCATGAACTGTTTATAGACATAGCATAATGCCACTTTTTACAGTATGAAACAGAAACACTCTGACTAGTCTTGCCGGTTATATCAGACAAATTGTAATTTGGGAGTCATGAAGGTGCAAGATGAAAAGTTGGGTGATTGCCAAAGTTAAAGTTTTTCTCCTGAAAGATTAAATTAACTTTAAATAGTAGTGAGGTTATTATAGTCTGGATGTCTCCACTTTTATTTAATATCATGCATGATTGGGACAAAGAAAGTAGGTCACTGAAAGTCTTTGAAGTTTGATGAAACCATCACTTCTCACATAAGAAAGTGTTTGTGTTTGGTGATAAAGGCGGCTCCTGGCAGCGGCGTCAGGCTTTAAAACTTAATTCTGTTTTGTTTGTGTTGGCAGTGTAAGCTGCCACTTGTTGATGTGTCAGCGTTTCAAGCAACTTTGAGAAGGAGAGAGAGGCAAACATGCCCTTTTCTGAACAAGGTGACGTTTCAGTGGAACTTGTTGCCTCCAGGAATATTTTCAAGCTTTCCTGGAGCCTGAATTTGTAAAAGAGCCAGCTGTCACATCTTTTTCATGTGATTGTCACTTTTT
The DNA here is from genome assembly GCF_009762535.1 of Notolabrus celidotus. NCBI lineage: Eukaryota > Metazoa > Chordata > Actinopteri > Labriformes > Labridae > Notolabrus > Notolabrus celidotus. Next base: position 22,976,682 of record NC_048291.1, read on the forward strand.
GTTTCCTTCAAGGTCTTTTCTCATGGCGTTTGTGTTATGTAACTCTAACAGAGATGTGTGAATGTTGGTGTATCAGTGTGAGTGTCCAACATTTTTATTGCTACCCAATTTTCATATTGTATAAGGCTTCCTGATGTAATCAGCCAAAATCAGTGTGTAATAAAAAGCCTGGAAACAATAGCTGGAGGTCAGACAGATGATGGAACACTGTTTGAAGAACAATGTTATTTTGGGTCCTGGTAATGCAATCCCAGTGGTGTGGGAAGGTACATGACCTTTGAACAAAGAACAGCTTCCGCTCTCCAGGCTGTACCTGGCCCTCTATTAGCCAAATAGACCTGCTTGTCACTCATGTTTGCATGAGCGTTTTTTACTCTGCATGCAGCCAGGATCATTTGAATGTGACAGCCTGTGGCAGCCTTTCTTTATGACATGCAGGCTTTATTGTGTTTCATGGATGAATGTCAAAACAGGAACATCACAAAGACAAATCTCTGCCTGTAAACGCTGAATAGCAAACCAGTCCATTATCAAAATGTTTTAATCCTATTGTTTTTTCCATGTCAAAGATATTGCCACATTGCATTAAAGACCCTATATCAATGACTATTTCCTTCACAGTATAGTGGCATGATATGTGAGCTGCCCTTAAAGTGTTCTCATTTTTTTGTCCGGGAGTCTTACAGTTGGCATGAAACTGTGTGTGGGTGGAAAAGAGCACATCAATATTATTCCACAGCTGCAGAGTGCCCGAGAAACAGAGTACCTTGGAGAGGAAAAAAAAATTCTCATGTGCCTGTCATCTCACAGAGATGCAGAGGATGGTTAACTCCTGCAGGCATAAATACAGCAAATTAGCAGAGAATACTGCAGCTTGGTGTTCTGATCAGACCGAGGTCAATCATTGATCAAAACAACATTGTTACTTCACTTACACAAAATCACAACACTGAGGTTTTTGGATCATTGGTTTTGAACTGAGAAACTCAACATCCTGAATCACTGTTTTTCACTGTCTATGGAGCGATAAAGGAAGGAAAATTGAAGCATTAAAACAGCTGCAAAAGCATCCCTGTTATCCCAGAGAAAAATCTACTATGACCTTACAACAAACATAACATTCCGAGAGATAGTTTTATGCCAAGCTAAATTGCACTTACTGTTTGACTTAGATAAAAGGGCAAAATAATAATCTCGGCCTCATTGGGGTTCATGCTGAGAATCTGCAGAGTAAAATTCCCTGGATGTGTAAACATGGCAGGATTTCTAGGACTCTTACGCAAGCTTCCTCTCACCTCCGGTCATACATGACACGCTGGGAAATATCAAATTTAATGAGCTTGTCCAGAAAAAGGGGAAGATAAGTAAAGAGCTCTATTATTACTTTGGGGCTGTTGTGGCTAATGGCTGACACCCCCTTGAAAAAATATTCAGGAAAGAGAACAAGATGTTCCTTATCTGACAGCAGCTGATGGTTTTCATAGCGAGGCCTCCCATGGTGCTACAACACTGATTTACACTTCATCCTGGCATTGAGACCCGAAACAGCCTTTTATTATATTTCACGTTTATTATTGTATGTGATGAATTATATGGCTTTGGATTACTAGTATAATGTGTTTCCAACAGATTAATCATGATGTAAAATACAATAAAAAAATAACTAAAATGTCATTAATGATGGGAAGAAATTCACAAGTATATAATGTCATCAAAATTGGCTCCATCTGTACCACCTTTAATATTAAGAATATATAAGCATCAAACCTCCTGTTATATTGCGGGTCAAATTGACCCTTTTTAAAGTCTATTTTAGGCAATATATGCCTTCCAAACCAATCCAAACTCGTTTTCCAAATCCAAAACGAGTTAGTTATCCTCATTGAACCATGATCTGTGAGAATTAGAGAACACCAATGGACTACATCTTGATTTAAATGGTTAGTAATGGAGTTAAACATTAGATTATAAAAATACATATTGGGATTTTTTGGTGTTCTGACACTATTGGATAACTGAATATGCCCTGAGTCATATTGACTCAGGAACATTATTGCTGTTCCAGAGAAACGAACATAACAGGAGACTTAGGACATTCAGCATAATCCAACAATGGCTCTAACCATTTAGTATGTTTTCATAATATGTCCGTTTGTTCTCTATTGTGTAACAGAGTACACAAGCCTTTTCACTTTAATACAAGTTCCGGTACATTCTCCACCTTGAGTTAAATCATCAAAAGGTAATAGACAGTATCAAACAGCTTAATGTTCCCCGCTTCTTTGTAACTGAACTGAAGTAGTCAAACAGGCTCTTCACAAATGGGCAGGGACACAAGAGGGTAATTTTGTTTTGATTCATTACAAAATAATTACTTGTAACTGGCAAGACTGAGCAAACCAATCAATTACATAACAAGTGACGCGTTAAAGGAAAAGCCCCGTGATGCAAAAATACAAACAATTGACTGTGATTTTAATGTAAGTGCCCTCACATGAACTTGTCTTTCTAACTTACAAAATAAGTGCACATTTTTTTTCAGGCATAAAGTTGGGCAGTGAAGAAAGTGATGTAATTCTTCTAAACAGACTGTAACATGTGCAGAAGAATTGAAATGGTTAGTATATTGTCAACTTACAGGGGAAAACACAAGGCTTGTTTCTCTGAGACCACTAAACTGTGACTGCTCTGCTTGTTCAGTAGCACCACCAAGAGGCCTGGTGAGACAATGCTGATAATGAAGTAAACTGACTCATTTTCTGTACCTCAGTATACTACTGAAGTCCTTACAACTTTGTCTCCACTACACCATGAGATAAATATTTTTTTTTACTCCTCTTCATGTGTAAATACTCAACATCTATGGTTTACAGTTTATGATTGTACATATTGTACATCAGTTTAAAATACCTTACAATGTTTCTCATCAAAACATGAGAGCTGAATGCTTCTATGTCTTGATTTTTGCCTTCCTTGTAGATCTTATGTATCCTTCTGCTTTGTATTTTGATCTAAACTACAGATCCTTTCAAAGGAAACACTTCAAAACAGATGTTGGTTTGTATTCCAAACATTCATGTCTACATTGGAAACTTTCTTTTATATAAAGCAGGGGTGTTAAACTCATTTCAGTTCAGCCCCGAGTTGATCTGAGGTAACCTATAAATAACGACAACTCTAAATTTTTCCTTTTGTTTTAGTGCAAAAAAGTACATTCTGAAAATGTTCACATTTAATGAACCATCTTTGAACAAAAACAGCTGTTGTATTTTTTGCCGTGATGAGTCTCATAGTGTGCCGAATATTTTACTCTATTAGCTCTGAAACCTGCTGCGAACACACCAGACACACAGGTTACCCATTCACCTGACACAGTGTGTGTAATGTTAACAGCAAAAGGACAGAGATTATTTGTAACATTTTGTAATTAAGGTTTTTTTTTTGTTTGTTTGTTTTTTCCCTTGTATTCTTATAGATTTATCCCTGTATTTTATAGATGTGTATATATGTGCATGTGTATGTATATATATATATATATATATATTTAATTAATTTTTTTCTTAGAATTTCTTTAATTGTAATTGTGTGTCTTTGGAAATGACAAAAAAACTCAATAAACATATCGTTAAAAAAGGAAAAAGAACAGGTAGATTATAATAATGAAGAAGGTAAAGTTGATTATTTTGGACCCCTCAGCTCCAGCATGGACAGTTTGCTTGCTGGACAGTGCTGTATGCAGGGGTGTAGTGCTAGTGTTAGTAGTTAGTGGATCATCTTTTAGTGCTCTAAAAAGTCTTTATGAATCTCAACCGGATTATGCAAACACCAAGTAATCTATTTTCTCACTTTGAGAAAAAAAGTCCTGGTAAAAAAGTGCAGTTCAGGTGTGCTCTGTCAGCACTATGATTTTATGCGACCCCCAGAAGACAAATTTGAAATAGTAGTTACTTTTATTGAAAAATTGCAGTTAATGTCCTCTCTGTAATTTTTTCACTTTGCAAAGTTATTCTGTGGGCCGGATTGGAACCTCTGGAGGGCCGATTTTGGCCCGCGGGCCGCATGTTTGACACCCCTGATATAAAGGATAAAACAAATGAATTTCTGTGCAAAGTGTATTTTAAATTACAATCTAGCTTTTACTTTAGACTCAGATGGGTGCAATCAAACTGAAGTGTTTTTATTGTAGCTCTGTTGCAGTAATTTTAAGAAAACCTTAAACAGTTTCAAATGACTGAGTGTAGAGAGAGAATAAATGAAACCAAAAGCACATTTTAATCCAGCTCTTTCCAATTTATTGTGAGATGTACAAGGAATGCAGGTGGTAGGCAAATCGTGAAGAATTTATTCTGAACAACTGAAATCAGCTTAAAGAACAAAACCAGCTAGACGAATGGTGTTGAATTATTTTAGTGTTGGATTGTTTCAGAACATTGATCACTAAACACAAAGGGTATTTAATTAAACAGTCAGTGCATCAAAGCATTGACTGATCAATCTAAGTTGTATTCCCTTTGGACCTTCACAGCTCTTTCTGTGGGGGGCAGTATGCAGTGGGAGAGAGTCATCTGCAGGTGCAAAGTGGGAGTGTGTTGGAAATCAGTCAGATGAGATGTTTGGTGCACAAGATTTTTCTTTAGGACCATACTCATACAAAGATAACAAGCAGTAAACGCGTCTGTCCCTTTTCTCATCACACATTTGCGACTAACTGACCTCATTAATTCATTAGTGCAACACTGCCACATGGAAATTTGCAGGTTTCACAAAGGAGAAAAAAATGCATAAATAATATTAAACTAAATACAACAGGTAAAACAATATAGCTTCACTAAAACAAGAGACAGATCACATAAAACATGATGGTATTTTCTGAGGAATGAAAGTGAATTCAGAGATGTTATAGATGTGCACACTGATCCTACAAGGAGATGAGAAGTTTTTTTTTAACAGCAGGCAGGCAGATATATTCCTGTGGAGTGTCACTCATGCAGATGTGAGAACACCCCACAAGCTGAAAACTGCACCACAGAGAACAATCACTATTCAACATCACACGGATTACAAACAGATGAGTGACATAAACGGAGGACGAGGAAGCGTCTCAGATCTCAGTCCTCAAACCTCCCGTCAAGGATGCTTTCGAAGGTGAACGGGAGGAACTTGAAGCCCTGGCCAGTGTAAAACTTGTTTTGGAACTCCACCCTGTAAAAGAACAGAAAAACATCAAATGAATCAAACAATGACCGGAAGCATCTGGTACAGTAACTCAGGGACACGGTGTGTATGGCTGTAAGGTTGCGTAATGCTGAGCAGAGCAGTCGCGGCGGATGACCCTTGCTCTTCATTCCACAGTCTGCACCCACTATCACCCGTCTTGTCTACGACCCAGCTCCTGGACCCGGGCCTAGGCGGGATACCTGAGCTTCTTTGCTGCTGGAAACTGATCAGGGTCTATTTATAACAGGAAAATGCTAATTGATGGCTGGGTGACCTTTAAACTGAGGTGCCACAAATACCTGCAGTTCCATAGTCTGTCTGGTGTTGGAGGGTAGACGAGGAGAAGGGGGGTCGTTTCCCAAAAATGAGTTTGTATTAAAATCTTAAAATGCAAGAAGGCTTACCACAAGAATCCAAGCTCTCTGCCCCCTAACCTTTTAAAATCAATGTGAGCCACCAAAGTATAAAGACTTCAAGGTGCCATCCTTTAGATTTTAACACTCACTTTTAAAGCAATAAATGGACTGGCGCCTGAGTACCTAAGTGAATGCCTTAAAAAGTATGTCCCCAACTGCTGCCTGAGATCTTCCTGCAGGTCCCTCTTGTAACTGCCAAGGGCGAAGTTAAAAACCAGAGGCGACCGGGCCTTTGCAGTCAGGGCCCCCTCACTCTGGAATGACCTGCTGGAGAAGATCAGGCAAGCCACATCCTTGTCCTCTTTTAAATCTCTTCTAAAAACACACTTTTTTAAATGTGCTTTTATTTCTTAACTCATCACTAACTTTTTAATTTCTGCATGTTTTTTTATTATTGTTTTTACTTAACTCTTTTTAGCTCTCCTTACCTTTGTTATGTGCTTTAGTGTTTTCACTCGCTATGTCTTGCACTCTGTAAAGCACTTTGTAAACATGTTTTTAAAAGGTGCTATATAAATAAAATGTATTATTATTATTATTATTATTATTATTATTATTATTATTATTATTATTATTATTATCCTGAGTTATCTACAAAGTTCACAAGCCTCAGATGATTTCACCCAACAGTTATGCTTCCTTCTCTAGAAAGTATAAATATGATCCTTATTTTGACATAATGTTGTGTCATGAATTTGAATATTTAGTAAAATATGTTTTGGTTTTAAATGGTTCAGGTCCCAGTAGTACATAAGCAACTTAAAATCACTTGTGACAGAAGGAAACCAAAAGGTTGAGAGGTGAAAAACAATTTTGTCCACCTCTACTTTAACAAACAGACACAACATGTCACACTTAGTCATCACATTATGTGCTGAACTGAAAAGAAACGATTACAGCTGGTGTGTCTTGTTAGCTTCCCTGAATACAAAAATGCAACTGATTGTCCTGAGGGCCATTCATCAAAGGCTGAGTAATACAAAGCTCTTGTGCTAAGGGTTATTTCAGAAATGAGTGGCGACAACACAGACATGCCTTGTACATGTGCCAGTGAAATAAAAAAAAGCCAGATGACATTCAGCAAAGCCAGAAAAGACTTTAATGAGTGGACAACAAAGGCGTCTCCTCATCATACCAGAGTCACAGACGGCTTGTTCTTTGCACAAATCTAAAAAAAGAGAAGCTTAACACAGACTAACAGCCAGACTTGTTCCTGTCCATGAGCCAGGACAGAGAGGAGCAGAAGAGAGACAAACACATTGGTACTTAAAATTAAAGACACACCCTTTTGACAGGTTGACACCTGGGAGCTTGTAACAACTTGTTATATAATTTTTTGGGTAATTCAAATTGTGCAACAGTTATTAAGTAAAGAGGTTGAGCTGGTGTAACCGCTGGATCTCCTTAATTATGTCACCACCACAAACATATTTTTATTATGTTTTCAGTGTTAAAAGATGACAGATTCGTTGATAGGTTCTGCTTTCTTTCAAATTCTTTTTTTTTTTTTTTCTTTTAAAGTTATGTTTTTGGCCTTTTTGCCTTTATTAGATAGTACAGCTGAAGAGAGACAGGAAATGTGGGGAGTAGAGAGTGGGGGAAGACATGCAGGAAATGGTCGACTGGCCGGGAATGGAACCGGCGACCCCTGCGACGAGGACTGCAGCCTCTGTACATGGGGTGCTTAGACCGCTAGGCCACCAGCAACCCCTTTCTTTCCAATTCTTATTGATTGATTTTTCTTTTTATGTCGATGAAAGAAAGTTCATCAATTCATTATTTCAATACAAAGAAGCTCTTCTTGGTTCCTTTAATAGAAAGAGGCTGATGTTGTAAAACGTTGTGTAAAATCCTTCATAAACAGACACAGTGGCCACTCATCTAAGCATCTGCTCGACGCACCCTGAGATGATCCTCTGAGAAATAAAGTACAAAACCAGCCTGCAGATGGAGCCAGAGGTTTAAAGTGCTGCCTGTCATTTGATACAACTGAAGCTCTCCTCTTTCCAAATCTGAGTGTAACTAAACTATTTGTGCATAAAACTTGAGTGCCAGATTAAATGGAGATACTTTTACCCTAGATTGTTAGTGCAGAGGCAGAAATGTTTATCTAACATGGAGGTCCAAAGATCAAAATCTCTCTTTATAATGTGATTCATACACCACCCCATAGCCTAAGAACTAACACCATGTGTAAAGAACTTAACATAATCGACTGTGAAATATGTGAAACCAAGATAAAAGATAATATTGAGGGGAGGAAAAAAGCATATCAGAAAAATTCAGAAAAACAAAGAGAGCAAAACTTACCAGTGAAGCCTCAGTGCATGCAAGAAGGCTGACAGGCCTTCCATTATAAGTAGAATGGCAACTGTGAGAACAGCAAAGAAGTAAAAGACTACAGCCACGAGGATAAAGCCTCCAAGTTTGCTGGTGGTGGAGAGGCCGATGTGCATCACCATGGACCACAGCACCTCTGACAACTCTGTACAAGGGACAAAGATAGCAAGTCAATATGTGTGTCCATTTCTCTTCATCAAAATGTGACAGTTGATATCATTTATTGTTATTTAGTGAAACCTGTTTTGTTTCTTTAAAGGGAGATAGAGTGTGACTTACGTGCATGAGCCAGACTGAGGGCCCATAGCCTCAGATAGGAGGCAGTGTTGGAGATACAGCCCAAGCAGTACTCTATGGTGTGGATCGCCTGATGCACGGCCACATCTCCAAAGTTAAACTGTGAGACAGAGACATAACATCAGAAGATAAGTCAGCCCCATGTCAGCCCCCAGTCCCTGCACAATGGAGAGGTCTGGTTCATCGTGTGTGCGTGATCATGAACTGATAAGAAAGCTGTTCCCCCCAAAACACCTGTAAAGCTCCAAAAATTAGAAGGGGTGTAAACCTCTGAGAACCCTTTTAACCCAAAGATCAGCTGCCCTACTGATGCCCCATGCACATCATGACTGGAAGAGAGCACGGTCCTGCTGGCACCCGTAGTTTGAGGACCAATCCAACAACTGACTCCTGGAGAAAACACCGACCAAACACCGACTAACCATTCCGAACACACTCACAGACACCACTAAGACACCCTACAAAGACGACTAAGCCAGGGGACAGAGAAAGGAACGTTTGAAAGACATGCACTATGACGGGAGAGGAAAGGGTTGCAGGGTTGAAGTGCAGAAAGAGCTCCAGTCCTACCTCTTCCTCCTCACGGGCCTTGAGAGCAGGTGACAAAAGGCAACGCTTTGTTATTGACAGCAAACACACACAGAGACCGACAGACAGACATCAGTAAATGGGAAAGCAACAAGAGAAATCAGTTACATACTTACAAGGGAAAGAGGATGAACTCAACACTTAAGGATGACAACACTGCAACACGTGCTACTAGGGTATTAAATATTACAACACAGGAGTATGCAAGAGTTTCTTTTTATCTTTGGAAAGACATAAGATGTTCAAGTTTTTCCCAAGATAAATTATGCTGGATATTTCTAACCATCTACAAGCGAATGAAGCCCAAACTGGACAAAATAAAAATAAAGAGCCACTCCATACATTTAATATCAAATTAAATTACATTTCTTCATTTAAACTCTAAATGGCACTCAAAGTAAGCAAAGAGTAGCAGTGTGGTGCTTGTTAAACTATTTCTCCAAACTGGGCCTTGATTTATTATTTATGTAATCCTCTGCTCCAGTGGAAGTGGAAACATGATGTATCGGTTTCTGTTTCCAAATGTGGCTGTGTTCGTACATTATTCAAAGATGGGAGTAGCTCCTATAACCTATACCCACTCCTCCACCCCTCTCACTGAGCTCCTGGCCAGCCTTACAGACTTGGGTCATGTCTCCTCCTTACCTCAGGCTCCTCCTCTGAGTGCTGTGACAACTGGTCATGCTGGATGATTTCTGCCTCATCCTCTGTAGGCCCGTTGCCAACTCTGATCCCTCCAAAGTTTTGTGTACCCTGAAGCAGAAGAAGAAAGAAACAATCATCAGTTTGTTCATAGTGCAGCTTCTAGAGATGCCACATCCAGGCCGGCTTTATCTTACCATGTTTCTCCTCCACAAATGCTGCCTCCTCATAATGAGAGTTTTCACAATTAACATACAGGGAACGCAGGCCAAGGCAATTACCACCAAGAGTGATTGAACCGCCATCTGCATAATCAAGGACGGAGAGAGGAGGACATTAAAGAGGAAATTAGCTCTTTGTAATGAGTTCAGGATAAATTAATGGAAGGATGTAACTAACAAGAGGATCTGACCTGTCCCCTGTACAGAGGTTTGCTCATGGGGTCGCTGTAGTTGAAGAGGAACATGTTTATAAAGGCGATGAGGAGACTGGGAGCATCCCTGGATGACTTTGCATCAAATGACAACCACTTATAGAAGATGAGGATGGCAAGGTAGCCGAACAGACTGGCCATGAAGACGATCTCGGGGATGAATCCTAAGTAGATATTCAGTGGCTTCTGGAAATACCTGTGGAGAACCGCAAACAATCAGTATGCAAAGGAGGAGTGCAAAGAAAAGATTATTAAACATATATATGGATGAAAATCTCACAGGTGGTTGAAGAGACTGAGGCTGACTCCAAACAGCATGTGGATGACTCCCAGGATGACGGACATCTTCATTTTGAATGAGTTCAGGAACGTGAGCTTGTTGGTGGCAATGTTCCATATCTGAGAGACAAGAAGGGGAAAGAAAAACATCACTTTAAAACTCTTTGGTAATGAAGATATTTGCATCAAACATGGACTACATTTTTCTAATGACACTTAGCTACTAGGGATGTAAGGATATATCCCAAATTGGTAAAAAACCGATACAAATAAGGGTGGATTAAAATCGATTCAACATCATTTGTATCAGGATATAATTTTTAAACAGTAGAAGGCGCTATCTGCATTGTACTCTGCTTGTTCAACATCAGTAAGTCTCTTGCGCTGCTCTCTTGTCACTCGATGAGTTGAGGTGTTTTAAGTTTAAAGCATGTTTCGATGTGAATCAGCTGACTGCACACAGCGGAGACGCTCAGCTGGGGGCTGCAGCTGAGTGACAGGTCTCCACGAGCGCTTTTTTTCTCTGCTGCTGGACTGATTATGACCCGGTTGCGCTCCCGGCTGACACCTGACTGCGTTCACATGCTCATTTTCTCAGTAAGAACGAGTAGACAGAAAACTGGACACTGAGTACAAAATATGATTCTGTTCAGTTGTCCTGTTGCAGTAAATTCACATGTTGTAGTCCGACTCTTTACTCTATCACCATGCGTCCACGGAGATTATCATAAGCCAGCTCCTCACGTTGATATTCAGCGTGTTTAACATTTTGAACACCTCAATATGATCTGTAGCTGTTTAATACCGTCAGTAATATACATTGTGTCATGAAGGAAAATTTGATTTAGTGGGAAAAAACGCATTTGGCATTATTTTTGACATGGAAAACGTTCATGTTTTTAAATGATTAAACGATAATTGATCGTTTACATTTCCAATGATCGATCAAGCAGAACACTTGAAATTAACACCCCTAATTTAAAGAGATTTACCTTATTTGTTTTAACATTTAATACTTTAATTTGGGAATCGTTCACTTTCTATTTCTCCACAACTGTTCTGAAATGTTCCAACAGGGTATTTTTGTGCGGTCATTTTTAGTTTTTTTTTGCAAGGTGCTGCAAAAAAGTGTGCAGTTGTTTTATTTGAGTTACAACATACCTTAAAGGTGACATATTCCGCTCTTTTTCATCAAAATATATTGGTCTAAGAGGTCCCCAAAACATGTATTTAAAGTTAATGCTCAAAAAAACACTTTGAAATCAGATTTTGGTATGCCTGTAAAACCCCTCTTTTTCAGTCCTGCTCAGAACGGTCTGTTTTCTCTCTGACCACGCCCCCAGGACGTGGCTCTCCAGCACATTGATCTAATGTTTACATGTTGGCTGAATATACACGGCTGCTCACAGACCTGCGTTACTTCAACCCTCTGAATTTGATCCAGAATCTGATCCTGACGGAGAGGCGCCTGCAGCAGGACCTTTCTGAATGATTGGTCACAGATTTAGTGTTTCTTGTTGTTTTATTTGTCAGTATGTTGAAGTGTGTCTTGGTACACAGCTACGAACATGTAGCTATGTGGCTATGCTAACTAGCGCTAGCACTTTCCATGAAAAATACAAATCATCCACTAGATCTTCAAATCTGCAGACGTGGGGAGTAAAATCGACCTTTGTGTTTATTAAGACAGCCTACAACTAGCATGCCTCCCTCCTAAGCTAAGGTAATGAAAAATGGAGGAGGGGTTGAGTTGTATTTTATACAGTCTATGAGCTGAACAAGCTCCAAGCTCTGACTTCAGTTACAGACCGGATATTGTTGTTATGTAACAAACAGACGGAAGACTGAAACGGCTTGTTTCACACACATTTAAAGAAAGGTGAAGAAATCAGAACAGGGGCAGAATGGATTTTTTTCATTTTCGGGGGGGTTTGTAGACATGCCAGGGAAACATATTTCAGGTAGAGAACCATTAAAAAGTCAATGTTGCATGATATGTCACCTTTAAAAATGAAAAAGGGTTACTTTGTTTACAAAGAAAATAAAAGAGAAAAAATCTGTATATATATTGCAACTGTCCATATCTGAGAATTGAAATAAAATAATAGTTATTTAAATTTTGAGTTCAATACAGTTTTCTTGAAAATCGTTAACAGAATCATGAGTGAATCATATCGTGAACCAAAATCAGGATTCTAATGAAATCGTGGGTTGAGTGTTACATCCCTATTAGTCACAGTAAGCATGGCTATATGAGCATGTTTGTGTTAGTTCTACCTTATCCTGCTCTATCTAGTTCCAAGATATGGCCTGAAAGCATGCAATGGGTACCGCTAAAGCTAGATCACAAAAAGCATTAAAAATACAGAACACAAAGAAAATATTCACCGGATCGATTCCAATGGGGTACGGCCCTTTGAACACTCCATCTACCGCTGGGTCCAACTGCAGAACTTTACTAGTAGTAAGTGTATCAAACCTGAAAGGCATGAGAACACCAAAGACATGTGTGAATTAGAATTGTGCCAGCTACAGAGCTTACAGGGTTCAAGCTCCAGTCAGTGATGACACTTACGTCCAGTTGCCTCCTACTCGACTATCAAACATTGGCCTGACACTCCACCCGGACCCGAATGCGTTGAGGGACTTGGAGAAGCAGTCGTTGTAGATGATCCCCGTGTAAATTGAAAAAATTCCCATCAGCAGAATGATGTAGCGCCCCGCAAACACCATGCTAAACATCTGCCGCAAAAACAGAGTCATGAGAAATGAGTTAAAATCTGAAATCTGCACGTCTGATAACAATCTGCAGATTACAAAGCACTGTGCAGCTTTGGAGCTGGTGTATCATAAGTGGGGATGATGGGATGACAATGATTGGATCCATACCTCATTATCGTTCTTTTGTGCCATGAGCCGGCTCTCTCTCAACACAAGGTAGAGGGCAGCACACGTCATGAGCACCCCATGGCCCAGGTCCCCAAACATAACAGCGAATAGAAAGGGGAAGGTGATGATGGTGTATGGCGCTGGAGTCAAGGAGGTGGGGAGGCAGGCAACACATGAGGGGTGGGCGGTGCGACAGATGAAACAACATATGAGTGAAACGTCACATTACACAACACATCCTGATGTGGTGAGAATGTGTGATGAGGCAGAGAGTCTTTCAATGACTGTATCTCAAGGCAGCTGGGTACACAGACTTTTCATCTTAAAGATACAGGAGAACACTGCTGGTGTGTGTGATGCCTGACAGAAGTCCAAGTCTGAGGGATGTATAGAGGGAGGTGTGTTTACCTGGGTTGATCTCACGGTAGTTGCCAATTCCATAGGCATCCACAATGTTTTGGAAGCCTGAAGTGAACTTGTTTGTCTTGTTGTAGGTAGGTGGGGTTTGCTTTGTCTGCATCCTGTTGAGGATGGAAGGCACGGTAGAGCCGCTCTTCTCCTGAGATATCAAGACATGTGATTATGATACATGTTAGTTAACCTCACAGCCCTTTATTTCTTTGATATTTTTTCTCCTCTACTCTTCTAGTCTAATTTTAATAAGCTGCTAAAAATTGTTACGAAAAATTCAATCTACATTCAACACCTCAGTGTACTTTATAGCAATAAATGCGAGGCTATGTCTGAACAAAACTAACTTGATGTCAGATTTTTTTTCCTTCAACATGTCCCCCCCTGTGCTCGCTCACTCACCGTCCCCCTTCGCAGAGCGAACTGGATGGAGTCCAGATCAGAGACAGGACACCACACCTCAGCGATCAGACACTTCTGAGTGACGTCGATGTTGCAGAGGTTGAGGGTGTGGTAGATGGCCTTCATCTTCCTCACCTTGATGAACCACACTCTGACTGTCTTGGCCGCAGCCTGCAGGACTCTCTGCCTGTGATCCTCTGTCTGGTTCAGGACCTTTGGGACGTACGAGAGAAGAAGTAGCAGTGAGGGTTGTTATGATGAAATCTTATACATGCCAGAATTTAGGGATGCACCGAAAACAGAATGTTGTGATGACGCAAGCAAAGCCAGCGGCCAGTACACGCTTGTCTGGATAAGGGCCAACATGTCTGCATCCATTATTCCTTTAATTGCAGCACTAAAGCATCTTCTAAGCAAAGAGGTTGAGACGGACCACAGAGTGAAAACAATGAAAAGTACACTCTTAGAGTCTGTCAGCACAGGTTTCACTGAGATCTATTCGGATCCTCTGCACTTCATCGCGACTGTATTTGATCTGTGTTATAAAGATCATTACTTGGATGTGGGAATAAAGCAGCGCGCACAAGAAATGATCCAGGCCACAATGGATGCGGAGAACCCGCTTGGAGACGAAGAGGTGCACAAAAGGACTCGTCTCTCTGAACCAGATGAGGAGCATACTCCCTTGTTGTCTGATATGTTCAAAGAGATCCTTGATTTTAGTGAGGTTAGTACACAGTCACAGGAGACCGGGGACAGTTGTAACATTTTGGACATTTCTGTCTATAACTTTGAGCTCTTTTAATCCAGTGTGTTCAAACTGCTATAAAAACTAGCTGCAACTAAACTGAGCATGTGCAGAGTGAATCAGGTGATTTCTTACTTGTTCCTGATTAGAGCAAGTGCAAGTGTTACAACTGTCCCCGGTCTCCCTACTAATAACTGGCATAAAAATTTCTTTCAGTGCTTCGGTTTTCGGTATCTGCCAAGAATTTTAATTTCGGTGCATCCCTACCAGTATTAGATGTGTTATGTAAGGTCTTATTATCCATTTCTGAATCATTCCTACTTTGTTATTTTGTGTTATCTGTCTCATGTTTTTTGTTCTTGACTCTTAAAAGTAAATTTCAAAAATATGGGATCTTGTCAACGACAATAGGAGAAGGCCTAGAGATCAACAAGAAACCTAGAGATAGCTTCAAGGGATCAGGATATTCATTCAGAGGGATTACTTCTGCTGACATTAGAGAGCAGTAAGTCAACAAATTGAGGTTTCCCAACAGGGACGTATCAGATTCATGTATGCTGCTATATGACTCAGATTCAGAGCTCGGTCCCATGATCAGCAAATAGAAGGATACTTAAGCTCTGTGCTGTCTGACTACAGGCACAGTCTCAGCCTGCAGTAGGAAGGCTTAATGGCCCACACTTTGCTTATTGCTAACCAAATAGCTTGACATTCTTTCTCACCAATGCAGCTCTGTCATACAGCTCTCAATTCCACATAGCAACAAACATATCAACCCAATCAGAGGGAAGCAGTTTCCTTTTTTACACGAGGCTCTGAGAGGATATCGATAAATTTGTCATGCAAGAATCGTGTCAGATATCAAGAATCCGTCGTGTGCACGCTGTTTGTGCAGCTGCAACTGTCAATGATGTGAAGGAGTGCATGACATTTGAACAAAACTGACACTACAGGCTGAGCGACTCAAGTGAAATTTGAGAGATTTACTTCTAACCGAGCAGTCGGGACCACGATAAATGTGATCTCTGGGATATTTGCAAAGCTAAAGGAAGCAGGTGTCTCCGGGGTGACACATGGAAAAAGAAGAGACGTCATCGGGGAGTGTTTCAACACTGCAGGCAGAAAAACAACAGAGACATTCTGCCTCCTGATTTCAGCCACCTTCCAGTGCTAAGCTATTTCTGACACGGAGGATGTGAGGATTTGGAGGCAATTCCACACTAATATTAGGAAACTATAAAAGACGGAGCGACAGTTATTGCTTTGCTATATTGGAGTCACCTAAAGTTCATTTATATTCACCAACCATCCTCTCTAACATTCCTCAAGGACTCGAGTCACTCCCAGTCTGTATGTGAATGATGTCAGTAACTGGTAGAGCAAAGATCTGTTTTTATGAGCTGTTATTTCTGCAACCTAATCAAATAAAATGATACACTCATCCGGCTCACAGACTGGAAGGACGCTGACAGTTACAGTGAAGAGCAGATTCACTTACTTCAGGACTTGTGCAACTTCCTGTAACAGTACATTAGAACAGTAGAAAAAAACCTCTTCCTGACCACCAAACAGAACAGAGCACTAACCAGTTTGAGTGTGTTTTTGAGCAAGTCAGCATTAAAAGTCAACACTGCGTGGGGTTTTTGTCCACAAGTGTATTTACCATTTGAAGATCCTCAATTCGTGCATTCACCCCTGCCAGCATTTCTTTCCTCTCCTGGGGGGTTTCTGGACATGGGTACAGGGTGGCTCTGAACCTTAATGCGGGTAAAGAAGAACAGATTAGAATCTGTTTGCAAAGAGGACTTCATTTAATTGAACAAATGTTTGCCAGACACTAACCCCTCACAGATCTTCTTGACTCTGTTCTTGAGCTGGTCTCCCTGGAAGAAGATGATGAAGACAGACTTGTGGACTTGGTCGCCCTGTGGAAAGATTGCACATGTTTGCATTTGAGAGAACTGAAACAGGCCCTACGTCAACATCACAAACTTGTATTATAGGAGGTGGTTTTAATGGACAGCTAAGTAGTTCTGACCGTTGTCGGGTCCTCCAGAGGATCCTCAATGTCTGCCTGCCTCAGGAAAACGTTCCCTCTGCAAACTCTCCACAGCATCCTCTCAAATGTGGGAATACGTTCCCTGCCAATTACTCCAGCCACAAATCTGCAACACAGTTGTTGTTAGGGACTTAGTTTTAATTAGGTAAGAAAATTTAAAGGCAAGGACCTTGGTACATAAACACAGAAAGTACCTTTCATAAAGTTCTGTGCATTTGTTTTTCAAGCATCTTGTATATAAGAAGTGGTTTCATAGCCTGATCTTATTCTATGATTCTAGGTATTGTATGTTTAAAAGCCTTGGTCATAACATCTGCTTATAAACACATTAAACAGGAGGGAGATAACGTATGCTTCAGGTCAAAGGATCATGTGATATTTTCATTACATCATCAGGCTGGATATATTTTTCTCTCTCCAACAAATCACTGATCACACAGTTTGACTGGATATCTACAGTAACACGAGATTTCCTCTGCAGGTGACCTTTGACGCCTGACTAAGCTGTGCAGTCTGAGCTACTGTGCGTGCGAGCTGATTGGCCGGTTGTAACACTCTTTCAGTCACAGATGGCTGAAGTGCACGGAAAGGAGAAAAGCTTAATCCCTCTGAATTAGAGGAAAGACCGCAAAACCAGACTCACCCCAGTCTGAGAGGAGCCCCTCTGTTTACCTCACTGGGGTCGATGAGGTTGGACGATTCCTCCAGTAAACTGGGATCCTCCATCTGTAAGAGTCAGGTACAGACACTTCATCAGCTACAGAACTCATCACTGTGAAACTGGTTAACACTATTTCAACACAGCTTCTGAGGCATTGCATTTATGTGAATGTTCAGATCAGGACAAGAGGAAGACAGCAGAGTGAGTTAATGATTCTACATGTAAGTGCTTGGCTAAATGATTCACTCAATTAAAGCTCACAACAACTCATAAACATGTCTTAACACCCTCAGTTAAGACAGTTCTGTTTGTAGAGGCAATGAAGTGGAAATGATGTCGGGCAAGGCTGGGCGGGCTGGGCTCTGCACCACAGAGCAAGGAGCAGACTGGATTAAATCTGTAACATTACTGTGTAACAGTGAATTTAAGGCTTATTAGCTAATGTGAACAGCTTGTGTAAGACCGCCGAGGCCATGTGAGTAACTACAAACGATCACGAGTGAAACACCTTTTGTCAAATCAAGCGGGATAAGTGCTCCTTTGTGTGTGCGTGATCAGTGCAGACCGCTTATCAGCAGAATCTGTATCATGCCAATACAAACCAGTAGCAGCTAAATTTAGACTCCACTCTTTCTCCTCCATTTCAACTGTGAGTAAATGGTAGAGAATAAAATGGACAAAGACGCATAAATAAAAATAAAATGTGTAACCGTGTTTCCAGAGAGGCTGATGCTGTATGAAAAGTCTTCAGCTGTGTTCAGGTTTTCAGATTATGCAGCTATGGTTATAAAAAAGTGTGATACAAAAGTTGAGCTTCTCCTGAAACTCCTCAGCTCATTCGTTCTGCACGGTCTTTCCTCATAGTTAAGCTGACCTCATCAAAAAACTGCTGTGTGCGACGCAGGATGTGCTTGAGCTCAGTCAGCTCCAGGAAGTTCTTCTTCAGGGCCTCTTGGTTGGTGTTTATTTCCTTCAGCTCATTCTCAAGCTTCTCAAACGTGGCCTGTGGTGAGAGGTGCAACAGTGTCAGCACAGAGATGCAAAGAGTTCAGAACTATCTTTAAAAGAGAGTGAAAGAGAGAGAAGAGTGAAGAGCAGTCACCTCCAGGTCGATCATGTCTCTTGGAAATGGGACTTCAGGATTCTCTCCGGTATCAACCATTGGGAGGTTGGCCTTCTTTATTTCCTTTTCCACAAATCCTTCAAAGAAAGACATGAGAGGGGTTCAAATGCAGGATAAAGGTGAAGATTAAATATGAAGGTGTGGTTATGTTGAAGTAGACTGAGACTGCTTGTGATCTTAATTCCCGCCCAGGGCTGCTGTAAAGCAAGCAGAGGCAGCTCACGTCTCAGCTCACTTACTCAATTTGCGATCCATTTCTTCACATCGTCGGACTTCGTTGACAAACTTTCGCTGGAACACGTTCACATCTGGATTTAGCTGCACAGAAGAAAAACACAATACAGCTGAAATTAAAACACAGATTGTGGTTTTAAAGAAAATACAGAACTATTCTGCACCGGGAACATTTGTGACACAGAAATGGGGCCTACTTAGATCAGACACTCAAGCTGATCCAGTATAAATAATTGAATGAAGTGGAAGAATTCTACACAGCTTACTGTTCATCATGCTACTCTTAAAGTGCATCATTAAACTCTTTGTAAAAAAGACCCTTTTTATCATTTCAATATGTAGTTTGCTTTTAAACTGTGGAAGAAAATCAGTGTGTGAAACAGTGAAATGTTCAGGATCCCACTGCTGACACACTGCCTCCTCTGTTTCAGCCCACGTTACGACCGAACACAAAGCTGCCCTCAAGGTTTTTCAGGAATGGGCTTTCTCATGTGTGGAATGAGGGGTCAGCTGTGACCACATGATGAACACGCTGCAAAAGGCATGCACCTTCTCATTGATGATATGCATGTGGATGTTTCACACAGCAGGTATCAGTTCTCAGGAGAGAGTCTCATTTGGTAGAAAATATTGGAGCAAAGCAAAAAGACTGTAAAGTTGACTCACATCCCGAAACTGTACCATCCCGATCTCTCCCAGCTCACTGACACAACAGTAAGCAGCTTCTGATTGGAGAAAGAGCTGAGCCAGCGTCATCTCCTCACTTCTGAAGAGTTCCCCCATGTTGCTGAAGGACGCGAGTGCTCAGCACCCAAAGGTTAAATAGAACCTGGAGAAAAATGAACACAACATTTTTGTTAAATTAGCAGACTTAAATCAAGCCTGTATGAAATGAATGAATTGAGAAGCTCTACATTCAACACTTCTTACTGCCTGACACACGAGTGTCAAGACCACTAATGAGGGAGACCTGTGTCAGTTGTGTGTTAATTTCGCACAGCGGTGAGAGGCATGGCATGTGGCGAAAGGAGAATTTAAAAGAATATCATACAGCTGGTCCTCATGCTGATCTCATGATCAGTGCAGGAATGTGTCTGCACTGAAACACTGTTCTTCAATACAACACTTTGGACTCTGAGGTGGCTGTAATTTAGTTTGCTGGTGTAAAGCACATTGTAAAAGTTGTAATGTTGTCATCAAACATGAAGAAGAGTAACATTTTTATTTCAGATTATCTTCCTGTTAAACAGCACAACCTCCAACTGTAAAACGACCACACAGGGCTTATCTCTGGATTACAGGGCAGCATGTGACCTGGAGCTCTAGTAAGCCTACACACTCCCACTGTATCTACGCTCAGGGCAACATTACCTGCTCTTATAAAGCAAAACAGGTTACTAACTTCAACAAAGTGTGACTAACTTACAAGTTACACATTTAGTTTTAGCTTGATTAAGACAGACATTGTGACAATGATGCTTTAGGGAGGTCCCCCTGCTGACAGCTCACCTGTCAAACCTGATGTCACCATAATGGCTAACGTCCTAAACAAATGATTCAATATGCTTCATTGAAATGACTCAAATAGCTGGATTCAATATCGAAGAAAACACAGAACAGTAAACTCCTGGATTAGGATTTGTGATCGATATCAAAGATTAGTAAAACGCCTTATTAGTAGACAAATGCTACTCTTATAGCAAGCGTTAAAGCCCCACTTTATTGTGCTGTGATCAACCCTAGTGAATATCAGTGAATATGAGCTAACTCTAAAATCAGCCTGTTATGTATAACACACATAAAAAGTTATTTAATCAATGATCTATAAACGAGAAAGTGTTAATTCAGAGTTATATAATGTGTGGAGCTAACAGAGTAGCTAACGCTAACTGAGCCGCACCTGTTGTTCAATAATTAATTTAACACACAAAACGTAATATCAAACACCGACAACAGAATAGACCAAATAATGTAGTTTTTCATCTTATTATACAGAACAAGTGTTAAACAAAGAGTCCTTACTGTTCAGAAGGAGACAGTCTCGTTCCTCTTGGCTTCTTGTTTCCTCTTTGCAAATTGTTGACTGAGACCGGACTACTCTTCTTCTACGGTTGTTCTGCAGTTGTTAGGCTCGACCAACGTGACAGTGCTGCCCCCCTCTGGAGAAAGTCTTCTAAGTACATGCACCACAATGTTTTTAAAAAATTATGTATTTCTTCATCAACACCACAGTCGGTAATTTGGTGACTGTTTCTAGTTTTATTTTGCATTTTTTGATTATCATAAATTTAGTATTTTCCACTGACAGGAAGCGGTCAGTCGTCACTGATTTTGACCACTAGAGGGCGGTATGAGCTACATTTGAAACAAGCCGTGATGCTAACAAACCTCAAGGTAAATTAACTTTATCATATCAATAACTCAATTCACTTCAATTCAAATTTGCTTTATTGGCATGAACAAAGACATGTTATTGCCAAAGCACATAAAATTCATATATTCATTACATATTATTATATTATATATTATATATATTATATTCTGCAATATCTAGTTCTCTTACTTACACTGACTAAGTTATCTATAACTGCTGTTTAATTAGCTCTATTTTAATGTCGCCGTTTAGAAAGGTAAATAAAGGTATAATGTATTTCAGTTGTCAAGATGTTTACTTAGTGTGTCCACACGAATAATTACGGAGGAGGATTAGGGCCACTGAGAAAATAAAGAATTAAGGTCAATTTTTTTATTATTGTTATTATTCCGAGAAAAAAGTCAGGATTCTGAGATTAAGGGATTCTGACTTTTCTCTCAGAATTCCGACTTTAATCTCAGAATTCTGACTTTAATCTTAGCAATCTGAATTTTTTCCCAGAATTCTGACATTAATCTCAGAATTCTGACTTTTTTCTCAGAATTCTGACTTTAATCTAAGAATTCTGACTTTTTTCTCAGAATTCTGACTTTAATCTCAGAATTATGACTTTTTTCTCAGAATTATGACTTTAATCTCAGAATTATGACTTTTTTCTCAGAATTCTGACTTTAATCTAAGAATTATGACTTTAATCTCAGAATTATGACTTTTTTTCTCAGAATTATGTCTTTAATCAGAATTATGACTTTAATCTCAGAATTATGACTTTAATCTCAGAATTATGACTTTAATCTCAGAATTATGACATTTTTCTCTTAGAATTATGACTTTAATCTAAGAATTATGGCTTTTTCTCTCAGAATTCTGTCTTTAATCTCAGAATTATGACTTTAATCTCAGAATTATGACTTTTTTTTCTCAGATTTATGACTTTAATCTAAGAATTCTGACATTTATCTCAGAACTATGACATTAATCTCAGAATTATGACTTAAATCTAACAATAATAATAATAAAAAATTAGACTTACACTACCGTTCAAAAGTTTGGGGTCACCCAGACAATTTTGTGTTTTCCATGAAAACTCACACTTTATTTATCAAATGAGTTACAAAATGAATAGAACATATAGTCAAGACATTGAGAATGTTAGAAATAATGATTTTTAGTTGAAATAATAATTTTGTCCTTCAAACTTTGCTTTCATCAAAGAATGCTCCCTTTGCAGCAACTACAGCATTGCAGACCTTTGGCATTCTAGCTGTTAATTTGTTGAGGGAATCTGAAGAAATTTCACCCCACGCTTCCTGAAGCACCTCCCACAAGTTGGATTGGCTTGATGGGCACTTCTTGCATGCACTCCATTACAGACAGAATACCAGCTGCCTGCTTCTTCCCTAAATAGTTCTTGCATAATCTGGAAGTGTGCTTTGGGTCATTGTCCTGTTGTAGGAGGAAATTGGCTCCAATCAAGCGCTGTCCGCATGGCGTTGCAAAATTGAGTTATAGCCTTCCTTATTCAAAATCCCTTTTATCTTGTACAAATCTCCCACTTTACCTGCACCAAAGCAGCTCCACACCATCACATGACCTCCACCATGCTTAACAGATGGCATCAGGCACTCTTCCAGCATCTTTTCACTTGTTCTGCGTCTCACAAATGTTCTTCTGTGTGATCCAAACACCTGAAACTTTGATTCGTACGTCCGTGCTTTTTTCCAATCTTCCTCTGTCCAATGTCTGTGTTCTTTTGCACATACTAATCTTTTCCTTTTATTGGCCAGTCTCAGATATGCCCTTTTCTTTGCCACTCTGCCTAGAAGGTCAGCATCCCAGAGTCGCCTCTTCACTGTAGATGTTGACACTGGCGTTTTGTGGGTACCATTTAATGAAGCTGCCAGTTCAGGACCTGTGAGGCTTCTATTTCTCAAACTAGAGACTCTACTGTACTTGTCTTCTTGTACTGTTGTGCACCGGGGCCTCCCTTTCTACTCTGGTTAGAGCCTGTTTGTGCTGTTCTCTGAAGGGAGTAGTACACATCGTTGTAGGAAATGTTCAGTTTCTTGGAAATTTCTCGCATGGAAATAGCCTTCATTTCTAAGAACAAGAATAGACTGTCGAGTTTCATATGAAAGTTCTCTTTTTCTGGCCATTTTGAGAGTATAATCGAACCCACAAATGTGATGCTTCAGATACTCAACTAGCTCAAAGAAAGGCCAGTTTTACAGCTTCTCTAACCAGCAAAGCCGTTTTCAGCTGTGCTAACGTAACTGCACAAGGGTTTTGAAGGTGTTTCTAATCATCAATTAGCTTTCTAACGCGATTAGCAAACACAATGTACCATTAGAACACTGGAGTGATGGTTGCTGGAAATGGGCCTCTATACACCTACGTAGATATTCCATTAAAAACCAGACGTTTGCAGCTAGAATAGTCATTTACCACATTAACAATGTATAGAGTGTATTTCTGATTAATTTAATGTTATCTTCATTGAAAAAAACAGTACTTTTCTTTCAAAAATAAGGAAATTTCTAAGTGACCCCAAACTTTTGAACGGTAGTGTATATAGATATTTTTTTCAGTGGCCCTAATTCTCTTCCGTACTTCTTATATACACACAGATAATGGTTTAATTATTTTGTATGCTATCATGAATTCATCAATTGGGATAAAAATTAATTTAATGATGCAGTTGCTAATTGCGGCCACACGAGGGCAGTAAAGCTCCAACATTCACTCAAGCTGGCGATCAAACGCTAACAAAACGTAATGCCATTTTGAAGGAAAATAAAGAAAAAACGGATTTGTTGTCAAAATGTAAAACTCTTTAACGCATGTCCTTTAATTTAATAACACCAACAGAATATTACTGTTTTATAAAGAGCTAATTGGCTTCTTTTGAGCAGACAGGGTACGTGCTCATTGTGGTAAGCTTTATTTTGAAAGTTGTAGCTTGAAAAAAAAATGTCAGCGTAACTGATAGCTTGACGTAGTTACAGCTGTAATTATCAATTGTGGCCACAGGGGGGCACTGTAACCGAGACTCTGGTGTGGAATCCCCTTTTTTCAAGATAAAAAACGCTTCTTACTCACTGTTTTTTGTGCGGTCTTGCTTTTGTAAACCACTTCACCTGTCTTCCTTGGAAAACATGGCTGTGAGCAAGATACCTGTAGCATGGCTCTCTCGAGTCAGCCATACTGAACTTCTATGTTGCATTTTGTGCCCACCTTCGCCAAGAAAGTATTTGTCGAATGACCGAACACTACGACATGGTAAGATGTTTTTTTTTACAGTTGTGTGCGTGCAATATCTTAACAAACCATGTGTGTGTATTTTGAAGATGAATTGCAGAAGTTTGATGGATACAACAAATATTAAATCGTAGTACCCCCTTCTGGCCGCTGGAGGGCCTTCAACGCTATCTCGCAAATAGCATAACAAAGCAGGTAAAAAATAATTGAAAGCTTTTAAAATGTCCAATAATGTTAGAGAATTTTATTGGAGCAATGACTAAGTTATCAAATGTCATTTGCTCCAAACTAGCATTGTAGCATGTTTTTATTAATGTCAATTTTAGTGTTTAAACATAATACAGTAGTTCATGTCTTGTGCCACTAGAGGGCAGTAAGTACACATGATATTAAAAACAGTCAACTATTAAAAAAACTCCACCCTCAATGCTAATACAACAAAAAACAGCAGTAATAGTAATATTTTAGCTTTTAGTAGTGTGGTTATAATTTCTTACAATCATTTTAAAACTGTTTCGATGAATTGTATTTCTAGAAAGTTGTTTTGATTGTTTTGTTTTGTTGAGGCAGAGTGGCTGCTTCTAATAAAGTAATTCTCTGTTGGATTTTACTTCAAAATAAAGCAAATAATCAAGCCCTGCTCTTTACCAATAATAACTGTTTAAAAGTACTACATTTCTAAAAATGAAACTATTTTTTGTCAAATTTTTCTCAAAATATTAATCTTTAATTTATTTTTAAAGTTGATTCATTATTTTTATTTACGTATTTTAAACCACATCATGCACAGCTCTTTCATTTTATTACAGAAATTAAATTCATGGTATGTAATCTTCTGTATCTTTTTAATTAAATCTATTCAGACAAACAAAAAACTGTGATTGTTAGCAGTATTAAATAAAAAAAATAATATGTTGTAATGTGGAATCGATTGACTTTCACTTGTCAAACTTAATTGAAAAAAGTTTACGTTTGAATATATATATAGAATATTTAATGTAGATCTTTGATTCAAGTATTCCTAGATGTAACTGCTACAATGAAGTGTTTTAAACTGCTGCATTAACAGTACGGGCCTCTAGTGGCTCCAGCCTTCCACTGTAAGAGAGGAGTGTCATGTCACAGTGCGAGGTGGAGTCTGGACACTGGTTGCTCTGTGGGGACAGAACTGGGTGGAGCAGCAGGGGGAGCTGTGGGTGGGGGGCCGTTGTAAGAAGGGAAAAGTATGACTGGGTGGTTTCACAGGGAGCAGAGGCATTTGAGTCGGGGCACACATGCCTTAGCTGTGAGAGGCCCTACTTCCCTTGGCTGGCTGGCATCCCAGAGCAGAGGCAGAGAGAGACAGTGCGTGAGACAGAGGGTGAAGAGAACGTTTAGAGGAAAGTAGAGGAGTGAGAAGAAAACTAGTGTTTGAGAAAGTTGCTGAAAGAAAAGAGAAATAAAGGGAGGCTCTGCAGCGTGGCTCCTGCAGGTTGTTTTTCACTGGTGTATTTTTATCTGTTGTGAGCAGGCGCTGTGTATTTGGAGTTGACAGCCATGGCGGATACAGGTGTCAAGAAGGAGCACACGGCAGAAGTGCCTTATGATGATGATGACGAGGTGGCTCTGGTGAGTGCTGCGACTGATCCGGCAGTCGATGAAGACGACCCCTCCGAGGAGGTGGACCTGGTGCTGGCCACCGGCCCCAGAGGTAAGAGTGAAGCGCAGATGAACGGCGTCATGGTTCTGTCTCTGCTGGACAAGATTATCGGGGTGGTAGACCAGATCCAGGTGACCCAGAATGGGCTGGAGGCCCGGCAGGAGGCCATGGAGAAGTCCGTGTCGTCCATCCAAGGGGAGCTGGCGAAGCTGTCAAAGAACCACGTCGGCACGACCAACACCGTCAACAAGATGCTGGACAAGGTTCGCAAGGTCAGCGTGAATGTGAAGACGGTACGCAACAACCTGGAGAAGCAGGCGGGCCAGATCAAGAAGCTGGAGAGCAACGAGAGCGAGCTGCTGAAGAGACGCAACTTCAAAGTCCTCATCTACCAGGTAAGGCTGCACGTCGTCCATCAGCTTCTTCTCTTCTAATCACGACAGGGTGCACAAAACGACACTGATATCTGCTTTCAGACTTTTTTACATGTTCACTTTATGTTGCACTTGCAGCAGAAGTTAATGAGGCTGTGTAACATTTCCCCCACGCACAAATGAAAAGTGTGAGTGAGTGTTAAATGATCCTGGGAGGCTATCAAACCATCAGTGCAGCTCCTGAAATCAGAGTTCGAGTCACGCCGTGGTGTGAGTTCTCCCTCACCGATGAAAACTAAAAGAGGCATGATAGATTCTGAGGATCGAGGATGCTGGCCAAACCTTCAGCCTCGAGGTTTCCATGACATAGATGTCTGAATAACATTTTCCTAAATGTCTATGCAGCGCTTATTAGGAACCACACACTGCCGTCAGTTGAATGTTTTGTTTTTCTGCTCGGTGAGTTAGGTTCAGTGAGTACTCGCAGCTTCCATGGAAAAAAGGAAAGCAGCTAGTGATCCTTCCCACTTCACAGGACTCCATTACCCAACAACACTAAATAAAGACTTGTGGGTGTAAATAAAAATATAGGGCCTATAAACACCGGCATGAAGGGCTACTTGAGACACGACCAACGCCCAAAGTCTTGGGTGTTCAGAGATTGAGAGATAACTTGCAGGCTGCTGCCAGTGAAGATGTTGATTTCATTCTAATACTTTCATAGTAGTTTGTGAACCTGCACATGAACACCTGAAAGCACAAGAGTGAGTGCTGGGAGAGAGAGTCTGAGCTTTTTATTAAAACATTAGGGAACTCAATCAGAGCTGTGAGAGTCTCTGGTGTACGGCTAACCTCAGGATCTGTCATGGCAGACCCTCTTTGTCTCCCTCCTCCTAGGCTGTGCACTCTTTGGAATCCAATCACAGATCCTCAGCCTTAATAAATTACTCTGTAAAGCAGGTGCCTCCTGCAGTTTGTGACACTGTTGGCTGGTTTACTGCCAGACGTTTTAGATGCATGTCTGTGTGCTGTTGTCGGTGCAGTGGTGGTAACAGTACGCAGAGCTGGGACTCATTTCAAGAACTCGCACTGGTTTTTACAGCAGAGGGAGGGGGAGGAAAAAATGTCAATACACCCAAGTATCACTAAATCATATTATGTGATGATGTAACAATTTAAAAATCAATCTTCAACTTGCTGGAAAATGTTAATTTCTTTGCTCAGATTGCAGATAAAGATGTGGGTTGGATTTTAGAGTAAATGAGATAAACACTCGTGCAGACTTTGCTTTTCTGATTGCATTTAAAAAGTGAAGTTTTGTTGAACTTTAATGCGATGACAGATTTCTATTACCTTGCTTTATATTACCTTGCATACAAGATCACAATACATGCTAATGAAGTCTCTTCTCATCAATAATTTCTGATGTCTTCTACCTGATTTCCACCGGTCCACAGGCCCAGATAAGGATTCTGGTGTTTTATCTCCCCATTTTGCCGTTAGATGGAGAATAAATCACTGTGAATCACTTCCTGTGGGGATTATCTCATCTGTAAAGCCCCATCACTGGTATTCTCTCTCCCTGTCTGAGCGTTGGAGCTAGGAGCTGTAGCTTCCATGTTGCAGAAGCTGTCCCGAGCACCCAGGATCTATTTATGGCTGCAGCGGGGGGCCAGTTTAATTGAGCGACACATAGGCTGTTCAGATATTGGCACCATTGCAAATCAACACTGGCTCCCAGTCAGGTTTCACCCCTTCCCACCGTCTGTTTGTGTGTTAATGTGTAAGAGTGGGGCCACTTTAGAGGCAGGTTAGGGATGAGATCAGGGTTATGGTAGGCGTGTAGATATCGTGAAGGTTTCATTTAACGCTCCTGCGATTTATAGCAGCGTCCTCACAAAAATACTAGCTCCAAAATGTGTGTGTTGGGTGGGTTTGTGTGTCTGTGTGTGGCCATTCCTGATCAGTATTCCCTTACACTCACAGTGTCAATGTCAAGCGAAGCTAAAATTTGAGTAAGACAAGTGAAACATTCACAGCATTACTTTTGCTGTGCAGGAAGTTTACTCAGCTTCATCTGCAGGTGCCGCATTTTCTCCTCTGTCACTCAGTCTGCACCCTGAGAATAGACCGCACAGTTTCTGTCACGCAAGAGCTTTGACAGTGATGCTTTATAATTAAACCTGCAACGGTCGTAGCATGCATGAACCGCAGGCAGGAGCAGGGAGGGGCTCCAGAGACATGTTGACCAAATGAGCGTTACATATCAGCAGGTGTAGAGGAAATATGGAGATTTATTAGATCAGGTAAGCAGAAAGGCCTGCATTCAAAGTCGTAGAGCTCAAACAAGTCAAATGCAAACACTAAAAGGAGTATACAGGGCTTTTCGAGAGCCTATAACATAATTCCCGTTCTAACCACTGCATCCATTGCTTCTTTAATTATTGAAAGCTTGCCGTGGCAGATAATTCTGGTCTCCCAAGTTCCAATGATCTCTATTCAGCTTGACTGAGGTAGGTAGGTTACAAAATAAAGATGTAATATTTCCAGGTGTAAAGGTAATGGCTAACAAAGTTGACCACGGTGATGTGGAACATTTTAAAATCCCTCTTTGGACACTTTTAAACACACTTGGGTACAGATCAAGCGGCAACCTCTGGCCGCGAGAACTGAAGCCCATGCAGAAGTGTTAAAAACTGAAGTTCATTGAGTGTCCACTTGAGGCCGGCTCCGGAAGTACCCGAAACCACATACACACCAATTTAAAAAAGCCGATCTTTGCAGCAGAAATAAACATGTTTACAGCCTGGTACAAAAAACGAGTGTAGTCTGGATAGCTCATTTCTCGATCAGCACACACTGTACGGGCAGTGAACTTTGTCACAACATGACAATTTCAAAGATATTAAGATTACGAGTCTTACAGTACGAGAGGCACAGCTGACTTGATTGACAGGCGCGAACACTTTAGCTGTTGGCTAGGAGGCTCAAAGCCCGCCTCTTTACTTCACACTCGCTCAACAGAAGTTATGTTGAGTTCAACATTTCCAATATGGCTGCCGCTGCCGTTTGGCCTCAGAACAACGCTTCAGAAACAGATGGGTGACGTCACAGATATTACTTCCATTATTTATACACTATGTTACAAATAGAAAGTGTTAGATTCTATGGCCCAGCCTGACACTGGATTGTGATGTCCATGCTGCTCTGCCTGCTGATAACTCTCCTCCGAAACCCCAAATAAGCTGAGAAGTTTCAGGCTAATTGGTCTAGCAATACCTGGCTAGTGCAAAGTAACAAAAATTGACACTACTTGAGCCAAGTACCTTGAAATGGCACTGTAACCAATTAAGTGTAATGTGTTAATTCCATCTTTGCATTTCAGACGTGCATCAATAATTTTGCCCGTCCTCACTCTATCTTTATATATTTGAGTAATGCTAAAGTTATGGTGTAACAGTTCTCTCTCATGAGACTGAACCAGCCTCACTTTGATCAGAAGGATCAGCAGAGGAACTCCTCATCAGAAACACAATTGTGCTCCGGGCTGGTATTTGTATTTTGGGAGTATAGAACTTGAAATGAATGTCTGGGACAACTGCTGCTCATCTCTCCTCATTAAGTGAACAACAAATCCCTCCTAAGTGACCCTGCAGCAGCTGAGGCTCCGCTTCTGAACAAGGAACAACTTATCTGTCATCAGAGCTTAAAAGAACTCAAATGTCTGCTGATATACGGCTCTGTGCTTCACACCTTTCCTGAGTTTGCTGCTCTGATCATGTTGCACCTGTCTTTTATTGACAAATAGTCTATGTACAAGAACACTACAAACAAATCCAGATTTATTCCCCTATCACTGGTTCGTCTCATATTTCCAGTCTATTGAGTTTTTTTCATATTTCAGCCTCTCAAGTCTAATTTCCTGTTGTATTGTTTACTTTTATTATCTGTCAGGAAGTAGAATAACAAGAAGCCCTGTGATGGTGATAAAACAATGATTGGAAATGTGCTGAATGTCTCTTTAGAGGGTTTTCTGTTTCTCCTGCAAATACATTTTTAATTAGAATTCCAGCATTTGAACATGTTGAGCATGAGAAACATTACTGTTTGAAAAAATAACTCTAAATAGCAACCGTCAAACCGTTATTCTGGTCATACTTCCAAATGAAATATGATATTTGATAGCCAATCAGTGGGGTCAGACAACAGCCTCTTACCAGGACAGCTAACAGTCAGTGGCAGAAGCTAGTATTTGTGTTCTATAGTTTTACACAACATAATAGGGAAGGCGTAAATTCCTAGCTAACACAATGTGTGCTTGGAACATGACCCCATTAACGCACATACTAGTTTAAGTAATGTTAGCTAACCTATTGTTATCTCTGAAGTATCTGATTGCTAGCATTGGCTGTAGCAGAAAGGTTGCTTATGATTTATCAAAGAAGTTGATGCTTGCAAAATGCTTCCCAAGTGCTTTGGAATATTATCAGATGATCTATTTATCAATCAATCAATCAATCAATCAATCAATCAATCAATCAATCAATCAATCAATCAACCAATCAATCAATAAATCAATCAATCAACCAATCAATCAATCAATCAGACTTTATTTATAAAGCGCTTTTCATACAATGACATTGTAACACAAAGTGCTGTACATAAAAACATCTTAAAATAGAATAAATACATTTAAAATAAGAGAGAGATATATAAAAGTGAAAATAAAAAGACCCCCCATCCTAATCCCAACCCCAGCCCCGACCCCAAACCCACCTCACAATCCTAAGGTTAAGAACACAATATATGCAACAATAATAATAATAACAATCAAAATAAACAATAGATAAATGAAAGTTAAATCAGAAGTTGCTGAATGAACTGAGGAAACGCTCTCATGATATCTTAATGAGGAAACACGAGGTAAAATAAGATGTTAAAACTCAATACAGGAAATTAAAATCACGGAAATAAAAGACATTCCTAAGATAATAAAACACTAAAATATTAAACCATTATAAGAAAATAAGATGCTATACTTAAAATAAGTAAATAAATATAGAAAAATAAAATAAAATAAAATGAAAAGTGATTAAAATTTGAACTAGATAATAAATTAATAAATTAATTAATTAATTAATAAATAAATAAAGTAAGGTGAAATAAAACTGTTTATAAGAATAATACTCAGTTAAAAGCGAGACTAAAAAGGTAGGTCTTGAGTTTACTTTTAAAAATGTTTATTTATCCAAAAGAGATGAACTGATTAAGATGGTCAGCTGCCCTTCATTTGAACATCCTACCATCTGGAATAAAGCAGCACCACATCAGACAACATTTAGGCATCCCACCATCAGAGGATCTGTGAACACGGTGAGGAGACAAAGAAAGGTAGTATTTTTCTGCACAGCTGTCATACACCAATAGCGTTGTCCTCAGACAGATTTAAAGGTCCTGCATGTATCCTGGCTTCAACTAGCTTAAGCTGTCGTTGGATAAAAAAACTTCAGCTGGCATGGACGCCACCTCAACTGAACCCTGAATGTTAAACAACTTCATGCAACTTGAATTCTTTTAATCTAGATGACCCACAATGCAACTGAAAGAGGTCCTGGTGTGTTATGCTAGTCGGGACTAATGTTACCTTTAGATGATATCCAGACTTGCTGACAGTTTTCTCTTCAGTCGTAGTCTTCTGTCCAAACACTTGCAAAATGCATCTATTTATTGAGGTGATTGGTCAGATATTTCATGGCCTTTACTTCAGCAACAATACAAGTACACACTGTACTTAGACTATAAACAAACTGTGTGGAGTGAAACCTGTGCTTCCATCCAATCAGCATCATTCTTTAAATAACTAAACCAGTGGTTTCTACCTGAAATAAAGCAGCAGTGCAAAGAGCCATATGTGTGCTTTAATTAGATTTTCTGTTTATACGGCCTGTCCGAACTGCGGCTCACGTGTGTTTCACAATGTAGATTATCTATTTAATTACGAGGATTAATCTCAGTCATGCAATGTGAGAGTATATGTCCATCAGGGTGTGAGACAGTACTGCAGTGAGTCTGGAATCAGGGTGTGTTTGGCTGCAGCTCAAGGACAGTGATAACCATGTGGTCAACTCTATCAGGGAGATGTAAGACCTCTCAGTTACAGTCTACTTATTCCACACCAGCCTCTCAGAGCCTCAGGGAGCTCAGATCCCAGCCAACTAGCTTTACCACCGGCCCAGTCCGCTCCTCTTTAATGGCCTATAGCCTTGCCCAGACTATGTAATAACTCTATTCCACTTATT
This sequence comes from Notolabrus celidotus, assembly GCF_009762535.1. Classification (NCBI taxonomy): domain Eukaryota; kingdom Metazoa; phylum Chordata; class Actinopteri; order Labriformes; family Labridae; genus Notolabrus; species Notolabrus celidotus. The sequence goes on from NC_048291.1 coordinate 23,009,365, forward strand.
CCAGACACAGAGTGCCAGCCAAGGCTTTTTCACGATTTAGCTTGCTGAATATTATTTTCCAGTATAAATCCAATCTCAGCTTCATTACAGGAAGTGACATTTATAAAACACTTAGCCAACCGCTTACATTTCGGAGCACCACTTCACCAAAAAGCTCTCGACCAGCAGCACCAATTTAGTGATGTGATTCATTCTGCTGGCATCTTTCTGCTTCTCTTGCCAAAATGCCTTCTTGTTCTCCTCCCTTCTTCTCAGTTTCTCTCCCCTGTCACTCCCTCCTCGTATCAACTGAGCCCACGCTGCTCCCACTCAATGATTTAATCCAGGACCAAGGGCTCGACTCATTCAGTATTTGCAGCCACACTACTTAAGTACACTACTTTTACACATCAGCCTCTCCTCTGTGTCCTCCCCTCCCGCTGCGCTCCTCTTTCCCATGCTAGTGGAAAGATATCTGGCAGGCTCCACATTTCACTGCTGCATGTCAGCTTCTATGTTGAGCCAGTCCTGAGTTCCATTACCTTGTGGCGTGAGAGCTGCTGCATGTCAGATGCTGTCCAGTAGATTATGTTTGTGGGTTGCATACTATGAAGCAGTCTTTAAATTTTGTCTGACAAAAAGTTAAATGTGATGGTACGACTCACTTTCAAGTTAAAGTATGAGGCTAAATTGACCTGTCAGCTCTTAGGTCTCCGGACAGAGCTAGGTGAATTCTTTCACTCCGTCTCTAGTAATTATGATATGCTATCTAGCAGTTTCTTAATACTTTTTGCAAAGACGTGAAAGCTATTATTTCTCTTCTAACTCTCACCAAGAAAGTACATTTGTTGTATTTTTTCAAACATATCGAGCTATTGATTTCCTCTCATTGTCTTTATTTTAGCCGATCAAGAAAACATCTGGGATGCAGATCCAAATCACAGCACATCATGATAATAGCATTTACTACATTAGGGTTTTGGGAAACACTCATACTGCGCCAAACAGTAATACACACATTTATTCAGCCACATCTATACACTCCTTTATATACTTTTAAAGTTTCAAAACCAAAGTCCTTTTCATTAAAGCGCTCGTCTCTGATGTCACGCGGGTACGGAAGAGGATTAGGGCCACTGCAAAAAAAGACGAAGGTCGAATTCTTTTTTTACTTATAATTATTCTGAGATTAAAGTCAGAATTCTGAGAATTCTGACTTTTTTATAAGAATTCTGACTTTTTTCTCAGAAAAAAAATTAAGGTCGAAATTTATTAATTATTATTATTCTGAGAAAAAAAGTAATACTTCTGACTTTGATCTCAGAATTCTGACTTTAATCTCAGAATTATGACTTTAATCTCAGTATTCTGACTTTAATTTCAGAATTCTGACTTTAATCTCATAGTTCTGACTTTAATCTCAGTATTCTGACTTTAATTTCAGAATTCTGACTTAAATCTCAGAATTCTTACTTTAATCTCAGAGTTCTGACTTTAATCTCAGAGTTTCGACTTTTTTTCAGAATTCTGACTTTAATCTCAGAATTCTGACTTTAATCTCAGAATTCTGACTTTAATCTCAGAGTTCTGACTCTGATCTCAGAGTTCTGACTTTAATCTCAGAATTCTGACTTTAATCTCAGAGTTCTGACTTTAATCTCAGAATTCTGACTTTAATCTCAGAGTTCTGACTCTAATCTCAGAGTTCAGACTTTAATCTAAGAATTCTGATTGTAATCTCAGAATTCTGAATTTAATCTCAGAATTCTGACTGTAATCTCAGAATTCTGACTTTAATCTCAGAGTTCTGACTCTAATCTCAGAGTTCTGACTCTTATCTCAGGGTTCTGACTTTAATCTCAGAATTCTGACTTTAATCTCAGAATTCTGACTTTAATCTCAGAATTCTGACTCTAATCTCAGAGTTCTGACTCTTATCTCAGGGTTCTGACTTTAATCTCAGAATTCTGGCTTTAATCTCAGAATTCTGACTTTAATCTCAGAATTCTGACTTTAATCTCAGAATTCTGGCTTTAATCTCAGAATTCTGACTCTAATCTCAGAGTTCTGACTCTTATCTCAGGGTTCTGACTTTAATCTCAGAATTCTGACTTTAATCTCAGAATTCTGGCTTTAATCTCAGAATTCTGACTTTAATCTCAGAGTTCTGACTTTAATCTCAGAATTCTTACTTTAATCTCAGAATTCTGACTCTAATCTCAGAGTTCTGACTCTTATCTCAGGGTTCTGACTTTAATCTCAGAATTCTGGCTTTAATCTCAGAATTCTGACTTTAATCTCAGAATTCTGACTTTAATCTCAGAATTCTGGCTTTAATCTCAGAATTCTGACTCTAATCTCAGAGTTCTGACTCTTATCTCAGGGTTCTGACTTTAATCTCAGAATTCTGACTTTAATCTCAGAGTTTTGACTTTTTCTCAGAGTTCTGACTTTAATCTCAGAATTCTTACTTTAATCTCAGAATTCTGACTTTAATCTCATAGTTCTGAATCTAATCTCAGAGTTCTGACTTTAATCTCAGAATTCTGACTTTAATCTCAGAATTCTTACTTTAATCTCAGAATTCTGACTTTAATCTCAGAGTTCTGACTTTAATCTCAGAATTCTGACTTTAATCTCAGAGTTCTGAATCTAATCTCAGAGTTCTGACTTTAGTCTCAGAATTCTGACTTTAATCTCAGAGTTCTGACTTTAATCTCAGAGTTCTGAATCTAATCTCAGAGTTCTGACTTTAGTCTCAGAATTCTGACTTTAATCTCAGAGTTCTGACTTTAATCTCAGAATTCTGACTTTAATCTCAGAGTTCTGACTTTAATCTCAGAATTCTGACTTTAATCTCAGAGTTCTGCCTTTAATCTCTGAATTCTGACTTTAATCTCAGAATTCTGACTTTTTCTCAGATTAAAAATATCCTAAAAAAAAATTGACCTTATTTTTTAAATTTTATTTCTCTGTTGGCCCTAATCCTCTTCCGTACGTGGGAAATCAGTTTGTTCTAAAAACACAAATCAACCTGACAGCATCCTCTGCCGTTGTTCCTGATGTTTTTCTATGTTCGTTTATTATGTAAAAAATGTGTGTAAGATGATTTTATGCAAAAGCAAAGAGAAACTTTCACACTGACATCCACAGAATGTGAAACATTATGAACATTTGAAACACTGAAAGCTAACAGAGGCCTTGGTGTGGCATAAAAAAGTACACTTGCTCTCACTCTGCTTTTTCAGATCATGTGCACAACACTCTGTAGTGTGTGTGTGTGTGTGTGTGTGTGTGTGTGTGTGTGTGTGTGTGTGTTTGTGTGTGTGTGAGCTACAGTAGGAGGATCTGCTGGTTATGTTTCCCTGGCCTTTCCTGGGCTCCTGTCATTAGGGTGTACAGTTATACAGCAGAAAGATGATCCGTGTTCCTCCAACGTGTGGAAATGCTGCACGTGTATTATTATTATCATCTATTTTTAGATCTGTTCCTCCAAAAGTTAGTTATTTAATTCCTCAAAAAGGGTGATATTTAAAGGACACATACACATGTGTTGTGTGAGCTGTTGTTTAGTGAAATAAGATTTACTTATGGACAGTCAGAGAGTTGTGGTTGTTCCAAAGCCTGTTCTATTTTTAGCTTTAGTCAACCCCTGTATGTCTTAGCAAGTATCAAAGTGCGTACAGTGTTTTACACTCAGACATACTCCATTTCTGTTTGTTTGCTGGTTCTCTGCATCCATGAGGACATGCTTTGTATTACTACAATTGAAGAACTATATTTTGGTGCGTCCTGATGCCTAAACTCCGGCCCCATCTGCCCCCTCATCGTTAAAATCCTCCCTATCCCTCCGCAGCAGACAGGATTTACCATCTGGGACACCGATCAGGTCACCCGTAGATCTGAACAGTTGTAGTTGTCGTCGAGCGCCTTGGCTGGCAAACAGATATGTGTCCTCATCCTCATACAACATCTCACCCACTGGAAGCTGCTGATTCCCCTCCACACTGTTTGTTCCAAGATTTGTAGGCACACCCTGCGTCTGAGATGCCACAGCCAAAATAAAACGTTGGCCATATGAGTTAGCATATAAGAGGATACTGCTATGTTACATTTTGTTATTAATACACCAGTGTCAATGCAATGGAATAGCATAGTGTCCTGTTTCATTGCGTGTGTCTGAATTTAGCAATCAACAACATCAATTGATTGATTAATTATGTTGTCTGTGTGGAGGTGTTTGTTTTGCTTCTGCTTCCATGCTGAACTTTGAACAGAAGCTACCTGTAAATCCAGGTACCACTGGAAACTCCCTTTCAAATGACTGTAGTTTATAGTCGCTGTTAACTCAGCAGTCATAAATTCTCAATTAAAATAAATTTTGTCTTTGTTACTGAAGACATTGCGTGAGAAAATAGAGTCTGGTACGTGCAAACACTCGGCCAAAAGTGCAACAGTCAGGTTACCCTGGTGGTATATTTCCCACTGCTGCTGTGGCGGCTCGCTGTTCTTGTCACTGGTATGTGAGTTATAGGCTGTCACTGAGGGTGTGCCAGGACTCTCAGTGGGTTTGGTGCCCTTTGGGATTAGATTTTGCATGCACATGGATGTTTAGGATGATTTATCTATAAATAATAGGTATCGTGCTTCAATTATGTTATCAGGGTACGAGACAAACTTTGAGGGTGAAACTTCTGTCTACATTTTTATCCAAATGTTATCTCTTTTATAGGTATTGAGAGGATTCACAGTTTTGTTTATAAGGTATAACACATTTTATACAAACAAAGATTTTATTTCACTTATTGTAATTAATTTAGTTCAAATATAATATCTGATTACATTTTCAAGAGAGTTGTGATAACAAGAAACTCTCTCAGTGCAAGTTCATACAAGGACAGCTGAATGGCTCATGTTGGTCTCAAAAAGGTGCACACCTGATCAAAACAAGCAGACTGAAAGCTCCACGTCACTTTTTCCACCTTTAATATCCCTTTGACATTAAACAGTATTTCATAATCATCAGCACACAGTTCAGAACAAAGTGGAGCAGTGTGGCTGATTGAACGCCTGCTTCTCTTCGTGTGCCCGCGGGTGTTGTTTGGCACAGGTCTTCGCTCAGAAGTCATTATATTGGCCTTATGTAATTCAGTAGTTATAGTTTCCTAACATTGAGCCCAGTAGTGTTTTCATGTTGGCAGCTTAATCATGGCCTCACTTTATCCACACACCACATCAGGCCGTAAAGGAGCAAATGGTGTTTAGCACAGAGAAGAATAAAGGAACGATGAAACACAGTTTTAGGAGGATTTGTGTTTTTGTTGAAGAGAGACTTGTTAAATTTGGCTTTTTGTATACTTCAGTGTCAAAGTGGACGACACACTGAGGGAAAGTAGTTATATAACATATTCTAACACTGTAGCTGTAACTTCACGCTGAGACGCAAATGGAAAAGTACATTTTCTGCCCTAACGTGGGAGCCGTGATTCCAGTGGTTTCAGAGTAATGGGAAGGTGGGCTGGAAAAGGGCTTCCCCCTGTACGTGAAATCACAAATCACTGTGACAGAAACACCAAGGAACTCCCTTCCTGTGGTGTGCACAGTAACATGACATCGCCATGCTGGCTAGATGGTACACAGAGCCCCTGTCTCTGAATGAATCCGTCTGTAGACAGAGCAGGATTTTCCATTACCTGCAGGATAGGTTAACAGGACACTTTAACTCAACATGGCACCATCAGAGCAGCTTGTTCTAAAAGAGAAAGAAGGCTTTATGAAACAGAATTTGAATTGTGCCCTCAGTCGCATGAGTCACCCTCAAAATGCCTGAGGTAGTGGGCAACTGGTCCACTCATCTGTGAATTGTTTCTGCCTTACTTTACAGCGTGGGCGGCATCAATATTAATGACCAGAGCACATTAACGTCCTTATTTTAGCTTCCCAACACTCTTTGGGGATCAAAGCAATGCAATTCATGTCTCTACAGGGCTCTTACACGCAAACCCCCCACCTCTGTTTCATGTCAATCACTCATTTGGCCTTTTCCATCCTGATGGGGCACATGGGTCAGTGATATCACTCATTGTGAAAGCTAAGTGCACAGCTGCGAGGACTGGACAGGATCAGACAGCTGCTCCTGTGACTCACCGGAGAGGCCTTTCATCACTCTGCCTTATAGGGAATGGTGTGTGTGTGTGTCTGTCTGTCTGTGTGTTTATCTATCAGGGGACAAGTTGTTAAGGGTCTGTATGCATGTAGCTGGAACAGGATTGTGAATGTTTATGGGCATGGATTTGTTATCTTAAAGAGGGTCAACACTGCTGCCTTTTATTTAGATTATAATAAACAAAAACACTAAAAAGAAGACATTTATCCTCGTTAAATCACTCAATGCGCTCAGAGCATATTCCTGAATTAGCTTGAACAGTGCTTGGCAATTTGTTGGTTTTCGAAATGCTGTAGATATAAATACAGGAGATTTATTGAGATAATTAAAATATTGTTAGTATTAATTTTTATACTGCAATCAATATTTTTAAACAGGTATTGTAATCATAACAGTAGAGAGCAGACAGATTATGTTTTAAAGAAAACATTTTAAATATTGTACGGTGGTAGACGGTCATAGACTCTCTCACTGGCTGATTTTTATTTATAAATCTATTATTGGACTTCTCCCTACATACTTGTGTGTACACATGTGTAGAAACCTATATGGCCTGCACTCTCAGGACATCCTACAGTTGCAGGTCCGGAGTGTCAGAACTGAACTGGGCAAAGAAGCTTTTAAATTTTCTGCCCCTTTTACCTGGAATGATGTGCAGAAGGACTTGAAACTGACAAATCTTGTAACTCTGGGGGAATTCAAGTCAATCATAAAAGACAGAGAAACAGGCTCCATTGGATCTTGTGATTGCACAGTGTAATCATGTAACCATGTGAAACTGTGACCATATTTTATTTGTGTTGTTTGTGTGCTTGTTGTGTGTTGTAAACATAGACTGTAAATAAAAATGGACAGCGTTGCTCCGCCTCTTCCCATTGTACAGTTCTGGGCGCCGCCGTTGTGCAGCCAGAGCCGGCAAAGCCCCTGTAACAAGCTCCGCCCTACAGTGTAGCGTCACAAGACGCTGTGTGTCCTTTGAAGTTTCTCGGCTGTGAACAAGCGGCAAACTCCGGTCTCAAACGATGAAGCCAATGCGGAAGTGCTATAAACTGCAATACATCGAAAATCCGCTTGAGGCTGGCTGCAGAAACACCGGAAACTACATAGATATGAATGGGAAAAAGACGATCTTTGCAGCATTAATAAACATGTTTACAGCCTGGTTCAAAAAACGGCTTGGCCCTACAACGCTAATCTCTCTAATGTCACATACTGTACGGGGGGTGAATTTTTTTCTAACATGACGGTTAAGAAGATATTAAGATTATGAGTTTTGCCCAAATAAGGACATGACTGACGTGACTCCCGGTCGGGAACACACAGCCATTGGCTAAGAGGCTCACACTACGTCACACTCTGCCTAGTTGAGTTCCGCATTACCAATATGGCTGCTGCCGTCGATTTGCTTCAAAACAGCTCTCAGGAACAGATGGGTGACGTCATGGATACTACGTCCATATTTTTTACAGTCTATGGCTGTGAATCATAGCTGTGAATCAAAGGAAACCAGGAAGTAAAACCCCGTTTTTTTTAACCTCTAATAACTAACGAAAAACAAACTTTTCAGGAAAAAGAGGCCTTGGACACAAAACAGTCAAATACTAACTACATATCACCACAGCATATAGATATGAGAAACATTTGTACGATGTGTATTTCTTTTTTAAAGTTTGACTGCGGATTTTTTGACCTATACTGCAGCCAGCCACCAGGGGGCAGACACACTGCTGAAAGCCTCACCACCAGGGCCGTGTCTGGCACGCTTGGTTGTAACCTGTTTTGTGCTGCCGTCTTGGCCAGGTCACTCTTGAAAACAGGTTTAAATCTCAGTGAGTCTTTTACCTGGTTTAATAAAGAAAGTAAAAAAAGAAAAAGAAAAAATAACCATTCATGTCATGCAATCTAATCACTGTTAAATAGACAACAGGCAAGCTCATAATAATCATCATGTGTCTTATGAATATTAATTTACTAAAATATCATTCATTGACACATATTTAGCTAACAGAGAAAGACTCTGGTAGCACATGGATCAGTAAAGGTCTCGTAGCAGCTTCTGTAGAGACAGAGAAGATCTCTGTAGAGTCCTGATTGAGAACACAGTTAGCTCTGTTGTCCATGGTAACAGACAGTGATGACATTTTCCCAGAGACCTTGAGTGAGTCACACACAGAGCGTTTTGTCTCTGATAATGTTTAGACAATGAAAGATCTCCTATTTATGGCTTTTAAGTATTTGTAACTGTTATAATGAAATATTTACAAGAACACTTGAGTCACCAGAGCAGAAGTTACTGTCATCATGCTTTTTTTGACATCCCTGTTTCATCTGCTTTCTCTCAGTAGTCTCAAGTGCGACTCAGACAGAAAGGTGCGACTCCTCCTCAGCCCAAATCGAACAATGCAGACTGCAGACTCCTCTGGGCCGTGCCTTAGTTTTCAACGTTCAATATTAGGGAGTATATGGATAATTATATTTGTGCTCTCTGAGCCAACAGCCAATGAGAGAGAAGTAGACAGAGCTGCTGGCACGATTTTCAACCACACTTTAATTAATCCTGAAGCCAACATGAAGTAAAACACTTCCTGTTGATTCAAAATAAAAAGGTACAACATGACAACACAAGGAAGAATCAGTTCAACTGTTGAAATGCTTTATTATGATGGCATGGTCGTGGAAGCTTCAAAAAGAAACTAGTACATGAAGGATTTTGTTTTTTAACAGTCTTCTCTTGATTTTTTGTAACACAGCTCGCATATGTCGCAAGACTCAACTCAACTGAACTTTATTTATAAAGCACCTTTCACACATATAAACATGTAGCCCAAAGTGCTTCACAAAATAACAGATACAGAAAATAACAGCAATGGTAAAATTATAAAAGGCATTATTATAAATAAAATACTTAAAAATCAAATCAAATCAATACAGTTAAATTAATAAAATAAGTAAGAGTGGAAAGAAAAGTTAGAAAATAAGGCAGAGTTAACAAGATCAGATGGATATTAGAAATAAATAAGATAAATAAATGTTGTTGTTTTTTTAATTCTTTCTCTCTTCAAGATAAATAGATGTTAAAGCAATGATTATAATAATAATGCAATCCAGGGCTACAAATAAATTATTTCAAAAAGCCAGATTAAAATGGTAAGACTTAAGTTTACTTTTAAAAAACACCAAGAGCTCACCGTTCTGATGTCCAGAGGCAGAGAGTTCCATAGCTTAGGGGCATTAAAACAGAAAGCTCTCTCTCTTTGTGTGGGACACACAAGGGACATTTAAAAGGGAAGCATTCGAGGACCTCAGTGATCGAGCTGGAAGACAAAATGACAGGAGATCTGTGATGTATGGAGGAGCAAGGCTGTTAAGAGCTTTAAAAACAAGTAAAATAACTTTTAACTCAATTCTAAAAGAAACAGGTGACCAGTGCAGACTTTTTAAAAGAGGAGCTTTGTGATAAGTTTTCTTTTTTCGTGTTAAAACTCTGGCTGCAGCGTCCTGAACAAGCTGCAGTTTTCTGAGAGATTAAAACACCTTCAATTAACACAGCTCTGAGGATAGGAAGTGTTTTTATTGTTCAAGGGACAATTTAGATTAGATTGTGCCTGTGAAGAAAATAAATAGACAACCCATGTTGACTGCATTTTTAAAGCAGGTTGTCGCACTGACCTTGTTTCATCTTTCCCTATGAGAGCACTTGAGGTCTAACTAGACTAGAACAAGTGAGGTAAAGTGAGGTGGTGTATTCTCCCTCAGGCACATGCAATAGTCGTATTTATATCCTGTGGTGAGTGATGTTCCATTATCATCCTGTTCGTGTGCATTTTTCAGATCAGATGAAAGAATATCTGTGAAGTTTCTCCTCATGTGAACGTTGCAACCTGATATTTAAATCACTTAGTATTAAAACTGCTGCAGTACATGTTGGGTCTCAGCTGTTTACTGAAATCTCCCTCTGTTGGGACATTTTCATAGCGTCCCCTGTGTTGTGCCGATGCATGTTGTTGGCTTTTCCAAGCCAATCAAGCACTCCCTCACACAGATGCACTCACAGAGCAAAAGTTCCCACTTCTTCTTGCCAACTTTTCCATGAGTTATGATTCATGCTTCCAATGGACATCTGCTACAGACCTCCTTCTCTTTGAGTAGAGCACACAAACACTCAGTCATCCATCCTCTAGCACCTGTCAGTAAACACACAAACACACAGCGCCGGGTGGAAGGCGAGGAAAGTATCGCAGAAACACTAATGAGCTATTTCCTCCGGCTGCCAGTATCTTGTTTTCTAATCAGGCGGGGAAACCCAAGCAGGCCATGCTGACATTGTTAAAGTTTCCACAGATACTCTGAAGTAGTGACTGAAGTTTTTAGGAGTAAATAACAAAATGTTCCAACATGCAAGGTTTCTATTTTTGAATTTGGGTTTCCAAAAGCATTGATAGTCAAATAAAAGGTGAAAGGGTTTTTAAGTCCTCAGTTAGTAGATGCTGGATGAAAATCCACCCTGACATAGTTGTTACACTGTATTTTCCATACATATGAATGATCTGTTTGGCAGCAGCTAGTTGTATAGTAATGACCCCGATTGGACCATGCATGCATCTTCTCAGTGAGGTACGAAGCTGACATGGTCCTAGACTATGATGTCATTTCTCTTTTATTTTTCTTTTGACTCCGGTCGGTCTCAGGATGCTGTGCACTGCTCTTTTCCATTAGACGGCAGTGCTTCCTGAGCTACTAATGAAACTGTCTACCTTTCTGTGTGTGAGGACCAGTGTGCATGTTAGAGATAGACCAATATGTTTTTTTCAGGACGGATACTGATACCGATTACTAGTAGTTAAGGAGGCTGATATTCACTTGCAGTAAAAGGGAAAATATTGTCGTCAAAATTTTGAATAATACAAACTGCAACGCTTAACTTTGTTTATATGCCTTTTAGCATATCTTTATTAAACAGCTTTTTCAGATTTGCAACATTTTAAAGTTTTTTTTTAATCTTAGATAATAGACATCTTTGTTTTATAATTCTAACAAAAAAGTGCACGGAGCTCCCAGGCTCAGCAGCATGTCTTAATAATAATAATCATTCATAGAATTTATATAGCGCTTTTCTTAATACTCAAAGTCACTTTACATAAGGTGAAAACTAAAAAATAAAACATTTGAATAAAACAAAACAGGGACAGAGGTGGGGCAGGGGAAGAGGTCATGTGTTGTATGCTTTTTGGAACAGGTAGGTCTTGAGGTGGAATTAAATGAGAGGAGAGAGTCAGAGTTGCGGATGTGTGGAGGGAGAGAGCTCTCTTATAAAAGTTAAATGAAAACTTAAACAAATAAATAGCTCCCTAAAGTTTTGTACAGTAAATAAAGTTTTCCAAGATTTCAATATAACTGAAATGTTAATCCTTCACTTATCTTTCTTTTAAAGGGATATTTCAGTTTTTTGAGTGGGGTTGTATGAGTTTTTAATCACTAGTACTTATAGGGGCCACAAAGGATGCTACTCAGCTCGTCCCCTGTGATGAGAAACTGCAGGGAGAAATGAGCCAAAATAATCCAGTTTTAAATTGATCTCTTATCGGCAGTTGGATTTAAAAAAAAAGGCTGATGCCGATATGCGTCAAAATGCTGAATATCGGCGCAGATAATCGGCCCGGTCGATAATTGGTCAATCCCTAGTGCATGTGTCTGCAGGAATACTCACACTCATATTTATACTGGTGCATTTGCTGTTGTGTACTATACTTACAGCAAAACAAGGATCACACTTGAGAGTGCATACTGTATGTTTTGAATGTAGGCTTAAAAACAGGAACATAAATATGTAGTTTATCGTCTCTTTCAGCTCTGTCCATTATGTCCCATGATTCTGAAATAACCTGTGTTCTAAGTTAGGGTTGTGAGCTCAGGCATGTAAAACTACAGTATCCATCATGATTGATATAATCTGAGCGTAGCCTCACTCTGCTCTGTGTGTATGTCTGCAGAGCAGGTGCAGTATTTATTTTCATTACATTGTCGAGCAACTGAGAGCCCCGTGTCGGTAAATTGTTGTGGAGACGTCAGCTGTTTATCCAGCTAAATTTCACCACCCACCAGAGAAAACATGAGCAGGTGGTTGCCATGGTGACGGAGCGTTGTGTTTATCTGTTGCTGTGCGGGGTGGGGAGGGTTTTAGTCTGGTTAGGGGGGGTGGGGGGTTGTTGGTGGGACTTAAAGCTGCAGTGGCTGGTAGCCAGAGAACGGTAGATGGAATCCAGGGAGAGGGAAAGGCCAGCCCAAAATAAACCCACACAGGGCGGCTCGGCCAGACCCACACCATACACTTCATTAGATATGGAGGTAATGTCTGTTTTACGAGAGGATCGTATGGCAATATTTGAACTGCCAAGGGAATATGTGGATCACCAGATCCAACAGGTGTTTGTATTTTTTTGTTTCAGAAGTCTAAGGTTGTATCAAGAACAGGTTTTCCCACACATTCTGCAGGTTACTCTGTCACGCCACTTCAAAACTGCAGTACGATCATATGAGTCATCAGTAACTGATCTGCTCTCATGTGCTCAATGTCAAGACGCTATATAGCAAAATATTTTCTCTCACCTGAATAGCCATCATTTCAGGGTAAACAAGGTGATGTTCTTTTTCTGTGTCACACAGAGAGGCAAAGAGGTGTTTCAAACATAGAACCACAGAGAGTAAAGGCAGATTTAATCTGAAGTGACAGCCAGACAGGGGAAGGAAGAGTGATTTCGCTGCCAGTAAGATTGAATGTTAAAGGTGCTCTCTCATGTCAGAAGTGATGCATTAATGCAATGTGTTGACATGCTGATGGTGATTCATTTGACAAGTTTTTGCTTTCATATGAAAATTATTTGATCCCCAACCTGATGTGGAGAAGATGAGATGAGATGCGCCATATTTGAATAATCTTCCATTTCATCTTAAACATGTCAAACCAAGTTAGCATTCAGCTTGAAAAAAAGTGAAAATTCTACCTACACCTATTAATATGCACAATCATCTACATACAGTATGAATCCCATTCTCAGAGTACTGGGCGGCCGTAAAATATGAGGAACAACATTATTCAATGAAAACATGTCACAGTTTAAAAACATTCAAATTGACCACAAAATTGTATCTACTCTAGCTCTGGTTAGCACAACCATCTGTGGTGGGAACATTGTAATAACATTGTGTACTATTTACATATAAGACACTACAAATAACAAAGGTACATGGAGATGCAGAGTAGTGGAACTGAGGTACAGTGGGATGATCCCTCTCTGGTCCCAGACTGGCTGTGAGGGGACAAAATAGCTGTTGGTTGTGTTATGATACGGACCAGAGTAAGACCAGAAGGACCACTAAGCTCCTTCTCCCTGTGTGGGTCTCTGCTTTCATTCATTCAGTTGTCTGTTACAGAGTATGTCCTAATCTGGTTCTACAAGTAAACAACTATCTGCATGTATATATATTTATATACTGATACAAAGTATGTACCAGCTTCTGTTAAAGTTATTAAAGAGAAATGATGGGGAAAATAGGCAGACAACACAGGTGGTTCAGTTTAACAGCCTGTGGCTTTAGTTTCCATATGTATGTTTCCATCTGGGGAGCTTTTTGCAATTGTTTGTGTGTATACATTTTACCACTAGATGGCACTCTACACTAGCTACAAGCAGTCCAATGATGAGTGCTCTGAATATTTAGACAATAAATGAATCTGTGAAGGATCATCCTCATGTTTCATTTCATTTCTCTCCCAAAGGTTATTAACTTAACTTTCCCAGGGTAATTTTTACATGACATTAAATGAAATTTAAAAATTAAGATTAATCATTCAATCCAATCAGAGGAGAAACACATTTACTGCATTGTAGTAAATGTCACATTTAATGGTTATGTAATTCTCAAAGTAAGAATCCATCATATAATGCTTCTGTGGCTTAATAGTCTTCTGTTTTTCTTCTCATCCCTGTTTTCTCCCTCAGGATCAAGTGAAGCCCCCGAAGCCCTCCAAATCCAAGACAGCAGAGACGGTAGTCGAAGGCACAGCCGTGGAGGGCCTTGAGCAGATACCGGAAGAGGGTAAAGACGGTCTGTCAGACAATCTCAATTCAGATGAGGAGGTGGAGATTGAAGAGATTATTGAGGAGTCCCGCACCAAGCGCCTCCAACGCACTACCAAGCAGCAAGTGGACAACATAAAGAAAGCCTTCTCCAAAGAGAAAATGGAGGAGACCAAGCTAAAGACCAAGAAGAACTTGGAGAAGACCAAGCAAAAGACCCGGGAGAATCTGGCAAAGACAAGACAGAGGACCCGTGACAACTTGGAGAAAACTAAACACAACCTCGAGCAGAAGATGGGCAAGCTCGGGACCCGTATGACACCCAACACAGAGCGCAGGGCGAAGATGAAGACCTCCAAAGACAAGGTGAAGAAGTCCCTAACCCCCGACCACACGGTCTACGCTCGCTCCAAGACAACCGTGTACCGCGTCCCGCCCTTCACCTTCCATGTGAAAAAGATACGAGAAGGTGCGGAGGAGGTGCTGGAGAACACAGAGATGGTGGAGGAGACCGAGGCAGAGGGCCAGCCAGAGGGAGAGGAGAACGGGCTCGGTGTGCATGTGGACGTGGAGGAAGGAGAGCTAGTGAGAGTAGACACCCCGGAGATGGAGGCTCTGTTGGAAGTGACTGAGGACTCTCAGCTGGTCAGGGTGGATCCAGACCACACAAAGTGAATAGAGCATCCCAGATGTGCAGGGGGATGAGGGAAAAGAGAAAAGGATGATGAGCGTAAGAGAGTTTGATGAATGAGTCAAAATACAAGGACACAATATTAGTCACAGAGACTTTCTAGATGTGATCACAATCTATAATATCTAATTTGTTTTCTGTTCTCTTTTTATTGTACCTGACAGGGATGACTTTCATACTTCCTCTGCTTTAGCATACACATAAGTAAAACAAAACAAAAACCACACACTTATGTTAACAGTGACACATGCTGCAAGCAGGCTGATTATCTTAGATTTGAATATTAAGGGTGTTTGCTGTTTGTTGTTGGTTTGATAAATTGAGTGGTTATAAGACAAAAAGGAAAAAATAGTTTCTGTTCTGTTTGTGATGATAGATGTATTATTTCCATAAATAATATGCACATTGTAAGGTGTGGTTACAGGAGGTGGGTGGCAGGACTTTGCATTAAAGGAGGTTTGAAGGGAGGTTTTTTGCACATGCCAAAAAAAAGAATGAACAAATTGGCAACGTTAAGGCCATCAGTGTTGATACAAATTAAGACCTGAGGAAGTAGGGGTGATAGACTGAGAAGATTCTTTTTTGACTTGAGAGAGAGAAGCGTTATTGCTGTCTTATAGACCTAGTAAATCATTCACACTCAGGCAATGTAGGCCAAAATCTAAGATATAACTGTTAATGTCAGCTGTAAATTTAATCATATATGTAAATTAACTGATGGTAGAGGTAGAATGTCAGAAAAGTTATACAAGGAAGAACATTTATAAATCCAACTATCAGAATATTTTAACACTTACAAATAGTACCTTACTAACACCTGTGATTATTTTTGGACTATTTATTTAAAGACGTAATGTTTGCCCGCTTAGAAGACATGATAATTACAATAAAGAATATTTTTTTGTTTAGTTTTTTAATTGATAAAGCATCTCTAATCAAGAAGCACAAAGTTCTTTCCCAGGTGAAAAATAGAGTAAACACAAGCAGCACAAAGGACAGATGCAACAGATAAACAATGAAACTTTCATCTACACATTCAAGACAGCATATCAGTACCCTGTGTGTCAATGTTTGAGCTTTGACCCTGTTTAAAGTCTCTGAATGATGCTTCAAATTCAAAAAAACTTAATTTGTCCCCGGGGGGCAATTTAAGGCACATACTGTATGAGCAGCATTGAATACAAGAAACAGACACTTAATTTATAAGGATTGAAAAAAAGAAATAAATTAGTTATAAAAAAAACTAAATTTACAGGCAACAGTATACATATATATATACATATATACACACATACATATACATATATACATACACATACATACATAATTAACCAATGTACAAAGAAGTTATGGTAATTTACTTATATATATTTGTTGAATCTGGATATATTATATCATCCTACTTCCACATAGCAAACCTTTGCACAGAAGAAAGGAAAAATTACGGTCACCATTACTGAGCTGTATCTATGGTCACCATGATCACAGCTCATCAAAGTACATTTGCACATCATAGATAATCTTCCCATGGTCATTGCAAGCAGCATCATGATGGTCTGAAGAGCAGGAAGACAGTTTAATGACAGACTCCATAACACATGGAGCTGCAACACTAATCTTAAACTCAGTCTACATTTCATATGAATGGAGTAACATATAAGATCATCTGAACAGCACGGTCCAGTTCCCAGACATTTTGTGGAAACTGGGTGCAGTCTTTTGTACTTCTTGTGAAATATTTAAGGAATGTTCACGTAGATGAATAAATGTAACTCATAAGATGAGATTGTGGCCTGGTCATGCAGGAGGAAATGAGGCTATGATGAGAAGAATAGTTATGATCGTGATTTAAACTTGCAATGGATATGTTCATTTTTAAAACTGTTGATCATGCAAGGCATACACACAGGAGCAGGGGCTGGAGACAGGAAAAAATGGGCTTCCATTGTTATCCCTGTAGCCTGTGTGTGAACATGATGCGGTGCAGGCCAAGGAAACCCAAAGTGTGGCATGGAACACCATTAAAATAATCAATGAGTTGGTGAATGCAATTAAGGAGAGTGCTCCCTGTGAGCACTGAGCAGAGAAGAGTAAAGGGCAATGAAAAGGGTGTGTGTGTGTGTGTGTGTGTGTTTGTGTGTGTGTGTGTGTCTGTGTTTGTATGATAGTGAGGAATAAGTATGTGCATACCGTTTTCCCTAACATGAATTTCAATAAAAGAGCAAAGTAAATCAAGTGCAGGCCTGTGACTTCTCGCAGGATTGTAACTGTGATAGATTTGTGTGCTTGACAATAAAGAAATCAACATTGTCGAGCAGGTGACAACACTTGTATTATACACATCCCTTTTAAGTAGAATGTATTCTTTTGCCACCATGTATATTTTGCCTTGTTTGGATAACACTTTGGATATCACTTTAAGCCTGAGGCAGGTTATGCAAAGATTGTATAGATATTGTTTGAGAAAAAAATACACTGCACAACACGTGACAAAAATGCTCTTGGTGTTAATTACTAATTCTCAATAAAACAATACTTTCCTCCTCTGATGTGCTTTATGACTCCTTTGCTTATCACTTCAATGTCAATAAAACAAACTGAATAACACACCGTCTGATGTTTTTTATTTTCTCGAATATTTTTAGCATTTTTTTTACATTC
Source organism: Notolabrus celidotus (assembly GCF_009762535.1). Taxonomy (NCBI): domain Eukaryota; kingdom Metazoa; phylum Chordata; class Actinopteri; order Labriformes; family Labridae; genus Notolabrus; species Notolabrus celidotus. Next base: position 23,026,940 of record NC_048291.1, read on the forward strand.
GTATGAACCATATTTATGCGATCTGTGTAAGTTTGTTTTTTTACCTGGTGCGAAAAGAGGTGTGGACAAATCGGCTGCTGATCTCTGATTAAAGGAGAGATCAATAATGAACTGAACTGGTGTTATTACACTTGTGATGACGTAAACTGCCAGTAATTCAGATGACTTCCAGCCCGGCTGTTATATTCTCCTGCCTCTCCTCCCTCCGCTCTGTATAACTGCGCAGGGCTTCTATAACGTGCATGCGCGGGGAGGTTGTGTAGCGGGGAACAGCACAGTTGCGACAGCTCTAAAAAGGACGTTCTCAACCAACCTAACAGTGTAGCCCCGCCTCTTTGCCTGATAGCTCCATTCTGATTGGCTGTAGCACACCACTCTACTCTCATTGGCTAATGGAGATGTCAGTGAATTTGATGGTGGAGTTTGTGTGGCTGGAAAAACTGCAATGTAGCAGATTGTCTCCGTGTGAAAAAATCGCACGTACAGAAGTGTTCCCAGTACTAACAAGGAAGATACAACTTAAGGACGCGTGTTTGTGTGTTTACCCACGCTTTAGTGTGTGTTTAAATTGATCCAAAGTGGTTTCACACTGCTATTGGCAGTTTTTGGTTATCGAAACTCTTCAAGTGTTTTTTAAGGAGCAACTTTCCAAGGGACTGACGAGCAAGGTAAGCTGCTATCACGACTTCTGCTCTTTTCATTTATTTGACACTTTGCTGGACCTGTGGTGGGATTTAATCTATATTTATGGCACCATCAGACACTTTAATACACCAATACATGTACTATGTAAGTCTGTGACGCTTTCCAATACAACTGCAGCATTATAAATAAGTTATACATCTGCAAAGCTGAGGAAACGTGCTGTGCCTACTTTACGTACATTGTTATTTATTGTATTATATGTAAGTGTTCCCTTGTGTGTGGCCTTGTTACATTCAGACACTCTAAATTGTGAATTTCTCTTTTTTGTCTTTATTGCTCTTACTGTATTTTCGAGATTAATCTCTATAATAAAGATAATGTATGTTTAAGATTTCCTTACTAGGGACTCTAAATAGTTAAAACCTGACTGTTTTGCATATTTGGACCTTGTGAATTCCAGGCCATTGTTGTGTACTTGACTTCATTTGTCACGCCCATCTCCATCTCCATCTTCCATCCCATCTGCAGGACAACCTAAACATTTGCAATTCTGCAAAGGTGTTCAGAATAGGCCTATCTCTTAATCCTAATCTGAGCAATGGTCAAATTAAATCCCAGCATAGTTACAGACGTGTTGTCCCCATAGACTGTATAAAATAAATGTTATACAGTCTAGGAGTCTATGAGGACAACACGTCTGTAACTATGCCTGGATTTAATTTGACCATTGCTCAGATTAGGATTACGAGATAGGCCTATTCTCTGTCAACACCTTTGCAGAATTGCAAATGTTTAGGTGCACTGATCATGTTTCTTGCCGTCAGTTTCACTTATGCAGTCATTTATGATTCATGATTATGCTTCTTCAGTGTTGGCTTTGATCAGTGTTTTTTACCTTTCAATGCATGAACTTTATGAAATGCCTACACCTCTGACTCTGACATGATCTAAAGAGTAATGCTACCGTTGTCACCTGTCTTTACAAAAACCATTACAAAGGTGACGTGGTCACTGTTGCTTTGTTCATTTAAATACTTCCTGGAATATCTCCTGCATGACGCCAGGACTCACATTGTGCTCTGAAAATGGGTCAGCAAGTATTGGGAACTAGTCAAACAGCACACATCTAACCAGTGCTTTTCTGCTCATGTGAAGTGAATGAGTCTCAAAAAATGTGATGAAGTTGGAGTATTTAGGCCAATGTGTGATTTGCATTTGAATCAATAATTAGATCCAAAAAATATTTGAAATGTGTATTCTAATGCAGGGGTTCCCAAACTTTTCAGACCACAACCCCCATAATATAGGTGCCAAAGACTTGCAACACCCACTGTCCCTCAGAATGATTTAAAGTGGCTTCATTTAGCTGGTTTGCAGAAATTTAGCCTACCTACATGAGCATGTGGCTGTGTTTCCTGTGCTACTGATGCTTTTGATAATTAACTATTCACTAACTAAACTTAGGAGTCATCTGGCAAAAAGAAAGGAAGAAAAGTCATTACATTTTCTATTTTCAAGGTTTAATTTCAAGTTTAGCTACTATTTTTGTCAACATTTATTACTGTAAATGGGTAAAATGTACTATTTTTATATAACTTGTCCTTCAATTTTTTTATTGAAATTTTTATGTATTTCTTTGTTCACCACAAGTTAACAAAAATTATAAATAGGTAACACAAAGCTAACAAAGAAAAGAAAAAATAAATAAATACAAACATAATAATAATAATAATAACAATAATAATAAAAATAATAATAAAGAAAAAATAATAATAATTAACAGTACAAACAAGAAGGAAGATAAACATAAGGAAACAAGGTAAATAAACAAAAATAAATAACAATAATAAATATTTTTAGATTACTTAAAAAAAACCTTCCGGAAGACATCTCTGCATGTGTATATATATATGCATATGTATGTATGTGTATGTCTATGTATGTATGTGTGTGTATATATGTAGATATATGTATATTTATTTTATTCTATTGGGTTATTTATATATGAATTTATATATTTTCTATTTCTTTTTCATTTCTATATATTTTACTTTCCAATTCTGTATGAGTGGAGGGTCACAATGAAAAAAAAAAAAAATGATGTGTCAAAAAGGTTCGAACCTGTAAGAAATGTATCTCATGTACATATAACATTGACACAATGAAGTATAAAAAAATAATAAAAAACACTCTGGAAGACATCTCACGACCCCCCATTTGTGTCTCACGACCCCCCCAGGGGGTCCTGACCCACACTTTGGGAACCCCTGTTCTAAGGCATACTATACAATGATTTAAAAACTGTATAAGGACCAGGCCAGATGTTATAGCTTCTGGGTTTAATGGAGATTATTATATTATATTTAATACATGGACAGAAATGATGAAGGTGGTGAAAATCACTCACTCTGTAAAAGTTGAACTAAATGAGCATCCTTGGTCTCCCCTCTCTCACCTTGGCCTGTCTTTAATATTATCAGATAAATGTAAAATAGAACCTCAGGTTGATATACTGTTTGTAGCTGCAGCTTGTATGAACACATGACAGAAAGTAAGAAATGATGGTACTAAATGATGAGAGAAAAAAAATCCCTCATCACATTAATAACATCATTGATGTAACCTTTTCAGTGTTTTCACATCCCCAAAAATTCACAGACTACAGATACAGCTCTTTTGGTTTAACAGGAACTTGGGTCATGGGAGCTTACACTTCATATCATGTTATGTGTGAAAATTCCCTTACATAAGTGAATGGCATTGTTTTGACTTAAACCAACATGACTTCATCAGGACTTCTACATGTGTTGGGTGACTGATATATTTTTTTAAGGTTCCCCAAATTCAACAGATGTACACACAGTTACCTTTTATTGACATTAACCTCTGCACTATATTACAGCTTATTATGATAGCTAGTACATTTTCACAGTGGACATTTTGAGTTGTCAAAACACAGGTTTAATGACAACTTTGATAGTCACAACAATGTTTTTTACAATCTGTTATTTATCAAAATTTCATCTAAGACTTTGCAAAAGATATTTTATTGTGAAGTCATCGTGTCTATATTTGTTCACATAGTTGGCTACACAAAGGTTATAGCTCTATATTACATTTTTAAGCAGCTGTGGGTTATTCTGGACCAAGCTTTGTTTCCGGTTGTATATTCTTCCCTGTTAAGATCACTATCTTTGACATGTGTCCTAATTTTAACCAGAGGAGACAGAAGGTGACTCATCATCCACTAAAAATTACACCTCAATTAAACTTCTTTAGCCACAGACTGTTCAGACTTTGGACTTCTAATGCACAAGTCTGAAGAGTTTATGTAAGAGCCTGAAAATGGCTTCAGTTGGTAATTTGATATGAATGTAGGAGACAACTTTCTGTTGTCTTTACTGAGTGTCTGGTTATTGTTAGAGTACGGTCTACAGCCCTCAGGGGACGAGCGTGGCCTTCTGTCAGTAAGCTGAGAAGGCGGGCTTAAGTTACCATATGCATCTGATGGATAAAAGCTATGTATGCAAGTGTCTGCTCTCCAGAAATGAATATGCAGACGAGGAAATGTGCAAAGAAACAGTTTCATGTAATGAAGAAGAGCAGGTTTATGAAGTTTCATTTATTTATCAGCCTTTGCTCCTCAGAGGGTAGAAAGAGGAAGTGTGGTTTCATTGTCTCTCATCTGGGCGAAACCTCGGCCAAAGATCATTCAGTGCTATTTGCTAAGTGAATGTACAGCTGTTCATGTTACCCTATATTTCTTGGTGTAGGCGTAGTGTTTCACTGAACAGGAAGTCACTTTGCTGAATAGTAAGCCTCTTAAGGAGCTGGTTTCTTTTTTAGAAAAAAAAGGGACATTAAGAAGTTTCTGTTCAGTGAGTTTTAATATCAAACATATTTAAAGACTACTTAGAAAGTGGTTCTATGTTCTTTTGATAAATGTAATTATTTGCCTTTATAGATTTCCTCCATGTTATTATACTGAATTTATTTTTTTATCCTCATCGTTTTTGTGTAGGTGTAGGAGGCGTGTGTCAGGATGGCCCAATGGAACCAGTTACAGCAGCTGGAGACCAGGTATCTGGAGCAGCTCTATCACTTGTACAGTGATAGCTTCCCAATGGAACTACGGCAGTTCCTCGCCCCCTGGATTGAGAGTCAAGACTGGTAAGTTAAACAGAGGTGTCAAAAGTATTCACATCCATTACTCAAATAGAAGTATAGATACAAGGGTTTAAAAAGACATCTGTAGAAGTTGAAGTATCAACTCAAACTTTTTACTCAAGTAAAAGTGTAAAAGTTCTGGTTTCAAAACTACTTCAAGTATAATAGTAAAAGTAAATAAGGGGGAAAATATGCTATTAAGGACAAAAGCTTAGGCTGTGCCACAGGGGCCTATAGTGCACTACCCCACCTCCCAAAAAATCATTTTTCTGAAGGCCATAATAACTACAATGTTATATTAATAATATGTTAATGTTGAAATATTTGGGTTGCACCTGTTTCAGCCGCGTTCATGCCCACTGAAAATGAAGGCATTTTCGTACAATGCAAATACATTAAAGAACCATATATGTGTACTACTGAGCATTAATGTGTTTCATGGAGCGGGAGATATGATGACTAGTTGCCTATAAGTATTGTAATGGTGCAAAAAGTCAAACTTCACAGGCATGCTATCAATAGCCTTAATGGAATGTCAATGTAAATAAATGAGTTGTTTTTTTTAACAATGACAAGCCTGAATGAAAACAAGCCAGAAAGAAAACAAGCCAGAACTAAATAAGAGTAACAAGGCTATTTTTAAAATGTAAGGAGTAGAAAGTACAGATAATTGCGTGAAAATGTAAGGAGTGGAAGTAAAAAGTCGGCTGAAAATAATTACTCCAGTAAAGTATAGATACCCAAAATTTCTACATAAGTAAGTTAACTAAGTATTTGTACTTCATTACTTGACACCTCTGAAGTTATATAGTTAAAATTCTGGGCTCCTGTTCTTTTTAATATTTTGATCACACTACAACTCTATAAGGCACCCATTCAAAGCTCACTATTGCACTTAATACCTCAATCCATTCTTTAAAAGTGGACAGAGTGGAGGATTTCCAGTGACACCCTCTGATCAGAGCTAGGGGGCACCACAGTTTGTGACGTTTTACTAAGTCCACACTGCCTGGAAGTACTCCCGTAGGACTTCTAATCAGCTGTAGGCCAATTATCTTTTTCCATGTGCTCCTGTTGAAAGAATGTTTGTTCCCTCCTGTTTCTCCTCTGATAAAGTGTCTTTGTTTCAAGTTTACCACTCAGCATGACTTGCAAATAGCTTGGCCAAAACCACAACTATTATGTTTGAACGTTTATTTTAAAATGCTTCCCTATCACGCCATCTTCTTCCCTCATGTACCAATTACACCAGACATTCACTGACAGCCAATCAGCATCGCTGTCCTTTACTATATAGTAAAGGACAGCGATGCTGATTGGCTGTCAGTGAATGTCTGGTATATATATATATATATATATATATATATATATATATGTGTATATATATATATATATATATATATATATACACTGCAAAAAGCCAGCCTTCAAAAACAAGAAACAAATACACAAAAATTGGGGGTATATTACCTTAAATAAGCAAAATTATCTGCCAACAGAACAAGAAAATTTGGCTTGTCAAGACTTTCCAAAACAAGTAAAAATATCTAACCTCAATGAACCCTAAAATACCTTCAAATTAGTGTATTTTCACTAATAACAAGTGGACTTTTCTTGATAGAAATAAAAAAATATGAGACTCATTTCCTCAATATTCTGAAAAATATTCTTAAATTAAGTAAATGCTAGTGCCATTATCTTTTATTTTTATTTTTATTGGGATTTTACACTTTTTATTAGTAGAGGAGAGGACAGTGGATAGTGCAAAAGGTGGGATTGAGGGGGGTAATGACATGCAGGAAAGAGGCCACAGGCTGTAATTGAACACAGGCCAACCACCTCATGGGCGCGCAACTTAACCATTAGGCCGTGCACTAGTTCCATTATCTTGACCTAATGACATGCACTAGACATTACAGTTCTTGAAACCAGCAAAGTTATACTAAAAACTAATTTACTTTCTTGATGGAAAGACAAAAGTTAAGAAAATGATTCTCATGATGTAGCATCATTTTCTCCCTTGTAATTTGGAAGAACTCGTCTGAATGTAGTTATTTCTGTTTGAAACAGTAAAATGTTTAAATATTAATTGTCAGTTTACAGTACTGTGCCAACTATACTAATATATAGTAGTACCGGTATATATTTTCTATTGTGTCATTGAAAATAAAACAGTGGATTACATTTGGCTGTCATTATTTTTAATTGTGTGAAGAGTAGGGATGGGTACCTTTGACATTTGAACCGATACGGTACCGATACCCGGTACCTGGGAATCGGTACCGGTACTCAACGGTACCAATTTTCTGTACTTTTGTGTGTTTATGTGATAATAAATGTTAATTTGTTTAATAACAAAATCGACAAATTTTCAAATTTAACATATTTATTTAATTTAACATGAAATGAACAGAAACAGGATTATATAGGTGATTAGATATATTAGCTGACACATGTGGCGTCTAATTACTCTTTCGGGAGTTTATCAAAGAACACACGTGAATCCCTGCGGACGGGAAAAGTCAGTTCTCCGTCTCTTTATAATAACAGGACACACAACTTACTTGTTGGGCCTTCACGCACACAGGAACGGTTATAAACAGGCAGGTAGTCGGAGCAAGAGAGTTCGTCTCAACCTAAATTGAGCTAAAACTCTAAATCCTCCTGCAGCTCTGCCTCACTGTGAGTGCAGAGAGCAGAGACGTCCACCCGATCAGTCTAGAACTTTATTACAGGGTGAAAGTATGGAAAAATTGCCTATTCTTCCACTCCCTCACTGTCACAAGGATGCATTTAGGTACAGAAACATGCCGAATTTGGTACCCATCCCTAGTGAAGAGATACAATTGTGTCAACATCATGATTTCTTATTTCATGCTTGAAATAAGAAATCATTACTTTGAAAAAGCAGTTTTAAACTTGTGAGTGTTGATAAAACAGCTTTGAAACAGTTGATATTCTAGTTTCAAGCATTACTCAGTATAGGTTATAACATCTCAGAAACAAGCTGTAATATCTTACTGAGATCATTTAGGACCAAAGCACTCAAAACAAGTGAAACACTCTAACATAAAAACTGCTTAGTGAGAAAAACTGCTACTACTTAGATTTAACTTTTTGTAGTGTATATATTCATATTATTTTCTTATGTTGATCAGGGCACATGCAGGATAGTTGTAATGATTAAGTGGTCTCTCTGATGTAACATACAGTATGTTTAGTCAAGCTCAAAACAGTGGCTTGGAAGAATTTGAGTTTTTATTTAGCTTTTATCACTTCAGAGATTAAATGAGGAATAATCACATCCTGATTCTCTTCTTCCTCATCTTTGAAGGGCTTATGCTGCCAATAAGGAATCTCACGCCACATTGGTCTTCCACAACCTTTTGGGGGAAATAGATCAGCAGTACAGCCGCTTCCTGCAGGAGAACAATGTACTCTACCAGCATAACCTGCGCAGGATCAAACAGCATCTGCAGAGCAAGTACCTGGAGAAGCCAATGGATATTGCCCGCATTGTTGCCCGTTGCTTGTGGGAGGAGCAAAGACTGCTGCAGACCGCAACCACTGCTGCACAGGTAGAGAGGAGCTACACTAACTTTGGTGCCTCAATCATATTCCATCAAAGAGCTTTAGGCCATACATTTTCAACCACAACAATGATGTATATCTATTAAAGCAGATCACATGCAGTTCAAATAAAGTCATCGGTGGTTCATCACAGTGATTTTACGCTTTCCTACAGGATGGCCAGGCAGCTCATCCAACCGGGACAGTAGTGACAGAGAAGCAGCAGATGTTGGAGCACAACCTTCAAGACATCAGAAAGCGGGTTCAGGTGAGTTTACAACAGATCTCCAGTACTTTTTATCATTATTATTATTATTATTGGGTAAACAAATCCCTTAACACTTTGTAATTTTGACTAATCATTGTCTGTTTTCTGCAGGACATGGAACAGAAGATGAAAATGCTTGAGAACTTGCAGGATGACTTTGACTTCAACTACAAGACACTGAAAAGCCAAGGAGGTACACGCCAATGAATATTCCTAACCTTTAAGAATGATGTTGATTTATGGAAATGAATTTAACTCTCAGCTAAACAAGTATTTTATGTGGTGTGCACTAAAACAGTCTTGTTTGATTACCTGTGATATGTTTACTCACTGCACAGAGTTGTCCCAGGACCTAAATGGAAACAGCCAAGCAGCTGCCACCAGACAGAAGATGGCTCAGCTTGAGCAGATGCTGAGCGCCCTGGACCAGCTCAGGAGGGTGGGCCTCTATTCTTACCATGTTATCCTACAACCTTAATGCTTCATAGCTATTTATTCTACATTTCACATACTTGGCCTCAAGATTGACAATAGAAGTAATGATCACAGTCATGAATGCCTGATTAATAATTCAACATGTATCATTTTCTTAGATTACCAGTATTAGGTCCTTCTTTGAACATAAGCATATTGTTTAAATACTTCAGAATGATGGATGGTTGTGTTTAATGAATGCTGTGTTTTTTTTATCTTGTAGCAAATTGTCACAGAGATGGGAGGCTTGCTGAATGCAATGGATTATGTACAGAAGAACCTGACAGATGAAGAATTAGCAGACTGGAAGAGAAGGCAGCAAATTGCCTGCATCGGAGGTCCACCAAACATCTGCCTGGATCGCCTTGAAACATGGTAACCAGAGATTCAAACTCCTAAGTGAACCATCAGTCACATTTGTCATGAATGGCTTTTAAACACATTCCGTGATTTTCATGTGATATTAAGGACATTTTGCAGTTTTCTTATTTCAATAATGTGGTAAATCCATAATAAATTACATTTTTAAGAGTATTTTTACCATTTCACTGTAAGTTCCAAGTAGTTGTGGTTGTTTGAAGTCCAGAGTGTTCCTCCAGTAGCATTGTGAGACGGGGAAAGAGACCCATTTTCATCAAGACATTTTACTTGACATGGCTTATTCTCTAACCAGGATCACATCCTTGGCTGAGTCACAGCTGCAGATCCGGCAGCAGATCAAGAAGCTGGAGGAGCTCCAGCAGAAGGTGTCCTACAAAGGCGACCCCATCATCCAGCACCGGCCCGTCCTGGAGGAGAAGATTGTGGACTTGTTTAGAAACCTGATGAAGAGGTACTGCATGTTTTCAGAGTACATCTGCCTTAGATTTCCTTGTTTATAATCCGCACAGGGCTCAAGGCACAGTCTAGAATGAACAGACAGCTGAATCTTTTAAGTCTCTCCTTCTGTTTGGTTCTTGTTAGATGTCAGTGTATCTGTGTAGACCAAGTGCTGGAAATACTTTTTCTAAATTGTTTAAATGATGTTTGTTTGAAGTACTTTTTTAATCCCAGTTACAATTTTTGCTCTGTTATGTACATCGTATGTTTAACAGTGTGCCTAAAGATGCAAGACATACATATTATAAAATATATTTCCTGGTAAAAGGGAAAAGTCAAGTAAAAGCTGAAGAAAGTCTTTAAAACATTTGTGATATATAGATTTCAGTCACATATAACTGTCCTGATGTTGCAAATTAGAAGATATTTGATCCATTTGTATTCTTAATATTCTGCACACTAAGAAACAACACAGAAGTTTGATTGAGTTTGCTTCAATTTCTCTGAAACATGGTCCACTTTTGTCTTTTAGTGCGTTTGTGGTGGAGAGACAGCCTTGCATGCCCATGCATCCAGACAGACCCCTGGTCATAAAAACAGGAGTACAGTTCACAAATAAAGTCAGGTAAGGTTTAAGACAAACACACAGAAATGGTTTTACACATTCCAGCAAAAATATTTAGTTTGACATAAACGTTTTATCATATTAAGAGTCCTAATAAATTAATGGACAATATGTTGTTTCTTATTTTTTCAGGTTGCTGGTGAAGTTTCCTGAACTCAATTATCAGCTGAAAATTAAAGTTTGCATCGACAAGTAAGAGAGGTTTTTTGTCTTATTCTGGAGGTAGAATATATATCAGGTCTTGATGAGTGAGATCTAACAGCTGTACTGATTCGTACTTTTCATTTTTCAGAGAATCTGGAGATGTTGCTGCAATTCGAGGGTAAGACTTTAAGAATTCTTCATTAGAGCACTAAATGTTTACTATTCTTTTTTTTTAAAAGGGTCTCACCTCCTGGCGTTCCTTGATTTTCTTAGGTCAAGAAAGTTTAACATCCTCGGTACCAACACAAAAGTTATGAACATGGAGGAATCCAACAATGGCAGCCTTTCAGCAGAGTTTAAACACTTGGTGAGTTATAGATACCGAATGAAAGCTGATACAGCCAGTTATTAAGTAATATATTACATTATATACAATACATTAACATACAAATGTTTGTTACAGACCCTGAGAGAACAGAGGTGTGGTAATGGTGGAAGGACCAATAGCGATGTAAGTTTAATGACAGTTGTAAAAATATCTGCATTTTATTTGTAAGTTTTGGTTTTCCCTCAGCAGCATGAACAACACGTGCAGTTTAATATTTTTGTACTTCAGTGTTTTGAATTCTCTTCTTTCTGTAGGCGTCCTTGATTGTCACAGAAGAGCTACATCTAATCACTTTTGAGACAGAGGTCTATCACCAAGGCTTGAAAATCGATCTGGAGGTCAGTATTGAGTCTATGTATCATGATTTTGGTCACTTTTTTTTTTTTAGCATTCTCAGTTTATTTTACCTTTAACAGTAAAAATAAACAAAATAAAGTGTAAGACTAGACAAGTGTTGTTTTTTGATACACCATACCAAGTAAGCCAGCAGACAAATTAGTCATTATCGAAGTCTTCCGCCTTTGTAGTCTGTTACCATTACAGCTTCTCTATGTTACCTAAAGATTAACTTCCCACACCAGAAAAACCATCGCCCTGACCTACTGACGGCAGTGTAAATTCAAACTAACATTTTAGCACAAATTGTGTTTTTTTGGAACTTGATCACCTGCGGCTTAAAAAGAGATTCTTTCACTTTCCAGACAGTAGACCCTCTGGTTTCATTTAATGTGCTACATGGTAAATGAATGCATTTTATACTTCTTCTATCCCCCAACGCACCTCAGAGCTCCCACCTACAGGTGTGTGAAGCTGACTCAAATCTCAACTAGCTCACACCAGGCTGTCTCAAGGCACAATTCATAGCACCCCTTACGGAACATTTTATTGTAATTGGAAAACTACAGGTCTTCCCCTTGTAGAGGTCGTTTGTTGTACAGCGGAGCCTTTTGACAAGTTATCTTGCGTCATAAGTCATGAAATGAATATCACTATTTACATCTTTAACCTCTGTATTTCAGGGATTATTCTCCTTAGAAGTTCCGTTCATTTTATTTTCGTTTCTTGAGAACCTAATGGAACAAACTTAGGACTTAGACTTTCAAAATAGTATCTTATACAAAAAAAGAAGCATGTCTTGTATGTAAGATTAGAACTTCTGAAGGAGCAACTAAAGAAGTAACTTTTTTAGATGATGGAATCAAACATAAATGCAGAAATATTTTGGCATCAGCGTGCAGGAGCAAAAGTTAGCAAACAAGTCATCAAACTTTTCAAAAAGGAATGAGATATTACAAAGATACTAAAAACATTTTGTCCTTTTGTTCAGACTCATTCCCTGCCTGTGGTAGTCATTTCAAACATCTGCCAGATGCCAAACGCCTGGGCTTCCATCCTGTGGTACAACATGCTCACTAACCACCCAAAGGTAAAAAAGCACCCCCTGGTGGAAAGGGGCTGAACTGAAAATTCTTCACACATTACATTACAATGTGTAAAATGTGTTTTTTTAACCAATGTTGGCCTGGATGTCTCTGTACAGAATGTGAACTTCTTCACTAAGCCTCCTGTGGGGACATGGGACCAGGTGGCTGAGATTCTCAGTTGGCAATTTTCCTCCACCACTAAGAGAGGCCTGACTATTGAACAGCTCACAACCCTGGCTGAGAAGTTATTGGGTGAGGTGTTGTGCCTAAAAGTCTCCAAAGAATCCCACTTTCACTGAATTGAACGTTTGTTGATATTCTGCAATTTTCCCTCCAGGGCCATGTGTCAACTACTCTGGCTGTCAGATCACTTGGGCCAAGTTCTGTAAGGTATGTCACCTGTTAGCCACACACGATTCAGACTGTTGTGTTGCTATTGTTCTGTGTGAGTTATTTTTCTCCTTCCTCTTCCCAGGAAAACATGGCGGGCAAAGGCTTCTCCTTCTGGGTGTGGCTGGACAACATCATTGACCTGGTGAAGAAGTACATCCTGGCACTGTGGAATGAAGGGTAAGAGGTCATCCTTTGTTTACAGTGGAGTCCCTGAGCAGGCACCAGGATCAGTCATAATATTCAACACTTGTCAATAGTTTTTTTAAAAAAGCCTGCTATTTTAAAATTCAACATACAGTCATACCACTTCCTGTTATTTCCTACAGGTATATCATGGGCTTTATCAGTAAGGAGAGGGAGAGGGCCATTCTTAGTCCGAAACCTCCCGGCACTTTTCTTCTGCGCTTCAGTGAGAGCAGCAAGGAGGGGGGCATTACATTTACATGGGTAGAGAAAGATATTAGCGGTGAGGTTTTCTTTTTTCTCTTTTCTTGGAATATTTTGAGAATTAATTTTTATGAATGTTTGTAACACTGAATGTTCATGAATGTGTATAGGAAAGACCCAGATCCAGTCAGTGGAGCCCTACACCAAGCAGCAGCTCAACAGCATGTCTTTTGCTGACATCATCATGGGCTACAAGATTATGGATGCCACCAACATTCTGGTCTCGCCTCTTGTGTATCTCTACCCTGAAATCCCCAAAGAGGAGGCTTTTGGGAAGTACTGCAGACCTGAATCAGTTCCTGAACCTGAGATAGGAGGGGACTCTACGAGCAGTAAGTATATGCTTTGTTTGTTTTCCAGAAACAAAAAAAGGTTAATTGGTATGCATGTTACTTTATCGTTCAACTTTGCCTCATTTTTCTTTCACCAACAGCTATTCAGCCGTACTTGAAGACCAAATTCATCTGCGTTACCCCGTAAGTATCTTATTTCTTGCTTTTATACAAGTCATCACAGTTATGATCTGTGCTTCCTCTTTTAATTTATATGTTGCAATTGTTGGGAAAGGGACAAAAGTGTTTCCACATTCACTTTGAGAAACCGCTGTCATTGGCGAAACCAGACATGTCCCAGATATGATCAGAATATTTTAAGGTTTAGTTTGGGAAGGTGAAGGTCACAGCTGGAATAAAGCGTTTCTAAAAGGATTCATTCATTGTTCAATATGAAGATAACCATGTGCAACACTTATATTTTCCTGTAGATCCTCCTTTTGTAGATCTTTTCTTGTCACCACAAAGACGTAGCTGTAGATCTTGAAAAGTGTGTTTTGATTGTGATGGCACTTGTACTTTGGTATTTTTGAAAATCTGTGGGGAGGACAGAAATGACAAAAAATAAACCCTCTGAACTCTATGTACACCCAGATCTTCTTTGAATTGCTATAATTTAATATTATACATTTAAATCTAATTCTGATAATTAAACAATGAAGTATAATCAAGTCAATGTGTACTCTACTGACTCTACTTGTCACCCGTGATCTGTGTATTTTGGGATACCTGAGTAAAGCCACAGACTGAGAGTGTATGTGCAGGACAGTCAGCCACTTGTCACAGAGTTGGTAGAGAGTTTGATGGCGTTAAGAGGTTTTGCTCAGTGAGATCCTGACCTGTCTCCGTAGGTGTCCCTCCGTGTTCATGGACTTGCCAGACAGTGAGCTGCTTGGGAACGGATTCCCATGGTAGGCCCCCGGGGGAGGGGAGGCGGCATGTAGGGTTGTGTGTGCATCTTGTGACTTTGTTTGTGTGTTTTTCATGGGTGGGTCTCAGGGGGAATGGTCCCTCCACTTATATAATTCCTGTTATTGTTTCAACTCACCGTCACTTTTCCTGGTCCTAATACAAGATCTCCTTGTCAGTCATCCATTTCTCCTTTGGTTGAAATCAGACATCTGCATCTTAACTCCTCAGCTAGAACCGTTTGTATCACTTATCTTGACTGTCAGTGTTTGCGATCTCTGATAAGAGTGTCATTATTGTTTGAATATAAAATGAATAATAAAAAAGAACAGACAAAGCAGAGGTTCATTTGATCAAAGATGAAGAGATAGGAAAACATTGATTTTTATTACACATTTTTAATGTCGTGACTTTTTCTATTTGCGTGATCAGCTGTGTTGACAAACAACTGTAGTGATATTAACTTTAAATAAACTGTAATTAACATCAGATCAATGTGATACACAGAGCAGTTGTGTGTGAGTAGCCCTAGCATTGCCTTAACTAGAATAAGGAAATAGATCACAACTCATCATCTGACCGGCTGTTTACCAAGTTTGATTTTATGTTTCACTTTCATGAGCGCTCTAACACACCCACCCATTTTGTCAACTCTCGTCTTCTTTCTCATGATGTTGTGCATACTGACAAGAATGCTTCCTATGATGAGACTGATTTGTCGACCTCTTTACCCATTAATCATTGTGGGTTTAATAATGCAGATGAATCATAAGCCTCCGGCTAATGATAGCTCTGCTGTCACAGTTATGAATATAAACACTGACAGACATGAGTTAGGGGACTGTTTGCTTATCATTGTGGTAAAGCGGTATGACAAAGATGCCTTCATTTTAGTAGAACTGAAAGTATTTTCACTAACATGAACAGCAAGGAGACAATGCACAAGTGTGTGATCATTAGCAGTGGATATTTCAGTTTGTCATTAACGATCTGTCCTCTTTCTTTCGTCTGTTTTTTTACAGCACAAACTCTGGAAACACCAGTGATCTGTTCCCCATGTCCCCTCGCACCCTCGACTCTCTGATGCATAATGAAACTGAACCTAATCCAGGACATTTGGGTGAGTCCCATGATGCACACACATTTCAGACCAGTTGTTGACTCAATTATTTTGTGTTCGCGAAACTCATCACTTAACCCTCCTGTTATGTTGTGGGTCAAATTAACCCATTTTAAAGTTCTCAAAAATAAAGATAACAATGTTGAAAGTATTATTTCGCATTTCTAATGTCACAGTGGATGAAAGGCTACTAGTGGTATTCAGAGGTTTCTTCCATCTTAGGTAATTTGTGCCTTCCAAACCAGCTAAATGCATCATATACATCTGGGCAGCATGTGACAGTATATGTGTCTCGTGTTAATTTATCAACATCACTACATGAAAATAAAATTCAAAATGTAAATGAACAAAAATCTGTGTCATGTAAATCTATTGTATTTGTATTTAGGGCTTTTCAATGTACATTAAAAAAAGTTTAAACATGAATTTTCATGAAAAACATTAGTGAGTTATCCTCAGTGAACCATGATCTGTGAGAGTTAAATAACACCATTGCACTAAATATTGATTTAAATGGTTAGTAATGGAGTTAAAAATGAGATTTTTAAAAATGTTTATCAGGATTTTGGTGGGTTCTGACACTTTTGGATCATAAAAAATGCCCGGGTCAAGTTGACCAGGAACATTATTGCTGTCCCTAAGAAACAAACATAACAAGAGGGTTAAATAAACCCTTTATTTATTCTAATTTTGACCCTATTGAAAAGTACTGACAGCTTGTTTTTGGATGTCTCCTGCAGATTCCCTCACTTTGGACATGGAGGTATCATCCCCTCCTATGTGAAGAGATGCATCAGGCTTCTTTATTTTTCTTCTTACTTTGTCTTTGTCTGGATTTATGTTGGAGGATTTCTTTCTCTCTCCATGCACACAGTCTGCCTGTACAGTTTGTTTCTTTGTAAAAAAAAATGACTCTTTCACACTGTAGGAAGTTGGATGATTTAAAAAAGGTCTTCTTTTGAAAAGGTGATTTTGACTGTCCACCTGTAGTTCATCGTGTGAGGCTGTTGACTGATACTGTCCTGTTGTATTTTCAGCAGCATACTGCTTTCATTCAGTGCTCTCCCACCATCACAGATATCTTACTATTTTGAATTATATTTTTTGAGAACATTGTATTTTTGTGTTATGGACTTTCAAAAATGATTCTGATATCATGTGTTAAGAAATGTAATGAGTATTTCTTGTATAAGCTATGCTGCTTAGGAATTGTACTTTGAACTGTTTTAATGGTTTTCAATATGTCTCATTGCATATTTAATCAAATGCCAAATTCTAATGCCACAGGCATTTAACAAAACCTATAACATATTTTTGTGTTATTTTAGCTTTTTCTCAGAATGAAATATTTCTAACATTTCTGAGAGACATTGAAAGTGTTGAAAAATATATAATTTAGGGGGAAGAGGAGGCGTAACTTTAACATGAATGATGTTATTTCCTTGTCGTGTTGTGATAAATAATGTGACCATACCTGTAAATGTTATGTACTAAACAAAGTTTTTTTCTCCCACTTGATTAACTGTAATTTGTGATCACTGGTTTTGCAGATGCTTTAGAAATTAACAGTATTTTTAACATGTTTGAATCACAAATTTGATTTGATAAGCACTTCAAATATTTGTTTGACAACAATTCAGTGCAAGCCACGCTTGTCTGTCCTGTCATGATATCTCAAGATGTTTCCTGTAAAATATGTTGTAACTATTCATTATTTGGTGAAAAGAAATAAAAACAAGTTATCACTAGTTTAACATGTGGATCAGTAATCCAGTAGTGTTTGTAGTGGTATGTAAGAAAATCACAACATTATAATACCAAGTAAACTTTAACATCAAGATATGATATGCCTGGTATTCGTCAACTCCTAAAACATACTTCCACATTTGGCTCCTTTTGAATACTCCAGAACTAAAGCAGATGGCGTGTGTAAAGAATCAATACTAATTCAATTGATGCTGGATGAGGATATTTCTGGTCCAGATTCATGGTCTGGACACTGACATGCTGCAGATAAGAAATAACAAGCTTACGTTTTTGCTCTTACAGATAAACAGTCGACTTTTAAAGAAGTCTTCTAATGTAGCTTGAAAGGTCTTAAGCTGTTTTTATTTGAGTGGACTTCTTCCTGAAGCTAAGCAAGGGTTGATAGCGTAATCTCCCATGGACTTGTAGATCACTAATAAAAGGAAGGATATTAAAAAAAGTGCTGAAAGGGATCAATAAAGCAAAGTGCAATGAACAGTAAGTGAAAGTGTGAAAGCAGGGGACTTTCTTGGGAAACTGAGGGCAGCTACTGGAATAAATTGAGCAATATTAAAAGAAATGTGGGAAACCTACATAGAGAGAGGGATAAAATAACCTCAACTGTTCCCAACAAAAACATCTTTGGTACACAAAGTTGTTTAAGGCAACTTCAAATTGAAGATCCAGTGGTCAGTTAAGGTTTTAGCCCCTTAGATTTGAACCAATCCGGTTTCTCTTTTGATAAATATCCTTTGTAGCTGCTGAGATCTAAATGTGTATCTTTATGAACTACTGTTTTTACTTCCTGTTTTTAATTCCAATCCAACAAGCAGTGTCATGATCAGCACATGCCCACTGGACTTCCCTGTTTGGAAACCCCATATTGTATACGTGTAGCTCAACTACACAGCAGCTTTAACTCGGTGCTGATGCAATCAGCCCGAGTGTGACTGCTGGGATTCCCATGAGTCCTTCAGAGAATATGTGCCAGCTGAGATAAAGCAGCTAAACAAACACCCACTCAGATAGTCGTTTCTGCATCACTTGGCTTTACACCACTCTCGCCTCTCTCATGTATCAGCTAAAGGAAATGGTTGGAGGAGATGAGGGGGCGTGGAGATCTACAGCTATTACCGTCAGCAGCTGCTGACTCAGCTGTCTGAGGAGGAAACTGTCAGCCATCACCTCAGGGCTGCAGCCAATCAATCTGAAGAATCAATAAAGCTTCAACTCAGAGCAGTGTGATGACTAGCAGCATGGTTGCTTGCTTGCTTGTGTGCATGTGTGTGTGTAAAGAGGCAGCGTATATGAATGATGACATTTTGACATGGAAGTGGGAAAATGAAGTCATTATTTCTGCAGTATAACAGGGGATTTTCAGATCAGTTACAGTCAACAGCAACATTCAAAGCAAACTCCAGATTCCACGTTTGTTTCTTAAAACAGAGGAGACAAGGTCCTAAAGGTTAATTAAACAAATAAAGATACACTCTTCTTTGCATTGTGTTGTCTCAGGCTCTCTTATGCTCTGGATGTGCCTCAGGTGCTCATTGTCCTCCAATTTATTCAGGCAGATTTCTCTCTCTCTCTCTCTCTCTCTCTCTCTCTCTCTCTCTCTCTCTCTCTCTCTCTCTCTCTCTCTCTCTCCCTCCCTCTCTCTCTCTCTCTCTCTCTCTATCTCTCCTTCTCAATTGAATTTGCCCACCCTCTGTGGCAGGACAGAAGCACGGATAAATTCATTCACACAAACACACGTAAACAGCAGTCATGGGGAGAACCAAAGGAGGATGTTCGCTCTATAATAGCAACAAGGAGGATCAAGTGAACTTTGCTGTCTTTAAATCCAATGAACAGCTAGGTGTGCAAGGACAAGCTATCCCTTTACCTCCCTTGCATACACCTGTTATTGGTGCTGATGATCTTGCTGATATAGAAAGTACCACTGGCATCGACTTTAACTCTAATTACAATGTCCAGCCTTTCTTCTTTCCTTTCTTTTTTTTCTTTCTTTCACACTGACTAGGAGGAGGTATTGTGGCTCACAGTCCCTCCTTTCTCTCCTTCTTGTACTCTCCCCCTGCAGAAGAGGAGTTGGAGAACAGGCTTCATGGAGGTTCTGTCCTTGTGTCTTTTGCCAGAATAAACAGAGGTGCAGTAAAAGTGAGAGTCTTGCAGCATCATTAATTCCATTCACAACACAACGCAGATGCCTATCCACTACATAGTCATGAATTATTTTACCCTCCAGTGGATAGCTAGATGCAAGCTATCCAACTGGTGCCAAACGCCTAAAGCATGCAGCAATCCTACTGTCCCTTGCAACCACTGAAGATTCTTCTGTGAATAATCCTTTCCATAGCATGATAGTAGATTTCTTCATATTTCTTCAGTAAAAGGTCTATCAGTCTCTGCCTTCCATGTAGGATTTATCCTGGCAGGCAAATTCTAGAGTTCTCATCCCTGTTGTAATACACAGCATTCTGTAAAGAAGACTAGCACTCAGAACTAATTTACCTTGGATCTTACTCTGGTTTTAGACATGCAACTGCAGCCCCTGTCAAACCTATAGAGCCTTTGGATATAAGTCTTCTATCAAAAGATTCATTTATGTGAGTCCTAAAGCTCATTGCATGGGGGTATGTAGTATGCTTGCACTTTCTCCTCCTTTATACAGTTTGCATTGAGCAAACTCAAAAGAGTTTTTCATACCCTTCAACTATATAGGTAAGATACCTGCCGTGTTTCTGTAAAGGCTATCTTTGAACTCACTGATCCCTTGTACCACCCCTGCTACCTGACCAATGATGCTTGCATAATTTAATGTCATGTGTTTGCATTGTTTATATAGATTGACTGCATGGGCACTTATACAGTTTAGCAAGAAAACAATGTACCTGTACCTGAACCTGGCATCTTGGTAACTGTTGTCCATCTAAGAATAGCAATTCTCATCGTATTTCTGAGCTTGAGGCTGACCATTCTTACTTGTTGCAGTTTACCCACTGAAAGGAAGCAGAATATTACCAATCCTCCCTTGTATCCCTTTTCTATTGTAGCCTTTAGAGGAAGTCACGATTTTCCACGAAGCGTCTTGTCGGGTATTTTGATACATTTCTCTAAAAACTGTTTTCCAAAGAATGCAATCCCCATTACTGATATTGAATTTCGTCTCCAAGCTTTTAGGAGAGATTAAGTTCCATGCAAAACTTCCACTTCTGTACCAGATGGCGTCGCTATTTTACGCATTCGGGGTGGTAGATTTGGGAGGAAAGCACTCAGATGAATAGAAGATTACTGTACAGTAGATTACACTTAATCTAATCAACCAGTCTGCTTGCAACTATCTGCAGCAGAGAACAGCTTTGATCACAGCGAGACAAAGAAAAGTGAGTCTGAGATTAATGACCAGCAGCAGCAAGAGAGTGATACAAGTTCACTCTCTCTTTCTCAATTTAGGCCTTTCAATAAACTTACAGAAGCATATATGTCAAATTTTATTCTACAGCCTAATACTTATACCGAGCTTTCATTTGATTGTACTTCTTAGTGAGTATTTAAAATGTAGGTTATGTTGTTGTTGATCTAAAGTAAACATTAAAGCTTCAAAACGCTTAAGCCATGAAGTCATGAAAAAAAATGCCCATCTGGAATTTTACAGATACGTGAAAAAAAGAGTTCTGTGTGCGTACAGGGAGTTTCAGGATATATCCTTCATCTGCTGCGTAAACCTGTGCATAAGAAACTATAGATTTAAAAATGGATTCACCTTATGTATTTCTTATTTCTCATTGAGCCTGAATCTGGTCTACAAGTCATGACTCAAAATTAATGATAGAACAAATGACAAATAGAAACTGTTAACCCTCACATACATTAAAGAGCCGCCGGAAGTGGGTGGTTAGAGTCAGAGAGAGGGAGAGAGAGAGGGAGAGAGAGAGAGAGAGAGAGAGAGAGAGAGAGAGAGAGAGAGAGAGAGAGAGAGAGAGAGAGAGAGAGAGAGAGGTGAACTGTGAAACGAACTGTTGGAAAGTAGACGGCTGACTAACTGAGAGATCCCTGCTGTTGGTTGCGCACGCCTCTGCGCGTATTTCATGAGAAAGGACAGCAGCTTCAGTGGTTCGACAGAGGTAAGTGTGACCGCTTAATAATGTCTTCTCGATGTGTTCTCTTTCTAAAGAGGTGAATGTCCTCTTCTCGTCACACTGGCTGTCCCCGTTGCGAAAGAGTGTTCTGACAGCGCTTTGTAAACAAACTGCGAGCGCGGCGCTTCGCTTCTCTGCGAGTTTTACGCGCTGCGATAGGAACCCTTCTTCTTCTTCTTCTTGTGCATGCAACAACATTTCTGTCAGACTTTGTCTCTGTCTCTTTTTCCTTCCTCTTTTTCTACAGTATTGTGAACGCCGCCTAACAAACAGAGAAGTCTCACCGCGCTGTGATATTTGTAGAATAATTCACATGGACTGAGTGTGTGTGTCTCTGTGCTGTCAGTGAGTTTACTGTCGCATGTGACCCGCTGCTTATACTGTCATAGTGGTGTTTTAAATAAGTTTTCAAGCCTCCCTCCAAGCCTCGTATGACTCCAGTGTAATCCAGACGAAGCAGTATTCGTCGCCGAGGTGAAATAGGACCATACAGATATTCAGCTGCAGCACAGACATAGACATACACGTGCACACACACACACAGCTTTTAAAGGCTTTTGAAATAAGGCAGAGCTCCGGAGTCTAATAATGGTGTAATGGGCTTGCCTCAGAAGTCTGACAGGTAAAAGGCTGAGACTGAGAGCTTTTGTGGAGTGACTGTCTTTCTGGCACTGACACCATGCTGTGCACTTAAATGCCCTACGTGATTCAGTCAAGTGCAGTTGTAATCTACTTTGATAGATAATGAAGAAAAAAAAAAAGTGAAATTCTTTCACTCCATATTTCAGGGAGAAATCTTGGACTTTGCACTCCATGACAGTTGTTAGACTGCTGTGGTGAGATAAAGAGACAGCATGCAGACAAGTTCATAAAAGGATGCATAGCTGGAGTTTACACTACCCAGAAGTGTTTTTGTTATGCCATCTGAACAACAGGGCTTCTGCTGACATATAAACATACAATTAAACATTCTTTCACTTTTGGTAACTTCTACTGATATCAATTGAATTCTAGTGAGCTGTCTATTTTTATTTTATTTTTTTAGATTGATGGTACACACATTTCTAGGAGAATATTTGAATGTTGGAAAGCAGCATACAAATGTGACAAAAACATCTAAAAAGTAAAGTGAGGTCACTCACCAACAAATATTGCAAATACATTCCCTATGGCAATAGATGTGATTTTCCAAAAATCTGTACAATAAGGCCACTATAATCTCACTAGAGCTCTGAACGGACACACAGTAGACCTTTGTACTACAATCATATTGCACTCGGAGGCTACAGCTGAAGATGAAGAGGCTATGCCTCTTGATAAATTTAGGCTTGAAGGCTAATATAAATGTTAACTGAGGTCATGTTCTCACAGAAGCCAGATTGTGAATTCAAAATGAGTGTTAACAGAACAGAAGTCAGTCTGATATTTTTAATGAAGACTGTGCCATTTAGTGTTACCTGTCCTTATTATGTTTACGCAGAGTATTCGTCTTCTCCTTACATTGACCTGTTGATATGTGGTCTGAAAAAGCACCAAAGTAGCGTGCTTAAAGGTCAGAACACGCTATCTGTCAGAGCTGTTGCGCACAACCGGATCAATCAATCCTGAATCCAGACCTGTGTTTGTGCCTACCAGCAGGACTCAAATGTCACTGACACTTTATTATCATTTCCAGGAATATGACATGCTGTGTTTTTGGTTGTGTATACGTATGCAAATTAGCTTACATGCAGTGATGTCACCCATCCAATACAAACCCTGTGTGATTATGTTGGCTGAAGTTGCTCTGACGAGACTTTGTATCACTGTTTTTTTTTTGGACAAGCAAGCAAATGTCCCCCAGACTCTGTCCCTGGTGACTTCTGGTTATTGAGATTTACATGTCGTATTAACTCTCTTTGCCCTTTGTGATAATGTCGTCCCTTGAGGCTGCTATAACTTTTCCCCAAACTGAGCTGTAGGAGTTGTTGATGGGCGGACACCTTCCTTTTTGGCTTCAATATGTTTTCAGAAGTGCTGAATTTTTCATTTAATCATAAATCATAGAGACAAGTCCTTTATGGTGGCTGCATTTTTCTGTTTATGTATCTGGTAATGCAAAACCTTTTGGTTTTGGATGAAGGATTTTTAAAACATGGTTTTAAGCCCAGGGAATTCTGACAGGATTTTTAGTAATTTCTGCAGGGCTACTCTCTCAATCAGCACAACATTCAATTCAAGCTGTACATGAAGTAATGGTCAATGCCTTTTAACATTTAACCCTGTTGGCAGGCACCATGTTGCTTGGCATGCTCTGATATTGCAGTCAGTGTTGCACGGGAGGGAAGGGATTTCTCAGGTTTTGTGAAACTAGGCTGTTTGAGGTTGGCGAGGGGACATGGCATGCAGGCCAGGCATGAACTGGCTGGCACACTGTGTCCCTGACAGAAAGACCCAGATGCAGGAGGAGTGGTAACAGGGGAAACAGGGGAACCCAATGTGTTATTCTACAAGCCTGCTATGCCATGTGCTCACAGCATGGCTTGTCTGTGCCTCTCTCTTTTTACACTTCACACTGCCAGACAAGTGTAGGGTTCAGCTAGCGGGAAAAGACACATGAGAAATTTCGAGTTCTATAAGGGGGTGGGGGGAGTAGGTAAAAAGGCTGCACAGGAAACATATTCTCAGCTATGACAACATAAGTAGCTGGAAGTGAGACAATTAGATCATTTGTTTTGATCTGAGTGAGCCGTGAGTCAAATGTGTCAGAATCACTTACGCACTAATGACTGTGCTTAGCACGGGGCTTCATGTCAGTTTCAGCACAGGAGGAGGAGATGGACACAGAGACAGGGAGTGTCCTTGATTTTGATCCCATTCTTTCTTGGTAAAACATTCTGAATCTGATAACAGTCCCATTACCAATACAATATCTCAATATTATACGTTATTGTAGCCAAAGAGGGGCTAAGTGAGGTTCTCAGTGAAAAGAGACAGGGAAACACATTCAAAGGGAAGTGATAAGGAAGCTTGTGGTGACAGGCACCCTCACCTCCTCCCCCTTTCAGTTGGGCTAACGCTAATCCACTGGTCACATGACCATGAGCTTTTAGCCTGCTGTAGGCCAGGAGCACTCTGATCCATCTGTCGAATAGCGTTGCTGATTGTTGGCATCCCCAGCATGCACTTCTGTCCCATGATCACTGTCTGCTCCACACTAGAACCCCAACTTCATTGCAGTCACCGAGTAATGTCTGCAGGTTTTTTTCCAAGATTTCTGTCTCTCTCTTCGTCTCAGCCTGTCTCTCTCTGTATCAGTGTTTTTATTCTCCTTCTTTTTCTATCTCTATGCCTCTTTGCCTAGCTTCTATTGAATTCCTCTTCTCGTCAATGCAGTGAGTCAGTGGGAGGAGGAAGACGGTCAAACCTCGCAGACACTGAGAAGCATGATAAGGCCTCAGGTTATTATCTCACTGACACAACAAGAGAAGCCAAAACGCCTCAAAAGCCAAGCCT
Source organism: Notolabrus celidotus (assembly GCF_009762535.1). Taxonomy (NCBI): domain Eukaryota; kingdom Metazoa; phylum Chordata; class Actinopteri; order Labriformes; family Labridae; genus Notolabrus; species Notolabrus celidotus. The sequence continues at coordinate 23,052,048 of NC_048291.1, forward strand.
AAACAAAGCCATAAAAAGGAAGTCACAGCTCAGGAGAGGAGCGTATACAATTCAGTTCAAATCACTGTCACTTACCGTGCTTCCCTTTTTGTTACTTTAATTTTAAAATGTGCAAGAAGACATCAGGAAGAGGTCAGCTCAGGATATAGAGTTGGATTAATGTGGTCAATACTTATTTTCTCATGGTTACATGAGCCTACAGGAAAAAAAAACTATCCAGAGGCTTCTTTGCATTTCAGAAGCATACATGATTACCAATTCTGACAGAGGGCCGATGAAATATGAATCATTTTACGAACCCCATTCTCTTTGAATTGAAAAACTGCAATCAGAGACTCATGTGTTGATATTGTTTTTAGAATCACAGCAAATTGTGTTGCAAGTGTGGAACACTAAACCCAGTTCATGGTCTGTAGCTCAAAGGTTAGCAAAGCCAGCTTGTGAGCAACTGCCAAGTTGCCTCTATAGTTTCCCGAGGGCAGTAATGGACTCAGAGTGAGAAAAGAGAAGTAGATTTCCTGGTCACTCCCATACTAGCATGAGTTTGCTTTTTCAGAAAGAATTGTAACTCCAGAATCGCCCCAAGAGAAGCTCAGCGACCAACAACAGACAAGCGTGTCTGTGCCCTGAAGCTTTGGGTGATGAACGGGCCTCATTTTATTGTGGAATCTTCTCAGGCTGTCACATCTTTATGTCTGAGTTCAATTTGTTTTTCAAATGTAAGTTTGAGAAAAAGAAAGGATGTTGAAGGGTAGAATGTTGAATTTGTAATTCATTGAGTTGTTGATCTCTGACGTCTCTGCCAGTAGTGTCGGACGTAACTCTGAAAAGCACATTTTGTATTTTATGAATGCCTTGAACCCTTACTTGATCTTTCATGCATGATTTATGTGAATAAATGGCTTCATCATGAGCCCATGCCTCAAAGAAAGTTCTATCATGTGAAGTCTTGGATCTTAAAAAGAAGTTGTTATGAACATAACAGGCACAGGAAATGCTGGGGATGAGCTGTGTATGTTAAATCAGTTGTAGTTATTAACTTTAGTTTTATCATGAGGGCTTTCTTGATTTTCCTGAATGATGACAAAGAAGCTTCTAATTTGCAAAAGATAAGAAAGTAAAAGTAGTAATACTGAATGGAAAGGACGTCTTTACATTGGTTCTGTCAAAAGGTATTGACTGAAAGAAGTCCCTGAGGGATTATGCAAAACACTTTTTTGTATGATAAAAGTGAAGTGATACATCTTTTTGTGGCACCCAAATGTTAGAAGCGTATGAGCATTTCTTCTTTTTTACAACCCCTGCTGTTCATGCTGTGGCTGGTGCCTGCGCAAAGCTTGACCTGCTGGCCTACATCTAAGGGCAATGTAGTTTATCACCCATGGAGTGACCAGGAAGTTGTAATAAGGGCACTGCTACAGACAGTTAGGAAGAGAGAGGAATCGTAGCAATGCTGCCTTGTGAAATCAACCAAGAATAGCAGCATTTATTTCATTTCATAGCAGTTGAGAGAAAAAAACTCAGAGCAGCAAAGTCCTCAGCTTATAGAGACAGGAATAAAACACAGTGCATGTGTCCTTAAATGTTCCCTGTGGGTCTGTACGAGCGATTGAATGGACTAAAGCTGAATGTGTTACTGTTTTTAACTAGGGGCTCGACTGATAATGGTTTTTCAGGGCCAAAACGATACAGATTATTAGCAGTTCATGAGGTCAATAACTGATGTTATGCATTTACAGTAAAAATACAAATATTTTTGTCATAATTTAGAATGAAGAACAAACCAGTCATTCAAACAAACCAGGATCACTTAATTACTAATTACTATAGATGGATATGTGTAACAACTCTAAAGGTGAGTTTACATCTCTGAAGACTGCACACCTTTTACTGTTTGTGTATTTGTTAATCAGTCACACAAGTGAAGGGGTTTTTCAGTAGAGTAACAGTAGCAGTTGACACTGGTGGGACATTATGTGACACAGACCTAGAGGGAAAGATCCTGCTTTAAGGATTTAAAATGTATTCCTCCCATCGTCAGTCTAATTTGGTGATGTTTATGCCCCAACAACTGTCCTCCCCTTAAATAAGCTGTTCATCTGGATATGCAACCTTTGGCTGATGTATCTGCGTCAGCCACCACGGATGTAAATGAAGCCTTAAGAGAGGAAGCATAGGACAAGATAAACCATTTCCCAACAAATTCTAATTTTACAAATTGATGATATACCCTGCAGCAAGTCGGGATGCAATGCACAATACATTTCTGTCAGTGTTTTTCTTGCTCTATTAGCTGTGCTGGTGTGCATGGTGCTGGGGTTGACCCAATATGAACTGTCTTACACAATGTGTCCCGATGACCCAGTTATAGAAGAAGTAGTGGCAGAGACAAGGCAACCCAATGATTTATAATCCGTCTGTTCAAATCTTCTTCTCAACATTTCAGGTTAGATAATCTGGATGAAGCATTTCTGCTGAGTCTATTTAAAAGCTGGCATGTGGAACTTTTTTACTTTGGGCAAATAACATAGCCCAAAGACGACGTCCTAATCTTCAGTCACTCATTTCAATCCCTTGGCACTTGCCACTTCAATAATGTCATCATCCTGAATGTAACCTTAGGTTAAGTTTACTGCATTCCCTACCACAGTGTAGACCATGAATAATGTATTTAAACCCTTGAAAATGCCACTGTTGTTTGAGGATTAATCTGCTTTTTTTGGTACAAATTTTGACCTTAGATTTTGCAGTTCTCACCACCAACATCAACCTGAGATGTACAAGTCATCTGGATTGCTTTTGAAACAGCTCAGATCACCCGCTATAGGAAACAGATCCTAAATTAAGACTCCAAGATTCAGCAAGTGCAGGATTAAGACCATTCAGTGGGTCAGTGTTGGGATTAAGGATTGACAACAAATAAACACACACCAAGTAACATTCAGCAACATGATATGAGAAAAGCAAAACATACACTGTAGCTGTGAGGTAACAGGAGAGCACTCATGGCAGACAACCCAGCAAATGAAATGGCTAACCAAATAACAAATTAGGAGCATTAGTGGACGCCACTGACACGGCACACTGGCAGTCACAACCTAAAAGCGTTGTCCTCACAATCCCACAATTGCAATTAATAAGAGGTTCATCCGCAGGACAGTCCCCCAAAATAGCCAACAAAGTCGTAAATACCGCCACTAGTCCGGTAGGTGCATGCCATGTAAGGTTATCAGTGACTGATATACACACCTTATGTCACACAGTTAAAAAAAACTTTGTGACTGGATATTTCCTCTAAAGCTTCACAATTGGCAAATGCAAAGTCGTTCTAGTGTAAGTTAACATCAACCTAAAGCAGGAACATTCCTCTCTTCTACCTGGTGGGGTGTTGAGGTTCATGTTGGTTCACAGAGCCCAAAAAGAACCTGTTTTATGTTTTCTATGTATTGTTATTTCAGTTTGAGAAAGACATACTATCTATAGAGACGTACTAAAGTCCTTGTTTTTTAAAAGGCAGGATGAGAAATAGATGTGGCTGCTGCCGCAACTTGAATGTACAAACCTGTACAGCACATGAGACAAACTGGAAAACCTACAGAGAGCAACTGGACAACAAACACCTTGTTTGCCAGGAGAGATCGTGGATAGGAAACACTTGAAATTCAATAGGGAGAAAATATGCTGTCCGCACATGAAACGATAGCACGATGTATCTAATGGCAACACACAAAGTCATGCTGCACACGAGAGGAACCCTATAAACAATTTAGTCCAGTTGTTTGTTGTTTGTGCTGCTATTATTCATGACCCTTGTTACAATGTGAGACTGTGTGTGTATGAGTGTGTGTGTGTGTGTGCATGCACGTCAAGTATGCATGTGTTTTGTTCAGCTAGATTTAGGTCATGGATGCTCCCTTGTGTCCGGTAGAAGAGCTCTGAGATCCGTGAAAGATTACTGTGAGAAGCATTTGATTAAAAAATGATTATGACGACATACAAGGGAAAAAAGATTCCTCTATTATTCATGCTTATGTCTCATTTATATTTGGTTCAACAGTGGATTGAAGCATGCTGGATTAAAGTAGAAATAGGGCTGAATCAAATAAAAAAAAAACACTGTCTTGGAAAACAGTATTCCTTTGTGTATTGTTATCCAAGCATTTGCGACTTCTGCAGCGTTTTAATTCTTATATGTTGCACATGTTCACCTTACAATCTTTTTTAAAATAACATCTTAGTGTTATAAATACTATACGTGTGTCTCCCTCGCTCTTAGAGGGACACTATGATGCGTAGTCAGGGTTTGGATTTGTGGAGCTGTTATCCTGTATTGATTCTTGTGAGCTCATTTGTGCCTCGGGCTGTAACACAAAATCTCCAGCCACCCTGCCACTCCCACAACTAAGCAACCAAACTCTTAATATTTGCTCTCTGTAAAATGAAATAAGCAGTTTTTTATTTAATTGGAAATATTCCAATTCAATGTAATGTACGTGGTCTTTCTGATTTCAATCTGACAAAGATAAAGATTTATCCCCATTTTGTTCTGTTTTTGTGTACCGTACAATATTCTACTGCTGACATACAAAGGATTTAAGGCATCTTAAGGGATCTCTGAAGAAGTCAAATGCCTCAGTCATTACATTGTGTAGATTCATGGCCTGATGTAGTTTTATGTTTAACATCTGTTTAGAAGGCACCAGGGATTTCTCTCTGCCCCGATCTCTGACTATGAGATCCCATCTGTTGCTGCCTTCTCTGTCCCCTGCTACCCCTTCGAGGCATTTGGCCATGTGAGTCAATCACATGCACTGTCAAATATACACTGAGAGAGACAGAGAGACAGAGAGGGGAGGCCAGGACAAGACATCGCTTATGCTGTGTAAATACATTGCTTAGCATTATCATGGCTCATGGTGTGTTGCATTGCCGTCAAACCTCATTAAACACATTTTCCTGTCTTACATGATCTGCTCCTTGCTCTGCACTCAGCAAGCAATGAGACAATATGTGTGCAGAATTGTAAATCATGAATAGAAAGTCAAGTACTTTTGTAGTTCTCTTCTATATATCTTTTAGAGTTGATTAAAAGAAGGACTGGCTGATTTGGCATTTATATTTAATAAAGTGGTAAAAGCTACATAGAGAGTTGACCTTATTATATTAAGCACACACAGGAATGGACTCACACATTCCCTATGAATATTTGCCACAGCCATAAACACACAAATTCTACATGATGGCACAGTGAATCAGGAAATGGTCATGTGCATACTGGAGAGAGGCTTCTTCCGTTACTTCAGTGTCCATGATTACCTTATCCAGATTATCCTTGTGCATCTATCATAATCATTCAGACGCAAGCATGCACACAGGACCATAAGGTTGATGCCTTTGTTTCCCTTGTATAATGTGGCACAGATGAGAGCGCTGCCCTGTTTTTCTGTTTGGGTGATGCTCCTGTTATATGCGACTGCACCGTACCCAGCAATCCCATCAATGCAACATGGCAACAGTATGACGTTAGGATTATTGGTTGATGATATTTCCATCTGTGAGGACACTGTATGTGGGCTACAGTGAAGAAAAAAATGCATTACATTGAGGAGCATTTTTTATGTTTCAAATATAAAACTGTCTGACGAGAGTCCAATTTAAGGGCACAACAGCTATGGCTATGGAAGTATGTGTTTTAAGAGAAGATAAGATATCCTTTATTGATCCTCCATTGGGGGAATGATTTTGTTCCAGCAGCTTATGACATGGGGCAGGGGAATAAAACAATATATTTACAGAGTTAGAATAGAATAATATTGATAAGACTACAATAAATGGTGGAATCCTTATGAGAGGTCCTTTAAGTTTTGCGGTATACCTTCTCTCTGCCAGCTGGCTACCATTTTTGTGCAAAGTGGCTAGTGCTAATAATAAGCTTTTTGAAGTCACATGGCTAATATTAGTTTTGGTGATGAAATGACCCAATTAAAGGGTTTAACTGCCTCACAGAAAGGGCCTGTCTGTGCAGAAGAAAGATTCAAATAATTTTGTAATTCATGCATCATGTTCAAGGAAAAATAGACAAAAGGGGCTTTGAGCTCGAAAGATGTAAGAAAGAGTAACTACAGATGGAATTTACTCATTGCCATTCAAGGCTTCTCCCTGGCTGTGCTTTATATGAAGGTGTTATAATGTTGTTTGTAAGCTTTCCATTTAGTTTCTCTGCATGAGCTTGTAGAACACGTGTTAAATGATCTTAATGTATGCTGGTTTAACTCACTATTATGTATTGAAGGTGACTAACAGCAGCAGCTTTATTGGTATGCATGCACATACTAGGGATTTGACTCTGGTTCATATATTAGTGTAGTGACAAAAATCGGACTATTTGTCTATCATCAAGGCAACATTGAAACATCTTTATATCAGGTTGTTTTGTCAGACACTCAGGTGATGTGAGCCTTTTGCTGTGAAGAACTCAGGTCCACTATCCAAGCTTAAACCTGCTTATGTAAAAGGCTAGTGGACACCAAGCGGCAACCTCCGGTCTCAAACTATGAAGCCCAAGTGTTATAAACTGCAATTCATCGAGAATCTGCTTGAGGCTGGCTGCAGAAACACCGGAAACCACATAGACAACAATTAAAAAAGGACGATCATTACAGCATTAATAAACATGTTTACAGCCTGGTTCAAAAAATGGCTTGGCTCTACGTAGCTAATTTCTCTATCGGCACACACTGTACGGGGGGTGAATTTTTTCTAATGCAACGGTTCAGAAGATATTAAGATTATGAGTTTTTGTCTGAATAACGACATGACTGACTTGACTCCCGGACGGGAACACATAGCTGTTGGCTAAGAGGCTCAAACCCCGCCTCTTTACATCACACTATGCCTGGTTGAGTTCTGCATTCCCAATATGGCTGCCACCGACGATTGGCTTCAAAACAGTGCTCAGGAACAGATGGGTGACGTCACAGATACTACGTCCACTATTTATACAGTCCATGTTGGACACACGTTATTTGATAGTCCTTCTCTGTTTCTGATTATTATTTTTAAATAATAGGGTTGCTCAGGAAGATTTTGGTTTAGCCTCCAACAGTAGGCAGCCAGAGTCTTCCCTGTTGTTGATTGGAAGGCACCCATGATGCATATATCTCCAGTATGTAAATGTGCTACGCTTCCCCTCAGAGACTGCATTACAAATACTGCCCCTGTCAAACAAGTGTCACAGTTTCAAGCCTTGCCCTCATTCATTGCTAGCTCTTCTAACATGCATTGTTTTTTTTCAAACTGTGTTTTTTTTTAGAGAGTTTTTTAGAGGGAGAATTAACTACCTCGAACATGGTGTTTTGATTAAAAAGGAACCAACTGGTGGAGTTCAGTCTGCTTGGAGCTAATCAGAGAGCCAGAAGATGAATTCAGACAAACACTTGAGTTGTTGGCGGGTTGTCAGTCTCCTATTAGTTGCTTATTTTCCCCTTGAAGTAACTGTTGAATCATCCTGGCAGTGACATATCTTGCTGGTTGCCGGTTGAGTTGAGGCTGGAGACTTAATTTGCAGACTTGTCTTGAATGCATGTGAAGGAAATGAAAGAGAAATGTATGTGTCGGACTCCGGCAACATGCAGGATCTTATTTCAGCTCTTACAGGCACCAGAATGGTGACAGAAATGTAAACAGATCATATCAATTTGCACTCTTTTGTACAAATTTGTATTTCATATTTCTAAATTTAAAGAATTCATAACATATAACTGCAGATATAGATTTGAGCTCAGCCCTGTCTGTCAGGAAGCGTTGCTGGTGTTGCACATTGCTGTGGAGCAGAGACCTCTGTGTGGTAAAGGTGGGGTTGACCTTTACTGAAAGCACCGAGCCCGCCATGGAGGGAGGGGAGGCAATGAAAGGGGAGCAACAGCTCAGCTGGGGGATGGTTCCTGAGCTCTGGTGACTGGGTTGTATACTTTGTGTGAGAAACTGCAGCTATCTGACCTCTGACACATGACACGCTGGGAAGATCAAAGGGCAGGGCTCTTAAAGGCGGCCTGCGCTGGTGTTTACAGGAGCGCTGATAAAGAAAAAAGGGAGAGGAGATAACTAAAGTGAAAGGAAAGAATTAAGGATAAAGAAGCCCCACATCGCATCATTAAAAGATCCAATGGAGACAAGGGCAAAGGTTTCATTTCAACATTTGTTCAGACATATAGCAAAGGTAGGGGGGGGGGGGGGGTATTTTCTCAGTCCCTCTCCCTCCTCTCCTAAAGGACTGGACTTAAAAATTACCTAAAAAATAGTTAGAATTAGGCGGCTGTTGTGTCAGCACGGCATGTGGTCAGACTGAACTGGATAAATGCATTTTATATTTTTATTTTCTAATCTAAGATTTCCCCATATTAGAGGGATTTTTTTCTGTTTTTCATTTATTTTCCCGGAAATTGTCTGGGACACAGTTTTTAAACCTTGAGTCATCGGAATCCTCAAAATGTACTTCTGGAACTTTTACCTCTTCCTCTGCGCTCCTCTGCCTTCCTCTGCCTCAGTGAGTGGTATTTGTCTTTTTCTTTACTCTGTTATTAATATCGTTTTTTATAATGTCAGTGGCATTATTGGCAGGCAAGCCACATTTACACTAACCGACCAAAGAAGCACAACTTGTCAACACAGTGACAAAAAGTACATTCGCTTAGTGTGCTGTTTTGATACTTTAAGGGCATGCCCTACTATTCCAATCTCACTTCATGAAATAATCCCAAAGAAGCCTCATGGGCAGTTAAATTAGGTGATTGCTTCAAGTGCTCTTTTATCCAGGTGCTTTCATATTGTCAGACCAGTTTGAAGATGTTGAAACATTACATAACCCTTATTTTCCTAACCCCTGTCCGCCCTGCCTCACAGACAGTACATGTGTGCAGACACACTATCTCCTCAGGCATGATGATGGTACTCTCTGAGCTAGCATTGACGTTAGAAAGATTGACTTTGCATGACTGAAAGAGGAAATGGACTAGAACTCGAGTCTTGAGAATGAAGCTTAACAGAATTAAGGTAAGGTATCCCAACTCACATGAATCAGGTGTAACTTTGAATAGAATTTCTCATGTTAACTTTGTTAGGGGAGAGTGAGGCTGACTAATGCAATCACATGTAAATGTCAAGTGATTGGCTTTGCTGAACTAATCTAGCAGTAAACCCTTTATTCCACCTGATGAAAAGCATTGATTTCCCTGAATCCTCCTCATGGATGTGAGCTCACGCAGTGCATGCTCGTCTGCCCCCTGCTCAACTCGCAGCACGACGGCCAAGTCCACAGCAGCCAGGGGCATGCAGCAAGACCCTCATACTAAATATATCTGCAGGGCAATGACTGTCGGTTATCCACTGCTAGGCTGGGCCCTAACAGCAAGCCACAGATTGCATACAGCATAAAGGTGAGAAAAGGTCTGAATGAAAGATTAGAAAATGTCAACATTAGACAAAATCAACCTGCAGTAGCAATATGTCTGGAAGAGGATTGGGCACATGCAGGTAAATAAGTGATTGTGAGGAGAAAGCAGAGAAGAAAGTGAGGAAGTGGTGATAAGGGAGGAAGACACTACTCTTAAAGGGGGACATTGTGAGGTTAAGTTTGAATTGCTCTTCATTTATCATCTAACTAGAACAGAGGAAAACTAAGGATAATTTTAAAATACATACAACTAGCACTGCATCTGTGAGTCATTGGCAGTGAGTCAGAGTTCATTCAGCATATCAGCCGGCCCACTGATATAAGCAGCGACATTTTGAGCAGCTGTGATAGCACCCAGTCAACACAATGTTGTCGCTTCAAACCTACAGGAGCATCTTTTTTGGAAAGGAGATTTCAAACTCCGGGCTTAATTGTGCCGGTTTCATTAATGAATCATCATTTAATTAGTTTTTCAATACTATAGATTATATTAATAAAATCAAAGGTTGAACTATTCTTACTTGAAGAAAAAAACAGGCCCAGCCACAAATGTGCATGGGTACCTGCTTACTTTCAAGCCCATTTCAAAAATAATAAAACGCACTCTTCCATTATTTGAGATTTGCCTCATAGTTTAATTTCCTCCTGGGTCTAAGATCAGACAGTAGCTTCTGAAAATCCTATCTTAAGCTCAGGGGGCTTATGGTTCTGCCTCCTCATTTGCCTAGCACAAGAATATGTAAACAACACCCTCATCTGGGGCCTCATCACAACTTCTCACTGACCCCCCACATACCCCCTCATTCAGGTCCTGTCTGGGGCATCCCCAGCTCTGTGGTCCAAGTGAGACATGGAGGGCCCCTATGATGTTTGTTCACTTGTCAGATGGCATTTGACACACTGTTTAGGAAGACAACAAAGCTGGTGTCGTAGGAAGGAGGTCAAATGACTCAGCTGAGCAGGGAGGTCTGATGAGGAGGATCAAGGTGAGGTGGATTGTTTTCACAACAGATTGAAACCTTGATTTATCCTTTTATTCAGAAGAAAAGATGTTAATCTCAAGTACGATTCCATATTTACAAAGGGTTAAAGAAAAGCAAATGAAGCAAACCAGATTAGTACTTTTCAAAGTCAGGGTCATGTACTATACTTTTGTCAGTCAGATTATAGTAATCCTCTTGGTTATATTGTTGAACAAGAGTAAACAGTGTGTGAACTGGTGGATGGATGAGCAGCAGACCATGAGCCAGAAATGGTGATTGATGTTGCCTGTTTATCCACTGACCACAGACAAATGGCAGAGTGTGGCAGAGGTGCTCCCTATGTTGACTTTACTTTAACAGAGATTTAAACATCCTCCCTGAAGGTAATATACGTTTTCCTTCCTATGAAAATTGAATTTGTTTCTTTTTCTTTGCTCTTATTGTTGAAGTGGTCTTGATCTTTTCTTAGTTTGGTCATGAGATGGGAGAAAATCGTTCTCAGCCTCCACCTGCTCTCTGGTGGACTAACTGCTGCAAGCTGATGGACCTCACTGAGATATTTTTTTCCCTTGAATGTCAGAGACACCCAGAAGATAAAACCAAAAATTACTGCAATTTGAAGAACTCACTGGGCAAAATGTAGAGACGTAATGGACAATAATGAGACTGAAATACCTTTAATGGCTGTACCGCTGCATTTAGAATTGTTCTATTAAGTGCCTATCTTGTGTCAATCTGTACGATATATTCAGGACATATTGTATGTAGATAGAACCATCTTTAGTGTGAAGCTTTGAAATTACTCAAATAACAGTTAAAGTTAAACTCAACTGAGCATTATGTTACACAGTTCTGTGAGCTTTGTATGATATGGTGCTGTAGATAAATCATAAAGTCATTACAACTTGTCTGAATAAGATTTCAAGGATACTATAGATACTTTGGTTTATGGTTGATGGCTTCTATTAAGCTGTCAAATCAAGCTTCAGTTTTGTCTGGACTTTAAACATATGTTAATGTGATACAGGTGACTGTGTTTTAATACATACTATAGTAACTAAAGCTATATGGTAAGATGGTTTACATCTCTACCTTTAGTCGTGGGAGACGAAAGAGAAAAATAACTGAGGAGGAAATATGAGAGTTTCTAGGTGAGGAACTGAAAAAGTAAACAAGAGAGACAGTAAGTCTGTAACTTTGGACTGTCAAGTTGAACAACACGATTGATTTAAAAAAAAAGAGACATTTCAACGTGATTCCCTTCAAAGTGCGTCACCAACATGCAACCACGATAAGCAGGGTCCACTTCATAAATCTTGCACGTAGCCCTTTTATTTGCAGTGTTGAGGTCATATGCTCCTGCTCCTCTTTACAAGTTTTGGACTTGATGTTATTGATGTTATGCATGCACAACTCTCAGCAGAGATCAGTAAGGATGAAAGAAGGCGCTCTCCTCAGCAGCACAGCTCTGGAAAACAGCCTGCTGACAATATGAAAAACATGTGGGATGACGTAACAAACATATTATCGACAATTCAATTTGTTGTTGACTAATTTTGTCACTAATTTTGATGTATCATTGTGCCCTTAGATGTACGTGCTTTGGCATGTGTGTTTGTATGTCGGGTACTATTTCAGCTTGGTCCTGTCTTAAGGGGCCCCTTTTTACAAGAGCTACAAAAACAACTGGAGGCCCTCGCAGCTGGTATTGAATCCAAACAATAGCTTCAATTCCAATAGATTACGCTGCTCCACTTTCCGAAAGTTTCTGTTATAGCAGTCAGACAGAACTCTGACCTCTTAGGATTTGTGTTGTTATGTAAAAACGTTCCCTAAAGATCATCATCAGTGCTCTTGCAGGATGCTTTCAGATAGCAGCAGGATCACTCTGATGGCAGTATACAGTACTAATATTTTAAATGGATGAATAGTTGGGTATTATTTGACTTGTGAGACATTAAGGTTGCAGAAACACCCCATCATGCTGCATGTATGTAGCATGTCTTTTTTTTTTTTTTTTTTACAGATTAGAGTTCCCCCTGCTTGTTTTTGGTCCAGAGGGGAAGGGGACTGTATGTAATGACAGTCACCCCAAATGGCCTCAGCTTACACATGGACTAGTGAACATAATCATCCAGATCTGTTGCATGTTTTTTGTTTTAGATTCATGCTGTATGTAGGTTAAGCCTCTTGTTGAGCGATTATTAAGGAAATGATTTTTCATTCTTACTGGTCAGTCTAAAGCTTTCTGGTCTGTGCAGCATGTGTTAGATGAAAGAGCTTCTCTGTTTGGTGTTTTATTATATAACAATAACAAAAGAGACAGGTCAGCAGTTTAATTTTGAATTAAAGTATGTTAGCTTATATGTAGGAATAAATTGATGTTGATTCATCTATAAGCCAAACAATATAAATCCTATGTCACATCTATTACAGCTTGAAGACTCTCTGGTCAGGGTTAGTATTTGGGTCTGTCTAAACAACTGGACTAACCCCATCCTGGACTCATGTCTCCCTTTTCAGACTGCTGGGCAGTGACAACTGGCTAGCTGCTTGTATCTGCTGTCTGTCAGTGGTTTTCTGACTGCAGGCTTTTGCTCCACAAGTGGCTTCACTCCAACGAACTGGCATTCCTGCAGCTGTAGACTCAAGCTTCAGGCTGTGGCCACATTTAACACTCCTTCTGGGTCTCAGATTATATAATGTCACCCACTGGTTCTCTTTAGTTGACCCCAACACACATGGATGAACACATATGTGTGGGCACACACAGACAAATGGGCACACATACCTGTGCATGAGAGACTTTGTGCATGCACTAATGCAGAACTGTAAAAGAGGCTATAATCAACATCCAGACAAGAAAAGGTGTAAGCTCAGTGGTTGTCACTGTAACAGACAAGGCAGAGAAAGACACACAAAGTGCTGTGTTTTATTTTAGTCTGACAGTTTCTTGCTCTCAGATGAAAACTGGACTGAAAGGTGTGAAAAACGACTGAAAACTCAGTGACAGAGAAGCTCTGGTCATTACTTCAATATATGTTTACGCTTGCAAAATACCAAGACACGCCTCACGTTTTTACTCTTAATATATGCTAGAGTTAATTCCTAATGTTTTTAATGGAAAGAGTGCCATCGTTCACTTTATAGATAAATACATTTAATCCATTTCATTGGTGGGAGCGGGGGATTATGTGAATCTTTAGTTTAGTCAACTACTTTTAGTACAATATAGTGCTTGGCAGCCATTTATTTGCCATTCAAGTCAATACATGTACACAATACAGATATGAAAAACTGCTCAGCGGCTGTAGACTGGCCAAGATATATTGTTGATATCCTGTTGTTTTTCATTTAGTTTTATTTAATTCATGAATGAATTTGTATTAAACAACAGCCAGTACCTCTTTTAAATCAGATATGCTGATGATGGTGACCTAGGAACTTTAGAGCAGAATGTAAATTGCAGAAATAGCATAATTGACATAAGGGGAAGTGCCAACTTTATTTGACAGCAGCCAAATAGTCAAGGCTACCTGCAGTGGCTGCAGACATTATTTGTTTTTTGTTTTTTTAAATTGGCTTTGTGAGTGCAGGCATCAGCCAATGCTGATTATTTCAAAATGCCATTAATCAGCCTGGATAATCGGCACACAAACAAAGTGCTAGGTTGCTGATATACTTCTGTGTACAGTGTTCAGTGTATATCATAACCTCATCAAATCCGTGGTGGACACAGTGTTCCAATGTGTGTGTACTATTACAGTTTGGTTAAAATGCTTCTGCATAGCGATCTTTCATTCTGATTGTCAGATATAGGATATTTTTGTGCCTATGGGCAACCTATTTAGTGAGAGGCTATGCTGCTCTTGAACCAACATGAGATTCAGTCTCACACTTGAAAGTAAGTCAAGGCTGCACTATTTCCTTTTCACATACAGGCTGCAGCCGCTTCACCTCAAATACCCTGTCCTGCTCTTAGACGTCTGTCCAGATGGTTGGAGAGTATGAGCCGGTGGAACAAAGCAGATCATTGGCTGTTTCAGCTCTGGCTGGAAAGGGTTTAGGGCGAGGGGGGCAGTCAGAGACTAGCAGGCCAGCTGAGCACAATGAGGTCACACTGCCAGGGAACCAGCAAGTACAAAAATACAGCTATAGAGATCTCATTCCCTCTCTGTAAACCACCAAGTGACAGCACATGGTGTGCATGTGTGTGTGTCTGGCCATGTTCTGCATTACTGAGTTTTATTCTTGAGTCAGACATCTGACATTTGAAGAAGCGTAAATATTTTAGGAATTCTTAAAGTATATTTATGACTCAATGTTGCTATTTTAAGTATACTCTTTATTTGCGCCTACTTTAAAAAATAGCACTCTGTTACGAGGCATTTGCTTGAGAGTTATCTGAACAAGTGCAATTATTGGTTCAGTAATATCAAGCAGCAACCCTCTGTTGTGAAAAATGAAGACACTACAGAAGTGTGAAAAGCTGCAGTTCTTTAATTGTCCACTTGAGGCTGGCTCCACAAGCCAAGGAAATGTCATTAGAGCCCATATTAAAACCATAGACTGTATAAAATATGGACGTAGGACCAGGGATGTCACCCATCTGTTTCTGAAGCGCTGTTTCGAGGCCAATCGGCGGCGGCATTGCTGCTGTCAAGCCAGTGTGACGTAAACAGGTGGAGTTTTAGCCTCCTAGCCAACAGCTACAGTGTTCCTGTCAATCAAGTCAGCTTGATCTCTCATTGGAAGACTTGTAATCTCATTATCTTTGAAAGTACCACGTTAGAAAAAAATTCACCCCCTGTACAGTGTGTGCCGATGGAGAAATGAGCTTTCCAGACTACACTTGTCTTTTGAACCAGGCTGTAAACATATTTATTTCTACTGTAAAAATCATCTTTTTCCCATTCATGTGTATGTGACTTCCTGTACTTCCGGAGCCAGCCTCAAGCGGATCTTCGATGAACTGCAGTTTTCAGCACTTGGACTTATTGGATATTGGGTAGTGACCGAAAGAACGAGATCGCGAATACAAGCGGCCGAAATGGGCTTTCTCCGCAGGGTGGCTGGGCTCAGCCTTAGAGATAGGGTCAGGAGCTCAGACATCCGGGAGAGGCTCAAAGTAGAGCCGCTGCTCCTCCGGATCGAGAGGAGCCAGATGAGGTGGTTCGGGCATCTGGTTAGGATGCCTCCCGGGCGTCTCCCTGGGGAGGTGTTTCGGGCATGTCCGACTGGGAGGAGGCCACGGGGAAGGCCGAGGAGACGCTGGCGAGACTATGTCTCTCAGCTGGCCTGGGAGCGCCTCGGTATCCTCCCAGAAGAGCTGGTGGAAGTGGCCGGGGAGAGGAGTGTCTGGGCTTCCCTGCTGAGACTGCTGCCCCCGCGACCCGGACCCGGATAAGCGGAAGAAGATGGATGGATGGATGGATGGATGGACTTATTGGACTCATATTTCTAGACCGGAGGTTGCCGCTTCATTAAAACACAAATTTTCACAGTATTTTTAAATATATATGTTTATAGCCTGGTGCAAAAAAGAAAATACAAAAGCAGTTTTGGTCTCTATACCTCATTTCGTTCTTTGTGAAACTGTACAGTTGAATAACCCAGACATTTTGATTGCCTTGAGACTATAGTTGCATAATAAGGGGCTTGGCTGATTCCACTTGGGTGCATTGTAGTGGGTTAGCTAGGCCTAAAGGCTGCCCTCAAATTCACCCCTCTACCTGTTTCTGGATTAGCAGAAGTTAGTTGGTGGATGCCATTCCTGAGCTTCATAATGCCTCTTCAGAAAGTAATGAGTGACATCATGGAGATTGGGTCCATGTTTAATATAGTTTAAGAGCAGCATTTATGAATGGATAAAGAACTGTGTGATTCACTGTTGGATGTTGGACTACAAAATGCTCATAGGGGAGTTTAAATTGATGTCCCCAAAACCGTATTACTATGTAGGTAAGTGTTTTATTTAGTAGTAAGCATCTTGTAGTGGTAAAATAATTTAAAATCCAAATTGAAAATATTGTCATTTAAGTGATGATTTTGGATTTGTTTTGGGCGTGGTTAAGCTTGAATTTGTATTACAAAAACTGGTGGAAGAGATTCCACCAAACAATCATAAGGGTCATGTTTACTCCAGAGTTTGCATAGTCCATTAGTGATTATTGTGCCTGGAGGTGATAACTGTTGACCCCTGTGCTCTTTGTCAAGCTGTGGGAGTTTGATGCTGGCAGTTGTTGGTCTATTTTTGGGGGCGGGTGTTCAGCATGGCCAGAGGGATATTAACTCTATTGTATTACAGCACTAGCTATAGCTTTAGCTCCTCATTCATAGCATCAAGGAAAAATATGAGCATCTCATCTAGCCATGCATGTGTATGCTTACTGCTAATATGTTCGAGATAGCACAGGGTTTTGTAGTCACCATTCAGTTACTAGTTGATATAAATACATTTCTTGATAGCAGTCCTTATGCTTCCTCGCCTATTCATGAAACAAACATCATGGTTAAGGCTGCACTACTGAGATTGTCACATGTTGCTGTGTGTGGAGCAAGGCAGATGTCAATCAAGAGTCTGATTGGCCACACCCATAACAGTCTTGAGAAATGGTCAACTAGGCAGAATTTGCTGTTTTACATTTAAGCCTTCAACTAGTTGTTGGTATCATTATTATTATTATTATTATTATTATTATTATTATTATTATTATTATTATTATTATTATTATCAGTAGTATTTTATGCTGATTTTATGGTGCTAAATAAGACACTCAACAGTGATGCAGAAGCTTTTAACAGTCTGTAGCTTCCACAAGGTTACAAAGAAAAGCACCACCACATCATATTGTATGAAGTAAAGCTCTCTTGTAACCAAACTTAAAAGCAAAAGTACATCAGTATTGAGCAGCTCAAAGAGACTGCAGCATGCAGAAATACTTGACCCTGCCACATGAAGTAGAGTCATATCCAAGGCAGGCACAGACCAGGCGGTGTAAGACAGGCCAGTGACACACATTGTTATTTTCAAGGCCTGATAGCCTGGTCCAGTAGGGTGCTGTCACCAACAGTATTTTATGACTCCCTGATTGATTTCACTTCATACTGACTGCTGCTCCATCACTCAGCCTGCAGGCAGCTCTGCTCACTCACAGCTCCAGCCAAAGTCGCAGGAATAACAAATTGCTCAAGCTTGGTGTTACATTAGGGAGACAGGGGAGGTACAAGCAGGAGCAAAGCACAGGTGCGCTAATGGGTCCAGCATATCAGACAACTGGTGACAACTTTAGTGTCTTTTTTTCAGTTTAATTGAACAGTTTCTATCCTGGCCAACTTGTGGTGCAGAAATGAACTTAAATGTGTTGAGCCTACTCTGATAAAGACAAACAAAAGGACTTTGGAGGTTCAAAAAAACAAAAAGAACAGCGTTGATTTAAATTGTAGAGCTTGACATGATATTAGAGCATCATGAACCGTATAACCACAAATACTCTATTAAAAAAGGCCTCCCCACTATCCTCTTACTGCCAGAGTTAAGGGAAGTTAATGCGCCAGGAAATTAGTTTGTCAGCCTGTTAAGTCTGTGGTCTTCTGAGGAGAGATATTCCCTTTTAAATTGGAGGGCATTGTCATTTCATCATATTGGGCCACACATTCAAAGAGATAACGAGGCTTAACGAAAACAACACTGTAATAATTCGGAAATAAATCTAGTGATAGCTAACTGCGCAATTAGTGAAATCATTCATACTGCAACTGCTAATTACTAGTTTACTATTTATTTAATAGTGCTAAAAAAGAAAAGTTTAAAAAGTATACAGCCTTCCTTTCACACTTCCCAAAGAAGGTGTGTGTGTGTGACTGTGTGTGTGGGGGGATTGCATTGTCAGAAAATCGATGCTTTGTAGAGCAGCTGCTCAGACTTTCTGCATGCATCAGCAAATATTCATGCATCTATGTCACTGTAAGCAAATGTGTCTTTCTGCTAAATGTGTGAACTTTTCCTTTAAAGTCGTCACACACAGCATGTTTGTGCTCATCACCATGTGTCCTTTAAAGTACAGGTAATACTTAGGTGTAGGTAAGAGTGTTGAGACTTACGAATTGTTTGCCATAGTGTTGACATTACCCACACAATAGCCCCTCACAGTCTTCTGACCACCTCTATGAAAGCAGCTCTATAATGCCTGCAGGACACTATCTTCTTTTATTTGCAGTGGCTCATCATCACAGCCAGACAACAAAGAGTATCCTCAGGCCTCCGCTGCAGCGCTGTGGGAAAGCTGCTTCCTGGGGGCATGTGCAGGCTCCTTTTTCTCTCTCTGCACAATTACATTTGGTCTGTCAGCGTGAAGTGTGTCTGTGTGTGTGTGTTTGTGTGTCCAAGGGTACAAAACAAAGGGCAACATCTCAGTTCTACAGATGTGACTGTATCTGAATATGATAACAGCAGGGCTGCTCTGCTACCTGTCACAACAAACTGAATGACAAGATGATCCAGGAAAATAATCAGTATTTTTTTAGTGAAGTAGGGTGCTTAGTTATGATGCTAAACTAGCCAGAGTTACTCTAACTCTGGTTGAAAATGGCTCTTGCAGCAAATTCTGCAACAGTACCTTCAAAAAGCTCCATTAACATCTGATCTCACCCCCTTCACCCCCTCACCCTTTTGATGGTCTCTGCATATTACTAAGGCATAACTAACAGCAAGACACCCAAGCGGAAACCTCCAGTCTCAAACGATGAAGCCCATGCGGAAGTGTTATAAACTGCAATTCATCGAGAATCCGCTTGAGGCTGACTGCAGAAACACCGGAAACCACATAGACATGATTGGGAAAAAGACGATCTTTGCAGCATTAATAACATGTTTAGAGCCTGGTTCATCAAACAGCTTGGCCCTTCGTAGATAATCTCTCTATCGGCACACACTGTACAGGGGGTGAATCTTTTTCTAACACAACGGTTCAGAAGATATTAAGATTATGAGATTTTGCCAAAATAAGGACATGACTGACTTGACTCCCGGTCGGGAACACATAGCTGTTGGCTAGGAGGCTCAAACTCTGCCTCTGTACGTCACACTCTGCCTGATTGAGTTCCGCATTTCCAATATGGCTGCCGCCGCCGTCGATTGGCTTCAAAACAGCGCTCAGGAACAGATGGGTGACGTCACGGATACTACGTCCATATTTTATACAGTCTATGAAGACACCTGACAAATGATGTGGCTGCAGGCTTGGGTTGCTTTAAATCTACTGCATTGAAGGTTGTGTTTCATTGATCCTCAGCCTGGTTGTGTCCTCTTGATATGCCTCTTGATTCATTCACAATTCAATTGTTTGTGTATGTTTATGGGAATTTACATAGTCACACAACTGTATATTGCTTCAAGCAATCAGTGTTTTCTCAAATTAAAATAATCCACTTTTAGCTCATTTAACAACTTTGAATCTGCAGTGTTCAATAGGCTAGCAGTAATTGTGTTTTGTGTGTGTGTGTGTGTGTGTGTGTGTGTGTGTGTGTGTGTGTGTGTGTGTGTGTGTGTGTGTGTGTGTGTGTGTGTGTGTGTGTGTGTGTGTGTGTGTGTTTTAATTAACTTTTAGAGAATCAGAGCCTCATTTATCTCATTTGTCTGGCCCTGCTTTGGCGAGAGATTTCCTGAATTTTTTAATGACTTGAATTAAAACGAAGAGTCCTCAACTGTTCACTGTGACATTTTATTTCTTACATTTCATCCGAAGTAGGGTTCGTTCTACAGAGCACATTTCACATACTTATTTCTCACATTAAGAAACCATTCTCTAACATTGCTCTGTTATCTGTGCCGTTGATGTGTTGTGGGTGTTTTTTTTCCTTCACACAATAACCCAATTTTCCCCTCCAGTGTGTCACATTTATCTTTCTTAACAGCCAAAAAAAACCACAAGTCTGTTGGCTGAAAAGCTGTAACAAATCCAGGCGCAGACAAACAAACAGACGCACAAAAGAAAATGATGCACCTCTAACTGCTTCAGGCTGGAGCACATTTATATCAATAATCAGTGCTTGTAGACAAAGTCCTGGTTACTTTTGGTCTTTCTGTCAGTGACAGCTCAAAAATTAGCTTGTCTTGCTAATGTGAGGATTTGATGGTGACAACTATATTCCATTCTGGTGCCTATTTAGCCTGTTGCATGGAGATGTAACAACAGGAGCTGACACTGCTGCTGTTAATAAAAGCCTGCGGGGAGGAGATGTTTGACTCAGAATGCGATTTCAGCCCTCAAATTTGTTCCTCTTTTAGTGTCGATTCAGTTTTTGTGGCAGTGTTTAATTAAAGCTTTTCCACACAATACACAAACCGTGTGTCCCCACCTCCACACTCTCTGCATGTGCGCACACACATATGAGCACATCACTAAGCTAATAAGTGATCTTCCTCATGTTGACAGCGTGATAGGATGTGGGTTGGAGCACAGCAACAGGACCTCAGGGCAGGTCGGACAGCACAAAGAAGCTCTTGTAGCAGTCTGTTCCTCCTTTTGGCTTGCTGTTACTTTGGCTTGTCATGCGCTCCTTAGTGACAATAAGTCTCCCATTTCTTCTATCATCATTTGATTCCTTGTATTCAATGTGAGTCGATGGTTACATTTTTCTGAACATGCTATCTAATTTTTTGTTATCATCACCTTGGAGTCAGTCGGTCACATGTTTGAGTCTGGAGATGATCCTTGCAATGATTGAGTGTCGGCTGTCTGTCTGCTGAAAAACTTGATGAGTTGACAAGCTGTACTTTTGGCCTGTGGTGAAGAGTGGTTGGCCAGATCTGTGCTGGTGATGTAATGAGGCCGTTTGGCCTGGCTGGGATTATGGGCCATGTCCCGGTTGCTGCTCGGCACCTCAGGCTATTCAAAAGTTTGATCGTTGAAAGTCATGTTCCAGTGCTGACCCCTGACCAGGCCACCATCCCCAGTTTAGAAAAATCACTCTCTGTTGAAATTTGTGTCTCTGTATGTCATTTTTGACAAGCCTCTTATGCGCTAGGTTTCTCATTTTGTAATATCTCTGAATGAGGCACATTTTCTTTGGAACAAAGTATCCATGTCCAGTCCAACCATGTGCACTGGACATGCACAGGAAGTAAGCTTTGAGTTTAATCTTTTACCCAGCAGTTTTGCTCTGGTTTTATTTATAAATGCTGGCTCTGGGTGGATATGATAATGGAGGAGAACGCTGGTAGCAGTAAGGCTGAGGAGAGGGCTGACAGTGGAGCCAGCTGTTTATTTAGTAGTCCTGAATTGGGGAATAAGGTCATGTGATCATTAGCCAATTTTCCTTCTGCTAGCAGTTCCCTGCACAGGGTGGCACCAATAGTAAAAGTTTTTTTTCTTTGATTCAGTGTTCCCTTTGTTTGCAGACTACTCTTCGAAACAAAGTATTTTTGCCACAAATCTTCCAAGCTTTTGTGTTGCCAAGAGGCCTTGATCAAAACATTGTACACCAGTCAGAATAGTTTCAAGCGTAGGATCACACAGAACTCATTGATTATTTGGTCCATTGAAAAAGGCAAAATGACAAACTGGATTAAAATAGTGAATGGAGACAAAAGGTCAGCAAGGACAGTTCACTCTGCAGAGAGCTGCAGGTGAGTGAACTTTCGTTGATGTAACCTGTGTTGGCAGGATTATGAAATAATACTCTTTAATCATGGCACACTGAAGTTCAGTTTTTTTCTGTCTGGCTGCTGTGGTCTTTTACTGTTCAAGGTGAGAGTCCCATTTCCTGTCAAATAATGGCCGTGAGAACTGCTGGGAGAAAGTCCCTTACTGGGTTACCTTTAGGGCAGCAACATTGATCACACAGTCATCGTTATTGCAAAGCACATTCTCAATGAACACATGAAGAAAGTCTACATTTTCCTCAATAGAAACGAAAATGTATTTTATGTCAACATGAGGAGCAGCAGAATGAAATCCTGAGTTAAATCCAATGCTCTTTAATACTTGTTTATTTATTTTACTTCATATCATCATGGCAATAATATTTTTTCTCATATAAAACACCACAGAATGCATAGTTTTATTTCCTTCCTCTCACTAGAATTTGCTTTAACAATATTAATAAATCATATGCATAACTTTTGGAAAGAAATTTGTAGAATATCTGCACCCTTCGAGTGAAATGTAGATGTTTTATGTGAAATTTTGTCTTCAAAGCAGCTTTAGGTTTCAGTTCTTAGTGTGAAAATCAACATGTATAGACTCTTGGCTCATGTTTGTCATAATAAAACTTATGGATTTCTCAGCTGCTGTTAAGTAAGATATTAAAGCCAGCTTCTATTCAGCAACATATTCCCAAAATACTGAATGAAATATGAACATGTAAAATTAAACATGGAAATTGGGTTAGTCTTGGTTGGATCAATCTTACTGGGGCTGGGGTGCACTATAAAATGCAGCTGTGACCAAAAATAAGGAAACATTCCAATATGACATATTTTATTTTAGAAGTTATTTCTAAGCATCAAAGAATCCCTTCATTATAGAATTAGAACTTCCTCAAATCCTTTAGCTATTGATTCTAACTAATAAACACTTTGATAATAATAATAATTTAATGCCATATTTTTGTTATTCATGTCAAAGGGCATGCTAACATGGGAAATATAATTGTTAATCTTTGTATTTTTCAACACATCTTGTACAAATAAACTTTAGTTTTTCACAGAATGGACATGAACAGATATTTTAACTACGATATCGTAAAACTGCATCCATCTATCATTCACAGTGTCATCTGACATGTTGTTCATGTATGCCCTTTCGATTCTGGCTCTCACAGGAGTTTGATGTCAAAAACGAGCTGTAAGATTACTGTGAATGGTGGGTGGCACTTCAGTTTCTTTTCTTTCTAACAGGAAGTGCTTACGTTGATGAATGACAGTTTTTCCTCAGAGGAAACAGTGGGTGACAGGAGTTTGGGTTCAATTTTTCATTGTTTATGTCTGAACCAACTGAACACATGTACCCAGGCCGATTACAAAACCACTCAGCAAGGCTTTAAAACACTTTCATCGTGTGCTGTTTGCACAGTGCTGTGATCATTGCAAGTTAATTAAGGACAGCAAAGATGTTGCTGTTGATACAGGTCTTATGAAATATGGATCATAGTGTTGTTTCTATTGCCTGGATGGTTTGAGTTGTAATTTATTGTAATTTATTTATCCCCTCACAAGGGAAGATAATCTGAACAAATCGGTGAGCAGAGGAGGATGTCTGCTGCTTTGAATGTTTTGGTCTCTTTGCGCACAAGCACACTTACCCAGAAGCCCTCCTTGTTTACAAGCTCATGGTGTACTGAATACTCAATGTGTTTGGCAGAACAAACCAGTGAGGAGTTGGCTAAAAGAAATCATGTGATTCCATTTTTGTTGAGATCTCCTAATATAGAGTCCGAGGGATTTTTCTTTCTTCCATTGAGAACTGATTGAGTCGGACATGCTTTGAAGTTTTCTTCTGTTTTGGATTCTATTTGCTGAAGGAACTGATGAGTATTACCAGATGCTGTGATTGGCACAGGTACATGATATATGTTCTGTTTTGAAAGCAGCTGTAAATCTGTGTCACAGCCTACAAAAACATGTCCAGGTGGACAAGCTTCACACGATAGCTTGTTGCGTTGCCATTAATGGCTCCTCTTTTTGAAAAAGACAAAAACAAAAAAACATTTCCAGCAATTGTGAAATATGCCTTTCTGAAGTTTCAAGAAACGCGGCAACAAGTTAACCACTGGAGATTAAAGCGGAGTTGCTTTTTGTGGTTTCAAATCCAAAAAGACAGACCTAGTGTCAACAACCCTCTTCCTGCACAGAAAAGAAATAAAGCTTTCAGCTTTTTTAACAACTGGATTTAAAGCCCTAACATAAGTGCTGGTATTTAGTTCAGGATTTGGTTTAATCTAAATGAGGCTGAAATGTCAATGACACAATGCAAACCTGATGAGATAGAAAGCATCTTCAATCTCCATACTCTGTACCTACCTGCTTAGAGTTCAAAAAGAAACAGGTCAAGACAGCATTATGACTAGTTTGTTTTGGTAGATGTGTATTGCTATCTGGATGTCTTATTCTAGATTCCCCCTCCTGCTTTAATCTGCTCATATTTAAAACATGATAATGCACAATGGGTGCAGAAAAAAAAATTCAGTGTACTCTTGGTTGTACTCTTGTCAAGTTGCTTTGAGCTGGACTGATTTTGCTCAAGTGAAAAGGTGTGTGTGTGTGTGGTGTGGTCTCTGGAGGGAGAACATTGGAAGCCAACGCTGATTCATTCATTTAATAGGTGTCTGGTGTTACCATGGTGTTGAATCCGTTTAGCTGCAGCATTTAGCATATGAGTGTGTCTGTGTGTGTGAGAGAGAGAGAGAGCAAAAGAGAGAGAGGGGGAGAGAGAGAGGAAAAATCTATTGGCAGTGCTGAAAGCAGTAAATTCAAATCGGTCAACATAAAAAGTATGTGTGAGAGTGAGACAGCTTTGGAGATAGATCCAAGGTCTTCCTCCCTCAGCTGAAAAAGAATGGCAATAAAGATAAAAGAGCGGAGCAACTGATGATCTTTGTAGAGTTGGCCAAGGTAAAATAAACCTCAACTAACCCTTCAAAGATCATATGTCAAGTATTCATAGGCTCATAAATGTAGGGAGTGTAAAACAAGCGAGGAAGAGTGTTTGCAATTATAACACCTCAAAGTAAGGTAAACAAAATGATGATGCTGTTAAATCAACAGTGCCGTGCTTATTGCAGGGTGATCCTGTTTTATTGCACTAAATTGCACTGTTAATTTTGTCCTTGCCTTTAGAGGTGATGTAAAGATATTTGGGTTGTCCAGCTGAAATAATAGCTTCAAGGATTTGAAGAAAGGCGTCTCTTCTCAGGAACCATTAGTCCATTTTTCAGAAACCAAGCCAGTGTTTAGTACCTTCTTCACTAGAGAGGATCATTTCTTCAGGAAAACTCTGCGGTGAATGTTTAACTGCATGTTTGGCTCTTCAGCTGCCCATAAAAATGACATTTTAAGTATCATGGCTTTGACTAAAACTCACTGTTAAGAAACTATAAAAAACTGAGATAATTTCTTCAACACTGTGTCTTATTTGTTGATTGCAGTCAAAGCACCACCAGGCACTGCAGTATTTCGGTTCAAAATAATGTGTTGATGTGGGTTTTCACCTGAAGATTGTAGCACACTGGCAGCAGAGCATACTCACCTGCTGAAGAGTTCATAAGTCAGTCACGGGACATGTGGGCTACATAGACTGTATAAAATATGGCCGTAGTATCCGTGACGTCACCCATCTGTTTCTGAAGCGCTGTTTTGAGGCCAATCGTCGGCGGGAGACATATTGCTGCTGTCGAGCGAGTATGACGTAAAGAGGCGGGCTTTGAGCCTCCTAGCCAATGGCTACAGTGTCCCCGCCTGTCAATCAAGTCAGCTGTGCCTCTCATTGGAAGACTCATAATCTCAATATCTTCAAAATTGCAGCGTTAGAAAAAAATTCACCCCTGTACAGTGTGTGCCGATTGAGAAATGAGCTATCCAGACTACACTCGACTTTTGTACCAGGCTGTAAACATGTTTATTTCTGCTGTAAAGATTGGCTTTTTTGAATTGGTGTGTATGTGGTTTCCGGTACTTTCAGAGCCAGCCTCAAGCGGATCCTCGATGAACTGCAGTTTTTAGCACTTGGACTGAATTGGACTCATAATTTTAGACCGGAGGTTGGACCTTGGTGGGCCACTTTTCCCCTGTGCAGTGACATAAAAACACCAAATTAAAGATTCAACTTTTAGATAAAACTTGTAATATTGTTTACTTCAAGAGAGCGTTTAGGGAGGAAGAGAGTTAATCAAACAAGCAGGATGACAGCAGCAGTTAAAAAAGATTGAGGCAGTAAAGAGTGACCCAGACGGTAAAATAAAGACACTGACACATTTTTCTGGAGACTTTTTTCAGCATGTGGGTTCCGTCTGTTCTGCCTCTTCAGTATTCAACCAGGAATGAGAGATGCCTCAAACAGGATAAGCTCAACTTCAGGGCACAGTCAGGCTGTAGATCAGAGTTTAGTACAGCAGCAATGACACTAATTCCATTTGATCCACACTTAATGTCACTCTCTCAAAGAAAATATTTTTCTTTATTGTTGAGTCTGTGAAAATGAGAGTTTTCAACTGGACATTTAAGTTCATAGATAGATATATCCAATGTTCTCTCCTTTTCAAACCTGCTTTCCAAATTAACCAGAATGCAATCTGACAGCTTGCACTTCAGTCTGAGCAAGTTGCTAAAATAGCCTCTCACTGCTGGCTTCAAGTTGAGATGAGGAGCAGGCTCCAGAGGACTGGTAAATTCCCAAAGTTTATTGTATTTTATAAGAGTTTTATCATTCAGTCCCAACGTAAGTGGCATTATTTATACTGTGCAGCTCTGGAGCCATATTTTATACAACAGAAGACTGTAAATAGTCTTTGAAATGTGAAAGCGGTAGAGCTTGCTTATGAAATAAAACAGATCACACAACAAGTCTGAGGCAGATGAGCTCTACTGACCCACTGTATTATCTGGAGATAATACAGTGGGTCAATAGAACAAATACCAACAGTAGCTGTCCAATTTCATCTTAAGATATGTGATAAGCTGGGAGGGGACTTGGCAGCTCTTTTTCCAGGAAGCCCAAACTTGAGAAAAGTGATGATACCAGCTTAAATTCCTGTAACACAGCTTTCTTCTGGAGCAGGAGGTCATACAGATAAGGCTTGTTTGAATAGAAAGAGGGACATTTTAACATTATGGCTGATTTGTTTATGTATGAACAACAACAGAGCATTGGGAGCTTCATGTTCTGGAGGGGGAACATTTGCAGGTGAAGATTTTGCCGTCGCAGAAGTCGTCCTTTTCTTTTGTGGATTTGTGGGTCACAGTGCTTTCTATGTTTTGGTCTCATTGAAGCAGTAGTCCATCTGCCCATACTGTTAGCTATGTAACGGTCATCCTGCCTTATCATCTGTCAGCTACCTGATTTCTCTCCATCTTTTGAGAAAAAGTTATTCAGAGAATTCTATGCTATGATAACCAAAACAAGTGATACCAGAAAGTATAAGGGAAGTGGGGATACACATTATTTTGTCTTATACTGTTTTTTTTTTCAGGATGATTAAAGGCTGTTCAGAGAATGTTTGTTCATGCAATTACTGCTCTCTGGTAACATCTCGTTTGTGCTGATATTTGCCCACAAATGTCTTTTTGATTAGTTTTAAGATCCATTCAAATCATCCCTGCAGCAGCTTAACTGTGTGCTCCTCTTCCTTTGTGAAAGCGAAAACTTTAATAGTCAATATGTTGTCGTGTCCTCGACAATTGGAATAAAGTAAAATCTGTTCAGTGGACTTTCACTTTCACCTTTTCAGTTCTCTCAGCCTCTCTTACTCTTCATTAATACTGGTCCTTGTGAAAAAAAAAGATAGCTTCCTCAGAAGCACCCAAAGTTGACTCACTTCCTCTTTTCGCTTTCTCCCTCTCCCTCTCTCTCTGTCTCGCTCTCTGCTTGTCTCAGGTTTGTGGTGCTCCTCTTTAGAGTTTCCTGCTGTTACATGGTAACGCACAGCTGAAGGCAAGAGGTAAGCTGAACTTTCTTTTTTTTTTTCAAATTCTGCAGTAAAGCTGGAAATAAAACACATTTTAGTTTCTTGTATAAAGAGGAGGAACTTACCACTGAAAAACCATGAGCAATTTTCAGTGTTATTTTGGGGTCAAAGCAGGGCCTTTTGATGTTGTGGTTGGAGAAAATTTGCAGTGAGGCATGTCACACTCCAGTTTGAGGTGAGGATGGAGGTGCTAATGGGGGACAAACACCTTAAGGATCTGTTAAAAAGACAGACTTTTCAACCACTAACTCTAGCTGCACATAAAAATACACAGTTTCAAGCTTAGGCATTGTGTGCTCTGTGCACTTTGACGCATGTTGGTGAAATGTAGGAGGGTACAGAAAGACAGTCCTGCACCCAAACGAGAGGTATAAAACGTCTCTTCCTGTTCGGCTCCTCCTCCAATCAGCTGATAGTACGAGTGCTGACGCTTGCGACTGATGCCCTCAAAGATAAAACATGTGCACAGCAGTTGTTTGAAGGGGATTTAATTGCCTTTGAACAACCTGCTGTGAATGCGCCTTTGTATGTTCTCAATTTACTTTCAAATACACAAAATCAGGAACAAGATCTGCATTTGCAAACAAAGGATAAGTTTACAGGGTTGTTTTAGTTCTGTGGTTGTGAGTTTTTACTGGATTATTTCAGGTATTGTTGCATATCAGTAAATTACATCAGTAGATTAGACCCAGTCTTTAACTGACACGTTTCCAAGTTCATTAAAATGATTGTCAAAGTGTAAAAAGTGTAATCTCAGCGTGCTGAAGCTGTTCATCAGGACACATGGATCAATCGATCATGGATCAGTATTTTGTCATAGCTGCAAAAATATGGCTGATTCCTCAAGCGTCAACTCTTGTCTGCATTGGAACGTAGCTAACAACAAGTCGTTAAGTCAAAGGTTGGAATTCAGGGCACACTGGGGTCAATGTGAGTGCAGGAGCATTAGCATAGGCTGGTAGGATTAGTGTAAACAGACATCAATACCATAAGCAGTAGACTTATCTCTCCCAGTTCAGCTCACTTAGAAGCAAGTAAGTAGACGAGTAGACGAGTATGCATGCACACAGCCACAGAAATGAGAAACAATTGATACCGTGACACATACATGCACATTTACCTGATGATCAGATATGAGGATGTCTCTCTGACAAGGCTTTAGATATTTTTTTCAATTAAATACATTTATTATCCAACAGGCTTAATTCGTCATTCGACAGACAAGTTAAAGTTACTTGCAAGTCGTAGGATCCTCTTGAATAAGAATACATTTCTTTCTGTGCAGAGACGTTGCTTGAAATCAAGGTATAAATAGTTCAAGTGAAGAAGCTTTTCTCTCACTGAAGCAGCAGTAAAAAAAAAAAAGTACTGTTGGCATTTTAACTCTGCATGTTTCATACAGACGTGAGCCAGAGGTCGAGAGGGAAAGTGAAAGAGGGATAAAAGAGAGATCAACAGTTTTCTGCTTCTCTTTAAATGTGTATTTGTAGGTCTGTTGCTCTCAATTATGCATACAGTGATGCACAAAAGATGCACACATGCAGAGCCACTGACACCACAAGCAACTACCAACACACACACACACACTGTCACACTGTCACACATACAAATACCGCAAACTTCCCGCGTACTCATAACGCTCAGTCTTTTACTGACAGTGACTGTGCCACTTTTGAGAAAGGTTGAGGGAGTGTGTTGACTGGAACACAAGCAGCAGTGACCCTGAATGTGGAGCTGTTGGCTCAACACAGGATCCTGTTCAAGCCACCAACATGTTCAGAGTGAAGACACACAACCGGCTCAACCACTGTGGCCCCAGGCTGCTGTGTGGACAGAAACCAGACACATGTGTAGGGTCTCTTTGAGCAAATGAATACTCTATGAGCTGAAGTGTCAGGGGGTTCATTACACTGTAGACTCAGATATCAGAAAGTTAATTTCCTCTACTACAAGCGTTCATTTCTATATAATAATTCTTAAAGTCAGGCAATTGATTGCTTACTGTGCCCATTGCAACACTGTCAAGCTTTCAGTTTGTGCACTGCATTTTATTTTGTTAGAAAGGTTCTAATGAGCGACAGGATTTTTCTTCCACTGAGTCAAATGGCAGAACAGTCTATAAAAAACAGTTTGGCTTTTTAGCACTCATGCAGCACAAAAAAGCGAAATATAGAAAAGAGAGACAAATATGGAATATCACACTCCACCTTGAGGCAGGGATTATGTAAAACAGCAGCACATTTTCTTCCGGGCAGTTTGTAAAAGACAAGCAGTTCACTGTTTAACAAGACAAAATGTTTGAACTTCAGGGTGTTGAAGATGGCAGTGTGGATCCAGGCCCAGCAGCTCCAGGGTGATGCTCTCCACCAGATGCAGTCCCTGTACGGGCAACACTTCCCCATTGAGGTGCGACATTATCTATCCCAGTGGATAGAGGGCCAGCTCTGGTGAGTTCCACTACAGCACTTACACAGTATGTTTGTATATGTGTGTGTGTGTGTGTGTGTGTGTGTGTGTGTGTGTGTGTGTGTGTGTGTGTGTGTGTGTGTGTGTGTGTGTGTGTGTGTGTGTGTGTGTGTGTGTGTGTGTGTGTGAACAGTTGTTTCCACATGTGTGCTTGTACAAATATTTGTCTTGTACATTTGTTTATCCAAAATATGCACATCTGGACTTTTGGCTTTTATGTCTGAATATGCAATATGTTTTTGAGTAATCTTTCCGTCAGTCTAAATGACCCAAAAACCGCCAGTCTGTCTTTTTCTGCATCCCATCATTCCTGTCTAGGTATCATCCTTTTTAATAAAATATCAAAGGAATTTTTGGGTGGATTTTTTTTATAAATCAGCACTTAGATCAGTTTGTCAAAGCTCAAAAGTCACTGTGATTTCTTATTTTGCCATAACTCAAGGAAACATCCAACTATCTCATAAAAAATTCACACAAATGTCAAAACAAAGATGTCTTTTACCGGAAAAGGTAAAAGGTCTACTTTCCCATGACTTCAAAATGTCCAGATGAAACCCTCATTGGCTACTTTTTCTCTCAGTCATGAATCATGTATTGCAGTAGCACCTAGAAGATATTTCATTGCACCTGGCATTACTTTAAATTCCATGCATCCATTACAGAGAAAAACCTTATCTGCTATCAATTTGGGGACTATCTCCCTTCGCTCTGCTCTGACTGTAGTTCTGCTGTTGTGAGAGCGGTCTATTGACAATCACATGCTCAGCTGTTAAACACACTGAGATAGGAAGATGTTTTCTGTTACTATGTTCATCCTGTAATTGATTTTCGTGCCACCTCTCATGCGTCTGCAGCATACTCATACAGTAGTTTACTTTATTGCATTGTGTGCTCTGAGGAACACTGATAAATGCAAACTGAAACTTGACTGGTTGGCAAAAGTACACAAGAGAAGCAGAATTCCTAGTTTTGTTTGTCATTTTGAAATCTTGGAGTTCATTTATTAAACATGTGCTTTTCTTTATGCATGTGTCTGGTGTGCATGCATGCATGCATGTGTTTGTTTGTGCTGTCAGGGATGGCATAGACTTGGAGAACCCACAGGAGGAGTTCAAGGCCAAACGCCTGCTTGACAGTCTGATCCAAGAGCTGCAGAACAAGGCTGAGCATCAAGTAGGAGAAGATGGTTTCTTACTCAAAATCAAACTGGGACACTACGCCAGCCAGCTCAAGGTAAGCCACCAGCACTGCATACTTATACAAATACAGTTCCTTACAGCCTTTATTTCCTGGGGGAAGGGTTTTTGAAAGAGTTGCATTGCATGGGGCTCACATCAGGAACAAAAACTATGCAAATTGTGGTTGTCACTTTACTTTCATGCTTAAAAATGTCTGACACAAAAGGACAAAAAACTCTCCATCATGGGGGTGACTTTTCCTGTTATCACATAGATAGAAATTAGGAATTTGTAATCAGGATCATGAAACTTAGAACTCCAGCTGCTCAGACAGTGGCCATGTTTAGAAATATACTCACATTTCAACTGTTTACATTGAGTAATGATAACCAGGTGTATGTAAATACTACCGTTCAACTCAAATGCCTCCCTTTGCATAGTTGTTAGATAGAGCACGCAGTTGAACAAATGTTAAAGAACAGGATGTATCCACTCTGAGGAAAACAAGAAGACAGCCTAAGTGAGGGCCTTGGTAACCAGCCAGCGCTGCTATTTATGATGAAGCTCCCTGCTCACAGATCTGTTCTTCTGTTTGTCTTTTCCCCACCCTGAAACACTGCAGAGAAACGGACTACCCAAAGATCCCACAGCAGTTCCAGATTCTTACCACTTTGTTTTCCCCTGTGGGATTTGTTTATTTGTCCTTACATTCATTTTCTTTACACAAGCTTTTGTGCATTCAAAAGGCAGAATAAAACAGACAATACTTTTAGTGCCCTGGGTTCTTTGTCCTGTCTGCGTGCGCGTCCTCATAATTTCACCTCCCTGAAAACAATTCATGCAGGAAACAACAACTTAAATAACCAACTGACTCACAACTCCATTTTTAAACTGAGAGTGAAACCTTGATTTATTACCAAATCCTTGGTTCAAAATTTACAATTCTAACACATAATCTAGTCAACCATGATGTGTGTGTGTGTATGCCAAAGAGTCTTGTCTGCATAAGAGAGTGCCGTGCTTCAGAGATGGGTCTCATTAGGCTCGTCTAATGGCTTTTAGTGTGTCTTCGGGGTTGGCTCCAGAACTTAGCGAGCTTCCTTGAGGTGACTTAATTGCTGAGTCCTGTGTGCAGTGGCCACTCCACTCGTC
This sequence comes from Notolabrus celidotus, assembly GCF_009762535.1. Lineage (NCBI taxonomy): Eukaryota > Metazoa > Chordata > Actinopteri > Labriformes > Labridae > Notolabrus > Notolabrus celidotus. The sequence continues at coordinate 23,084,960 of NC_048291.1, forward strand.
AGGAGCTAACAAGCCTTAACAAAGCACATGTGCTCCTTGTCTTTCAGAGCACGTATGACTGCTGTCCTCTGGAGTTGGTCCGATGCATCAAACACATCCTCTACACGGAGCAGAGGCTTGTCAGAGAGGCCACCAATGTGAGTATGCTGTATTAAACGAGGGTGGGCTAAAACCTGCATACATACTTGTGTTCATTTGTCTGCACTCCGACTCCCCCACTCAATGTAGCCTTGCAGAGTGAAACACCTGTAGCACACAAGATTCTTTTCAAAGCCAGGACAAAAGCCTGCAACAACAAACCGAGGTGGATAAAGCGCACACATTTGTTTCTCAAGTAGAAGCATGGACAATGAGTTTTTACAAAATAATAGTGGAACAAACAAGCTCTGAAATAACCTCACAATGTGGAATAAAAAGTTGCCCCAGAAGGACATTTCAACCAGCTGTTCTTATTTTTGCAAGGCTGCAATTGATCCCAGGATGCCCTCTCGTATGTCCTTGTCATACACAGGGCAAACAAGTTTAACCATGCAGCCAAACCAGTGTCCTGTCAACAAGCTATTTCTATACAATACTTAGTTAATCTCATGTCATCGTATTTTTCAAACCATTCCCCTAATGACAGGTAGAGTGAAAATAATGTGTTCAAATGTGCAATCCAGTTGAATAGGGAATGTCTAGCTGCTGTTGGTCAACATCATCCCCACAGTGGAGTTTCCTTCTCTTGTCTCTTTGTTTTGTTGTGTCATACACATCAGTTTTGTCATATTAGGTCTGTGTAACATGCATTGATTTGTACACAGAGAAATTGTCTTTTTTCTGTGCTTTTTACCCCACCAAAAGACTAACTAGCAAATGTTGACTTAATAAGGGATTAGCTTATTCAGTAGTTGATGTCTTTTTCTTCAAATTCAAACCCTCTATAGTTAATCTGTAGATCTCCTGTCATTATTAGAAGTGTGGTTTCTACAGACACTGTGTCGTTTTGTAAAAATGACCATATCAAGCCTTTTGTATCGCTCCAGTCCAAGTGTGCAATATGAAAGGAAGTCAGATATTTCACGTTTTACAACAGGCTCTGAGTTATAAAAGCATAAAACCAGCAGTGCGTAAAAAACATGTGACTCTCAGCAACTCCTGGGGTGAATTGATTTCCAGTCATAACATGCCTTTTCTATTAGTGGAATGCATATTTGGACTGATTGAATTTCACCCTGTTAAGTCTGAACCTTTAAGCACCACAGTATACTCTCTATCAGACCTTTAAATGACCACACAGTCTGCCTCAGTATGATAAGCAAATTCCTTTTTTACCTTCTCTGTGTGGATTGATTGCATCAGTCTTGTTCTCACTGAGGATTTTATAGACAAATAGACAAAATGAAACATGCAGAGTTCAGCTAAGAGTAGTATCTTACATCCCCCCCCCCCCCCCCCCCCTAACATATCACTGGGGGCTCAGCTCCCAGCTCACCAGTGTCCATCCATTACCCCTTAACAACAATCATAAACAATCCAGTGACACACAATATACAGGCTGTGCCCCATCCAGTGAAAAACAACATCGCCCTTTACCGTTCCCAAACCCAGCATTTCTTCTGCCTCTCTGAATCTCACCTTGTTATTGACAGTCAAACTCTCCAGTGGGCAGTATGATGGCCAGCATGTCCCAGAAATACCAACAGATCAACCAAGCTTTTGAGGAGCTCCGCCTTCTGACCCAGGACACCGAGAATGATTTGCGCAAGCTCCAGCACAACCAGGAGTACTTCATCATCCAGTACCAGGAGAGCCTCCGCATTCAGGGTGAGACGAGAGAGCCTGCATCTTGTAACTGCTGCTGTAAAGCAATGCAGGAGAACTGCTCTGACAGATTAGACTGTCAGCAGATTAGATCATCAAATATCAATCAAAGTCAGTCATCTCACATGCCAAGAGTTTGTTGTTTGAAGATTTGAAACAGATTTTGTGCAATAGATCTATCGAGAAAGTATTTGATTTAATAACAATAATCATTTGTTGAAGCTCTTATTAGTTTGGTGTGCAGCTCCTGTTACATTTCTTATAGATCTACACAAAAGGATTTAAATCCAGCAAAACCTCAAGAACCCAGAGATAATCAACTCTTGCAAGAATCTAAATCATATCCGGAGCATGCATGGAGATTTATTTCTATGCTATCTATCAGGACAAATACTGAGCAGATTCCCTCATATGATATAGTGTGTTCAGATATGTCAAATGTTACATACACATTAAATAAAATACCCAAATATGCCGTGATGTCATATCTTAAAATATATGGACTCAGTATTTGGCTGAAGTACTACCATATCTGTGCCATATCATCACTCTTAGTCATTGAAGCATAAAAACTGAGCTGACATCAGAAATGTGTGTGGCATACAGAATACAGCATCAGTCATATTTGGAAAAACAATGTCTCAACTTTGTATTCTGGTAGTATTAAAGTGGTCCCATTCTGGAGATCAGATATGCTCCAGATATGACATTTCACAATGCTGTGGTTGGACTTTATCCAGTACGCATTGTGTATGAATCCCTGGATTCTCATGTATTATGCACAGAGCACGGTATGCTTTAGCTTTCAAATATCAAGATTTGGATCTGTATTGCATTCTTCATACATTTCACAGCAATATGAAATATGCTTGATCTTCCATATCAGCAATGGAAAACAAACGCATACAGCTTCCATATGTCAGTGACCTTTGCATATACTATATTGCATCATTCAGCCTATAACATCAAGCCCTGGTGACGTCTGCTAGAGGAGGTTCTTCTGAGTCACTTATTATCTTTCTGGGTGTTCAATGTTGAGACTATGAGCACAAAGATTTTAACTCTTTCTCCCTTTTCTCTTCCTCTTTATCTTCTGTTTTGCCCCACCCTATTCCCATTTGGATGGCAACAATCCCACCCGTGCTCAGCTCAGCTGTCCAGCCTGGCCACACTCCCCCCTGCTGACCGACAGCTCCGGGAGCCCGCCCTGCTCAACAAGAGAGCCACTGTGGAGGCATGGCTGACCAGAGAGGCCAATACACTACAGAAATACAGACTGGTTAGACATGAACATGCTCCTACTTCAACCTCATACATACTATATAGCATCACTTTTGTATTGTTCTGTTCCATGCTAATATGTGATTGCAAGTCAGCCTGCTTGTTTCTGTTGATTTGCAGGACCTGGCAGAGAAGCACCAGAAAACACTGCAGCTGCTGAGGAAACAGCAGACCATCATTCTGGATGATGAGCTGATCCAGTGGAAGAGACGGCAACAGCTGGCAGGCAATGGGGGCCCACCAGAAGGAGGCCTGGACATCTTGCAGTCCTGGTAAGTTCCCCTTCACCTCCCACCAAGATCACAGCCACAAGACTTCCATACAAAGGGTCACTGATTTACAAGCTTTCAATTGACCACCGCTGTCTTTATTCCCAAGGTTTATAGCTCCATATAAACGGGATATCATGTCTCACTTTCAGACTTGAGCTCCTTATTTTGCTATGGCTGCCTCCTTTCTTCTTTTTTTAAAAAGGAACACTTCAATCAATTCAGGCAGGCATCACTTAGATCTTTTAAACCATGTTGATTTGATTTTAATTGAAATAGTTCTGCTGGACTTGAAAGAAAAAATCCCGACCATGTCTATGCTAAAACTTTTTGTGTGTTTTTGTGTGTGTGTGTGTGTGTGTGTGTGTGTGTGTGTGTGTGTGTGTGTGTGTGTGTGTGTGTGTGTGTGTGTGTGTGTGTGTGTGTGTGTGTGTGTGTGTGTGTGTGTGTCAGGTGTGAGAAGCTCGCTGAAACTATCTGGCAAAACAGGCAGCAGATTCGGAGGGCAGAGCACCTGAGACAACAGTTACCCATCCCCGGACCCATCGAAGAGCTCCTCAATGAACTGAACGCTACCATCACAGATATCATCTCTGCATTGGTCACCAGGTTTGTGTTTGTATAAAGGGTTACCTGTCCCACTTTAGGGGGAATAAACTGCTGTGCTATCTGTTTTTCCTTTTTCTGAATGTTTGTCCCTCTCATACCTTGAGATTATATCATGTAATTCACTTTCCACTTGGCGGGTGTATTGCTGGAGACCCACTTTAGACAACACTGCGAGTTGCACTTCTAAGGACAAGGGCATCAGTTTTGTGCTGAAAATCTATTTCCAAATATTGTTTTAGAAAATAGATGTTGCTCACTGTAATGTCAATTGGAGCATATCAGCCTCAGCATGTGTTGGGTGTGCTGTGTACATTGAGGCACTGCTCTTGCCTTCACTTTTAATGTTAACCTTTATGCAAGCAAATCCTGCGTAGACAACCTTAGGTCAGTTCTTGGTCAACATAGTGAGAGATCTGTTCGTAAAATTAAATTACTCTGCCCTTCAGTTTACCCTTCCCCCCCCCCCCCCTAATAATTTAATTAAGACGTTGTACGGTGATCTGTACATAACATGCTGGTATCTCTGACTATGTTTGTTTGTCACTCATTTGACAGTCACTCATTTGACTGTTTACTGTAGGAGTTATAAGGACATCTGCTAACATGAGGACATTTCACATAAGATAAAGTTCAGGCTAAGTTGTGATCTTTATTTCTGTCAAAGTTCATTTGGGGACACCAGTGGTCACTGTGGTAACAGCAAGTGAAGTTTGATGTAACAGCAAACACTCCTACAGCAGCTACTCTGTCAGAAACAAAGGAGCCACTGGTGTATCTGTTAAGTGCAGACAAACAAACTCATGACTTCCAAATAAGTCAGTTAATGACCATTTAAATCTGTAATCTGGTTGTTGCTCTCTTTGGCTTCTTATTTTATGTATAGTTGATCAGTTATCAGAAATGCGATTGATCTTTTGTCTCTGAATTCTTGATGGATAGTTGTATAAAAATAACACTTCTGATGGTGCTTTACCTTTTAAGTGACCCTGTGTCTTAACACTTTGAAATAATTATCAGTAACCCGATAAAGCTCCATGGTCAAAAGGGTTGAAAGGTGAATGAGTGAGGTTGTTATTATGAGATTTATTTCACTTGGTTGAATAAATGCTTTGTTTCAAGTAAACCCCTTATCAATGAGAACTACGACACAACGTTTTCAACACAGATTTTAAGGACATTCAAGGGCTGTGCTGAGAAAAATGCCAAACACAAATAGTCTGAAAAACAGTAAGATGTTAACCCCTTGGCTTACAGCTGTAAAATGTATCATGTTTAGGGTTTGGATTCATCCTGATGAGAATTAAGATTAGTGTGGTTATAGAACCATGGTTTGAAGATAAATGTATTCAAGGAACATTCAGACACTCTCACTTTATAAAGTTTAAGTGTGAGTCATGTCTGCATGTGTTAAAATCTGAGCCCTGGGTTGATCTGAAGTTTTTGACAGCATCCTCCTCCACGCTTGTAAAAGATTGTCCCTGCAGGGACCCATAACACTTTAGTGGCAATGTTTCTGTTTCTGCAGCGATTCCTGGTTGGCCCCAGACAAGCCTGAGCCCAGACAGTAATGCACTGCTATCACGCACAGTCCTAACACAGGTTTATGTTTGACCAACCTCTAAGAAGTCCCCTGAAGCTTTTGCTCTTATGTGGAATCAGAGCAGTGTATGAAGGAAGTCTGTGTTGGCCCTGTTTTTTGTCTGAACAGTTATTACTTTCATGGTCTTCCATTTCTGTGCATGGTAACAACAGAGGTCATTTTTTAAAGACTGTGTTCTCAAATCTGAATGTAGAGCTTAAAATAAGCATTTGTAGTCTTTTTGGAAATAAAAAACAATTTAGTTTTCATACCAAAATAGCACGTAATATCTAAATCCCATACACATGCACATGCAAGTATTTTATATAAACATACACTGTTAATATCCTGTGATTAAAAAAAATGTTTAACTTTCTGCAGTTTGCACAAGGATGGCCATGACGAGGCACACTTTTTGGATTGTTATTGACAAGATGTATTGTAACAGTTCTTTTAAAGCAGAACCTGTTAACATGTAAATTTGATGTACTTCACACTCATGCTAAAGCTCATCGAGTAAATACATAAAATACAGTTTTCAAGTATATTTGGATACATTTTTTCAAAAGAAAGATACAAGATGGGAATTTAAGCAACAGAATATATGGGCTAGGTTTTGGCGTAACATCTCACTGCTGTGTGTTTGATGTGCACTTAAAAATGACTGAGACAATGTCTCAACAGGGCTTCATTCTGTCATTCAGTATGTCTTTCTCTTAAACTTCACAGCACCTTCATCATCGAGAAACAGCCTCCACAGGTGCTAAAAACCCAAACCAAGTTTGCCGCTACAGTGCGCCTCCTGGTAGGAGGAAAATTGAACGTGCACATGAACCCTCCGCAGGTCAAAGCCACTATCATTAGTGAACAACAAGCCAAGGCCCTGCTGAAGAACGAAAACACAAGGAAGTAAGTTCAGTAGCTCGTTCAGTTTCACTGCACCAAAACGGTTTATTTGAGTTTGTTAATGGAAAGCATTTTTGACCGAGAAACTTCCCAAAGTTACACTTATTAGTACTTCACATAGTTGCAGCAACAACACTGTCAGCCTGTCTGTTCCTCTTTCTTGTCCGTGTACACACATTTTTTTTGTATTCCTACTTCCTTTTGTGGGGCCACTCTGATGAGCCCCCATGGCGCCGTTCAGATAAGGATTCCTACTTTTCTGCAGGGATTAGTAGATCCCAGGATGAACTCTGGTCTAGTGTGTCTCCAAACCTCACCGCAGAGACATGCGTGGAACTTGAACAATGCCTCAGAGGAATCTCTGGTGTGGATGCTGAATCCACATTTAGCCTGTTCCACCACCTCAGTCCACATTCCTCTTTACTAACAGAAGCCCTCCAAGACTGTAGGTCAGCCAGGCAGCCAGTGGTTCACTGGGTGAGCAATTTAACAGCTCAGCCAGATCAGCATTTGCTTTTTCTCATTCAAACCACTCCATGTAGCACCCAGTCTGCAAAGACATCTGTTTGGTGTTTTCTTGTTTAAGGAAGATAAAGATGGTGTTGGTTAACTTTCATTATAATTACACGGAAAATGAACACCATTCCTAAAACCGCATGTTTTTCACCCAGCTTCTGTCATTTTTATTTGTTCAGGGAAGACTAGGATTCTCAGAACTGGAGTGCCTTACAGCAGACATTACAGCTAATTGACATACCTCTTAATTGTCTCTCTTATTCAGTGACAGCAGTGGGGAAATTCTCAACAATAACTGTGTGATGGAGTACCACCAGACGACAGGCACTCTCAGCGCACACTTCAGGAACATGGTGAGCACAATATCTTATTGTTCATAGGTGCTCTGCAGCTGAAGACAAATAGGATGCTTCTCTAAAGCAAGCAAGGGAATATTTTTAGAGGTATTTTGTCGTCCTGTCCATCAGTTTCATAGAAATATATCACAAAAGTGAATCATTGTTAAACATAAAGTCCCAGCCATGCTTCAAACAAAAGTCTCCTGATATATTTCAATCAAAGACATTGGATGAATTGATCATATGTAATATAAATAATGTTTCTTTAGACTAGTGCTTGGCTGCACTGAAGCATCCAGTGATATCGTCTAATGACTGTGCAGAGTGAGTGTTATTGCACAGTGTGTTCTGCACAAACCCATGGACTCTGTGTAATGATTTGGAGGATCTCAAAGTCTGCCTCTGTCTACAGCACACATGTTGTACGCAACATTCCCCAGAAACCTCCATGGACTATTTACATGTCAGCTCTGTAGTCTGTGTGTGATATGCAGCCATGTACTGTACATGTGATGTGTGTGTGTTTTAGAGGAAATCTAGTTTTCCTTTTTCTTACACCTGTAATCTTTCATGTAGTCTTTGAAGAGGATCAAGCGATCAGACAGGCGAGGAGCAGAATCTGTCACGGAGGAGAAGTTCACCATTCTGTTCGAGTCTCAGTTTAGTGTTGGAGGCAACGAGCTTGTCTTTCAAGTAAAGGTGAGAGCATGCAAGAAAAGGTGGAAGGAATTACTCCTTTAGCCTTGACCCAGAAGACATTTCCATTCTTACAAATACAGTATAATTAAGCTCCTAGTGCATACAGCATCCACTCCTACACTTGCTATGACATACCGAGCACATTCTCTTAGCCTTATTCTTCCTCTGTCTTCTTCTCAGAGGTTTATTTGTTGTAAAAGTCCTTTTTATCATTACATTCATACAAATACCACCAAGGTTATGTTGTTTTGCTGTGTGTGTGCATTAGTAATTGTTTTGCTGATGGCCTTTCTTCTTCCTTTGTACAGACGTTATCACTTCCTGTGGTGGTGATAGTTCATGGCAGCCAAGACAATAATGCCACAGCGACTGTGTTATGGGACAACGCTTTTGCAGAGCCGGTGAGTCAGTGTGTCTGTTTGAAGTGAGTGCATGTTTAAAATTCATTTTGAATCAGCCTGTGGTATTTAATATTTCGGAAAGGCCCATCCCATTACTTTACAGTGTTATTTATTGAATGTCTTTTTATTTAATCATATTTGCAGGATGGTGCTGCTCAGTCAATTATACACTTTCTGTACCAAAGCCCTGACTTTACCTTTGATTGGTCACAGATTTAGTGTTTCTTGTTGTTTTATTTATCAGTATGTAGACGTGTGTCTTGATACACAGCTACGAACATGTAGCTATGTGGCTATGCTAACTAGTGCTAGCACTTATCCATGATAAATAAAAATCATCCACTAGATCTTCAAATCTGCAGACGTGGGAGTAAAACCGACCTCTGCCAGAAAGGCAGCGGGACCTTTTCTGAAGGATTGGTCACAGATTCTGTGTTTCTTGTTGTTTTATTTGTCAGTATGTTGACGTGTGTCTTGGTACACAGCTACAGCTACGACATGTAGCTATGTAGCTATGCTAACTAGCGCTAGCACTTATCCATGGTAAATAAAAATCATCCACTAGATCTTCAAATCTGCAGACGTGGGGAGTAAAACCGACCTTTGTGTTTATTAAGACAGCCTACAACTAGCATGCCTCCCTCCTAAGCTCCTTGTTACCACACATTTGTGCAGGTAATGAAAAACGGGGGAGGGATTCAGTATTATTTTATACAGTCTATGGGCTGAACAAGCTCCGAGCTCTGACTCCGTGACAGACCGGATATTGTTGTTACGTAACAAAAACACGGAAGTCTGAAACGGCTCGTTTCACACACACATTTACAGAAAGGTGGAGAAATCAAAACAGGGGCAGAATGGATTTTTTTCATTCTCGGGGGGTTTGTAGACATGCCAGGGACACATATTTCAGGTAGAGAACCATTAAAAAGTCAATTTTGCATGATATGTCACCTTTAAAAACATTGAACTGTGTTCATCAAAAGTCATCAGTTAACTTAATCCTTGCAGGAAAAAAAAGTTGCAATATAGATAAGATAAGATAAGATAAGATAAGATAAGATAGTCATTTATTCGTCCCACAACAGGGAAATTTAAATGTTACAGCTGCAAAGTAGACAGTGCAAAAGAGTATAAAGCAAACAAGAGCCTATAAAATAGCAATTATTAAAAAGTTAGTAGCAATTAAAATTAAAGAAGTAAAAATAAGCATATCTTACAACATATATACACAATGTATATACACAACTAAATAAGTACATTTACAGATATTTCCAAAACCAATGACACAGTGAAAATCTGCAGAGCTTGTAGCCTAGGTAAAAACAATGTACAGAATAGAACTGGGAAGATGGGTAGAAAGACGTATTGCACATGTAAGAAGAGAAGGATGAACTGGATTGGGGAAATATTGCACTTGAGTCCGTTTTGGTGATGTAATTTTTATTGGTTATAGAGTCTGACCACTGCAGGAAGAAAACTGCTTCTACTGTAATAGCAATGTGTGAACTATCATATGTCGTTTGCACATTTTATCCACAACCATGTTTAGCATCCTGCTGCTACCTTGCTTGTGTACATAAAGCTCATGCAAATACTCAACTGTCTCCTCTTTGTCTACAGGGACGGGTTCCTTTCCTGGTGCCAGATAAGGTGCTGTGGCCTCAGCTGTGTGATGCCATCAACATGAAGTACAAGGCTGAGGTGCAGAGTAACCGAGGCCTGTCTGAGGAGAACCTGGTCTTCCTTGCTCAAAAGGCCTTCAGCAGCTCCAGCAACAACCCTGAGGACTACCGTAACATGACAATGACTTGGTCGCAGTTTAATCGGGTCAGCATTGGGTCTCTTCCCTTTTTTGGAATCTTCTTGTTTCTATAACACAAATTATATAAAGAGCATACTAATTATCTGTCATCATCAGTAATTGATGTATGGAAGAATGAAGTGTTTTATTCTCATGCATCTTTAAAATGCCCACAGGCCAGTTTCAGTAAGCCATTTGAGCAGCATGCGTCTTCTCCATGGAATCATTTACTATTGGTTATTCATACAGAGCGATATTTCGTGCTCCATTTGCTGTGTCCCTACAGCCCTATTCTGTAGCCGGCTTGAGTAAGAGCGCCTCATTGGTAGCCAGGTCTTCATCTTAATGTGCCTGTTTGTCCACACAGTGAAAGGCTGGAGGCCTCATTTTCTGGCTCAAAGCAGCAGTTGATGGCAGAGAGCGCACTCACATTCACTGCACACCATCAGTCTCATTTGATTACAGGAACATCAGCCACTTTACAGGCTGCTGTATAAACCTCACACACAATTTCACCCCCTCTTCTTATTACCCCCTTCCCCAAACACACATCGTATACACATACAGCTGCATACTTGGTTGAATTATAAACACAAATTGCAGGAGGACATGTTGCTCCCTGTATTTATGTGCTGGATGTTAAAAGATGTACATGTCTGTTTGAGTCCCCGGGCGCTCATGTTAAAATCTTCTATCCAAAACTCTTTGCTTACAGGAAAGCTTGCCCCTGAGAAACTTCACATTTTGGCAATGGTTTGATGGTGTGATGGAACTCACAAAGAAGCATCTCAAACCGCACTGGAACGATGGGTAAGGAATCTGCAGAGGTTTTTTTCTGTTTCTATACTGGTTGAAAATAGTGGCAGAACAAAAACATAAAAGCACTTTCCTGTTTTTTTTTTTCAATTTGGCAGCTGTACTTTATGTTCTGAGCAAGTAAATGTTTTCCTGTCCTCATTTCGTCAATCCTGTCAACTAAGGCAGTGGCTCAGTTTTATATTTTTCCATGGCAACCTGGGGAGCTCGACCTGCTCTCGCTAGTAAAGTAGAATTGTAATGACGGAGATGGGGGTTAGGGAATGCACATCACAATTTTTTTTCCTGTATACTTCTCTTTTCTTTTTTAGAGCCATACTGGGCTTTGTGAACAAGCAGCAGGCCCAGGACATGCTTATGTCCAAACCCAACGGTACCTTTCTCTTGCGCTTTAGTGACTCTGAGATCGGAGGGATCACAATTGCATGGGTGGCTGAAAATCCTAATAAAGCAGGTAAGATAACTACATGCTTGTTATTTTCATATCTCAGATATAATTGAGAGTAGCTTTTGTTCTTAAGTTTAGGAAATGTAGCCATCTTCTGAAACTTTGGATGCTTATCAGCTGCAATATATTCGGAATGCCTTAAATTCCAACGTTAAGAAAGGATGTTGGCATTACATGAACTCCTGAGAGCTAAAGTTATTGTCTGCTCATGCTTGGGCCCAGGCATCTATGAGTAGCGTGCATTGAGCTTGAGGTTGGCTCTAGTTCTGAGGTTAGAAATTATTTAGATGTTAAATCAACCAAAATCTAACACAGTTGGAGATCAATCAGAGGAAATGGCGCAGAAATATAACAGAGCCTTTTCTGTTTGTAGCTTCAGGTAGTGAAAACCGGACTTAGTTAAATCAGTGGCCTGATATAAGATCGCAGATAAATGACGATGCTTTCATTTCTTGTGCACACAAGAAATCAGTAACTGCAAGTTTAAAGAGAGCCATGGAAGCTGTAACTGAGATTGTTGTGTGCTTTGTGTCTCAGGTGAAAGAATGGTTTGGAACCTTATGCCCTACACAACCAAAGACTTCTCCATTCGCTCTCTGGCTGACCGCATCAGCGATCTCAATCACCTCCTCTTCCTCTACCCTGACCGAGCCAAGGATGAGGTCTTCTCCAAATACTACACCCCACCGCTCTGTAAGCAACCTTCGCCTTGAATGGAGTACCGTGACTGTCAAAGTGAACGCATGTCTTAGTAGCTGTATGACAGAAGCATTGAGCTGTTCTCTCCTTGTGCTTGTTTGTCAAACAGCCAAAGCAGTGGATGGCTACGTGAAGCCGCAAATCAAACAAGTGGTGCCCGAGTACGTATCAAGCTTTCTCTTTTCCCCTTATTTCCTGTTCTGTCTCTCCGTTCTTTCTTTCACACCTTCCACCCACCAGTTTTTATCCATGGCAACATTTAGGGTTAATCACCAAATATTAGAGCCTGAATTCAGATCAGCTATTAGTTAGCTTTTACAGCTGGAGGAGGCCAATTAAGGATGGCCACAGTTCCTGAGTGAGCCCGTCTCACACTCATCATTAGAGTTAGGCTTGTTAGTTAGGAGGACCCGCCCCCTGCCTGTCTCCACGGCTGGTTCTCCTGCAGCATGGGGAATGGCCATAATGATGCAGTGAGGCCTGGGAAACACGCTGAGGGTAGTTGCTTAGGCAACTGCTGCACGGAGACTGATAGGCTTTTATCATTTATGCCTGTGTGTTTGTGTGTGTGTGTCTGTGTGTACAGGTTTACTACAGCCAATCCAGACTCAGCAGGTGGGAATCAAACCTATATGGATCAAGGTGCCTCCCCTGCACCTGTCAATCACCCTCATACATACAACATATATCAACCTATGTGAGTAAACAAACCCCTTAGACATACAAGCTGAGAGTGTGTGAATTTTGTGCAAGAAAATAATGCTGTTTAGTCTGTCTTTCTGAGTGTGCCTCTTCTCTCTGTGTCCTTTCTGTGTGGCAGGAGCGACTCTATGTTGGATGCAGAGGGAGACTTTGACCTGGACGACACCATGGATGTGGCGAGGCATGTAGAGGAGCTCCTCCGACGGCCTGTAGAGAGCCAGTGGGGTGGCCAGCAGTCCTGACCTTTGAACTTTTAACCTGTGACAGCACCAAACATACCCCACCTCCTGACTTGCCCCACTTACATTGACATTTCTCATGGTTTAATTCCATTAATTTCTCTCTTTTTCAGATAGCTATAATGTGAAATGTTGATAATGGTTGTGATTTTCTTTTCATTTCAGCATGTCAGCATGCATGTCGGTAACTTCTCATAGTTTTTTTTTTGTGTCCATAAGTGTTTGTAAAACAGACTAGGTATGATGCAAAACATGCAATGTTACAGTATTAGAAAAAGAAAAGGTATCGTTCATTCACATTATGCATGCATTTCCAGTTGAGTTTGAACAGATTTAAAAAAGATCATCCTGTATGCAGTCATTTTAACAGTTGAATGTTTTTATTTTGTTATTTTTTCTTTGTAAATGGGTTATCAGTATTTCAGTAGTTACATTGAACTTGCCCTCTGAGAAAAAAAAACTGCTATGAAAAGTTTATGCTTTTGCTCCTATTAATGATTCACTGCTCTGCAAAGTTACGGTTTTTCAAAATCCATATACACTAACCTAAAGGCAGAGTGACTCTGCGACTGACGTCACTCACGTCAGCACACGTGTGCACAAGTGTACAATCTATTTGTACTGATTTGTTCACCAGCTAAAACCCAGCAGAGGGGGTTTCTGTACCTCCCTCACTCTCACAGGGCTATTTGTCTCCTGTCTGCACACAGAAATGCAAATCTGAGCATTTACCCAGCGCTGCCTGCTTCTCCTCTCAGGTCCCTCTGTTTCCCTCATCAGTGCAAACGTCGCTTTATCCTGCTGACAGTCAGTGTTACTTTTGGTTCCCTTGTTTTTTTCTGCACCATACTCACACCAAACGTACAGTTTTGTTCCTGTAATAAGTGTAAATCTTTGTGCAGAAAATCCTAGCTAACTTTATTGGCTGTTTAATGCTTGAAACCACTTACCTGATGAAGTTAAGAAACATGAAGTTCCACCCGTCCGGTCAGTGCTCAATTAATCTAAGATGCGCTGCTCTCTTCTTTCAGTTCATTTGTCCCTGTAGCCGTGTCATGACACTGTGGGAAACTTGTGCGTGCTAGTCTCTGTGTGACAACATGACCACACCAGCAGCTGAAGTTGTGAGACATGCATTGAGGGGTGCACGCTTTACATTCTTGCAAAGAATTACTGGGAAAAATATAGAACTCTAGGATGTTTTAATGTCTGGCTTTGATTAAGATTAGTATCCACCATGTATCCACCCTTTTTACTACACTTACAAGATAACGGATACATTAGTTGAAATCAGAAGCTCGAGTCTATTACCATAATCCCTCCACTGACATAAAAAAACACACCCAGGTACACACACAGAGACCCAAATCGTTGAATTAAAAAAATGTTGCTAACAGCGGCCATGCACCTCAGGAATGAATTGCTTTGCTTAGCCGATGTGTAAGCCAAATAGACAAAATCTATATACAGAATATATGAATTTATTTTCTCTATCATAATTCTATTTTATTATAATTTTCTTGCACTCCCCTATTGAATGTAACCTTTATGCATGACCCTATTAAGGATTTACATTCAAATATTACCTCCTGAGTTGAGCAGAACGTTCAGGTCATGATTCAGCATCTTGGAAGAGGACACAGAACAACTGGAAATCAGAGAAAAATCGATGATGTATTTTTGTGTTTTTCCAACAGACATGGCAGTATTATAAAGATATTCCCTCATATATCTCTTCATTTCTTCCTCAAACTTATTTTGTATCCCATTTTCTTTCCTGTTTCGAGCTACATGGGCGGTCTTTGATATATTGGTCATTCTCATCATTTTGAAGCTTTGTTCCACTGTAAACTGTGTATTTTTTTCATGATGTAGATGGCGCTGTGTGCTATTCGATGTATGTACCATGTTTGTGGTTTTGGTTTGTTCCTTGGAGTTTTTCCAAGAAACAGGTGTTGAGTCGAAAAAAGAAGACAATAAAGTTTTTATAAATAATTCTAACTCAACTTGTAGAAGTGCGAAAGATATTGTTGTCTCTACAAGATGCATGCTACTTTCTCTTTTGTGCAGACAACAGCAGCAGTGTAATCACAATGCAGTTGGGTCAGATAAGTGGTGCTACTCAGGCTCACCTGGATTCAACAAGAACAGGCAGAGTGAAAGCACTGAGCCTGCACCATGTGGTGTAAGTGGGAGGCTTGGTAGGTGACAGATATGCTCTAATGTACCGTGCCTTTATCCTTTTTTTTCAAACTGTTTCTCTGCAGTCCAGCAAACTGTGAATTTATGTTTCAACATATAATTATCTTTTGCACATGGTATTATGCAATACATGGCTTACTATTGGATATAGTAACGTGTGGTGTTAAATGTTAAGAAAGATATTTCACAAGCTACAAAAAAAGTCCCTAGTTCTGCAGAGAATTTCTTAATCCTTACTCCAAATATCTGCAATGTTACCTGGAATTTTTCAGAACTGCAGACTGTTTTTCTCTGCATACCACTGCTTCATATAATTGTATCATCTCCAATCTCTACATTTTTTGCACAATGTCCATAATAGGTCACAAAGTTCAGAAAGGAAATAGATCAATTGAATGATCTTTGAAAATTCTGCACATTAAGATTTTGTCATTGTCACTTCCACAGTTTCTAGTTTTGCAGATTTAAAGGTTTTGCATCATATGAAGGAGGAGACTTCTTACATTTTACTCTCCAGTCTTTCTTTAGTAGACATGATGCTTTGGAAAGCATGTCAATGCTTGATAATGCATCATTCCTCTCTGTCAGGAATTTGAATTGTTTGTCTCTTCATGTGTAGTGGCAAGTATAACTATTACAAATACCACCTGGAGCATGGAACAGTCATTTTAGCTTTTGTAATGCACCAAGCTGAATGTGAGGTCACTTTTGTACCAGGATGCTAGTAGTGTGTCTGGTATAAATCGATGGAGCCAAACTTAAGGCAAATGAAGCAAACTCAAAAATCTATGTCAATCAAAAATGTTAAATATTTGTATAAGAAAGGGTAGAATACAAATGAAACTTGATAAGTAACCATACATATGATTTATTCATTTATACATAATTTAACTGCATAAGGCAAGGCAAGGCAGCTTTATTTGTATAGCACATTTCATACATAAGGGCAACTCAATGTGTTTTACATTAAAACATTAAAAGCGTTGGAAACATTCAGACGAGCACAAAAGCGCACAATTAAAATGACAAATATAATAAAACATAGAAAAGAAAAAGGGAAATTACAAATATATCAAAAATTAAAATTTGCATTTAAAGCAAGTTAAAATAAGCTAAGATAGGAAGGCAGTGGCAAATAAAGAAGTCTTAATCTTTGATTTAAAAGAGGTGAGAGTTGGAGCAGACCTGCAGCTTTCAGGGAGTGTGTTCCAGATATGTGGTGCATAATGACTAAACACTGCTTCTCCATGTTTCGTTCTGACTCTAGGGACTGAAAGAAAACCAGTACCTGATGACCTCAGAGGTCGAGGTGGTTCATAAAGTAGCAGCAGATCAGTAATGTATTTTGGGCCTAAACCATTCAGTGCTTTATAAACCATTAGCAGGATTTTAAAGTCTGTTATCTGACAGACAAGAAGCCAGTGTAGGGATCTAAGAACTGGAGTGATGTGATCTACTTTTCTGGTCTAACATTGTCATACTTGGCTCTTTGGTATCAATAGTGTTTTACAACTTGTAACAGCAAATCCACAGAGCAGGAATGACTCCTTTAATTGAACAAGCTTATTTCTGCCATCTAGTGGACAGAATGAACACAACAGGTTTGTGTGTGTGTGTGTGTGTGTGTGTGCGTGTGTGCGTGTGCGTGTGCGTGCGTGCTTTGGTCTGTGTTGGTGTGTTTGTCTGTGCTTGTCTGAGTGTGTTTCCTGGCTGAGATGATAAGGAAATCAAATAAGCATGAAAGTTAATGGATGTGAGCTTAATTATTTTCATTATCAGGTTTTACTTTGCAAAAGTCATTTGCATCTTCTTTATTATAGAAAATAGTCATAATAGGTTATTAGAGTCTACAACATGACATTTGATTCATTATTAGGTTTTGTACAACCTGCAGGCTGCTGGGTGAGAGGCAGAAATGTGTCCAGGTCAGTGACGGTAATCAGGTGGAAAGGGCTCCTGGTGGTCAGTGTGGGATTGTTGCTTGGATACGAGACCTGCATTCACTCCAGCTACTTTTATAGTTGATATTTAACATGAGCATTACATCAGTGAAAACAGACTCATAGGAAGGGATTCCTTCCGCAATGTGTCTTGGAATATTATGTATATTTGTCAGTGTTTATTTGAAAAGTGCCACATTATTTCAAATGAGAATTTACATCAGTGGCATTCACAGTTTGTAACAAATATGCAGCTATAATTTGACATTTTTAAAAAGAAGATGTTAGACTGAAAGTCATATTTATTGGTGGGACTTCTTTTGCTTGAAGGATAATCATTTCTTTCTAATTGTCCTTGTTGTAAGACAGCTAGACTCGTGCTTCTCATATTAAGAGACCAAAAGGCTTTTGCCCTTAATTGAAAAACATTACAGTAGGATTTCCATACAATACAGGATGTCTGTCTCAGTGTGCATAACACACATTTCCATGCGTCTGGCTTGTATCTAAACTGTGTGACCACCAGGTGTCAGTAGAGTCCAACAGATCAAGCAAGGGTCTCATGCAGACTGTCATCATTCAGTGTGATTTCACAATAATGATTCACACTAAAGCTGTATGCAGCTAAAACAAAACAATTTGAATATTATATTTTATATATGATTCAAATAAAGCTTGTTAACTGTTATTTAAAATGCAGAAAAAAGTGTTGATCGTCAACAAAGATAAGAGTGGCCAGGTGGCTCAAAATAGCTACATATATGTGAAAATCCTTTTAAATTTTCTGCTCTCATGATCTATTCAATGACAAGTCTTCTAAATTGATTAGATCCACTAACTACTGCAAAAATCCCTTTAATTGCAACCCAAGTAAACAAACATTTAAAACATTATTCTTTCTTTGGAATGTGAACATGCTACTATTTATGCCATCTTCTTTTTTCCACCTGAAATCCACACACTTGACCTTTGACCCGCTGCACTTAGCCTTAGTTTGAATCTAGGAAGCAGGAGACTCATGACTAAATAATACACTTTGCGTTTCAGTTACAGCTGTTCAACTTTAGCAGGGCTAAAATACTAACTGTAGACTTTAGTGCTTTGTGCAACCTGATTGGCTGGTTCATCGCAGGCCTGATAATTTGTGTGACAACATAAACATGTATTAAGGATGATGAGTACAATGAGGAGGATGGAGAGTGACTGTCAGACCAAGTTGCATCAAGATTCAGTTAGTGTCATTTGATAATATAACCAAGGTCATGTGCTGTAGAAGCTTACATTAGTTACAGCTTGCAGGCAGCTACTAGCAACAGTAGCAGGAGATACTGCTGTTTGCCCCCAGTTTGATTGATCTGCTTTACCCTGAAGAATTTAAGTGCTACAGTCATTTTTGCACACAGCTAAAGCATGGGATGTTTTTTTTGTGACTTAGATTAGAATGCAATTTATTGTGATCAATTTGTTCTATTGTGCATTTTTCCCAAAGGAATACAATCAATTAATCTGTTCCAGAGGAATTGGTTTGAGATAATCATGTCTTTAAGTAGTTATTTTCGATACAGAATCATATTGTTAAACAACACTGTTTAATAAAAGTCTTTAAAGAAAGGATTACAAACACGGTTTCTGTTCCTGTTGGTCTGATGATCAGATGGGCCTGCACAGGAAGTGCGGTGACAGAATTCAGGAAGACACACCCTCCCCTCCACAGCTTTGAGCAACAGGAACTTCCTCTTAAGGTACCATTATTCGTAGGTTCGGTTCACACATATACCTATGAGAAGAATCGTGTTGTTGTGGTTTTCTTTATGTCTAATTATCTAATGATCTGCAGTGAGCTGCTGCAGTAGGAGGGAGGGGTGCCTTACTGACAGCCATGGCTGACATCCTACCACAGGAAGCTATAGCAAACCTCAATGGAAAACAACAAGAGCTTTATTTTAGAAAAATATTGCCAAATCACTGTTAAAATATCCGGATACAGCCTAGTTTGTTTTCCTTTCTTTCTCTCTCACACTTGTTTAATTTTATCTCTCAGACCAACAAGAAGTTGTGCTCTCTCCATCACTCCTGATGGAGTCGTACATCAGACCCTGACGTCTCTCCTGAATAAAGCTTAGCTTTAAAAGCACAAGAAATACAATATCTGCAGATGGGTCAATGAGAGGTCTTTTGTCCCTTCACCAGCTGTGGCCACATGCTGTGGACTTACCTGAACTAGTTATATATCCTCATGGATGTTTGGGGACAGGTTGTCAAAGGCCTTTCCACATTAGAGTGAGACAGCTGGGCAAGGAAGGGAGGCTTTTAAAAGCAGAACTTGAGCTGAATTATTTCTGAGAATGCATAATACAAGAGAGAGAGATCACGAGGGAAAGGGGGTTGTGTAGTTCAATGGTGAGGATAGAAGAGGGGCATGAAATCTCACCGGTCACATCTTCCTCAACATTTATCATCTCAGTCTACCAGTATTCACATATTTAATTCATTTTTGTTCTTACTATAGAAATGTATCGGGGCAGGAAAAGTAGGTCTCACTTCATCTGGCCCACCTCGCCCTCTAAACACAACGCAACGATGGTTATATCCTGTGTACAGCAACCTGCTGTGTGTCATGTGGGTGTAATTTCTAAGAGCATTTCCCCCATTGTTTGCAGCATTGACATAAGAATGGGAATACAGCACTCGGTTCGTCTTCGATGTAAAGACGAGGCTTTGGCTCTGATCAGTCTGGCCACATATGACAAATCTGAGCAGACACTGAGCTCACGCCCTCTGCTCTGCGTGATTCCTTTCATACAAATTGGCCGTGATTTGATTTGCATCCTCAGTGGGTTATAAATGGGTTTGCATTATACCGGCTTGGTCATGTCTTGTCTGATGATGTAAGCTGGCCTGATGTTGAATTGAACATCCTCCATTGTTGTAGGTTAATTTAGCCATAGCCTGGTCTGGGAGGGTTAGCAGGTGCTTACTTATTTTTGAAACAGGAGCGCCAGTGATGTGGCACATGTGCTATCTCTCCAATACAATTACAAATAAATGGGATTAAGGGATAAATATTTATGGTCACCACTATGTTGTTTCTTACTGTGACTTACTTCTAAATATCAAATAGAGGAGAAGCTGGGTAAAATGAAGTGCACGCTTGCATTAAGGACTAAACTAAGAATATAAAGGGGATATCCTAATTCTCCTCCTTAGTGGGTACAGGAAAGCATCACCTTCACTGTTCTACAAAGCCAGAACAGAGACTGACTTAAGAATAAAAGTTAATTGTTCCTTTCATGCTTATTCAGATTAAGTTGTCGTTGCAAAAGAGCTATGCTTTCTCAGATCTTGAGCCTAAAGGTATTTGAGTGTGTAATAAGAGCTGGATTCCCATCAGTACAATATAAGTTGAATAATGACAAAAAACTATCAGATGACTGTTTTACACATAGATTAAAGACGCAAAGAAATCAATGGGATGAAGAGAAACACAGTAGATACGACCGAATCTTCAAGTGAAGGAACATTTAGCATCAAAACATCCTAAAGAGGCATCAGTAGACAAGGAGAAATCCCATGACGACTGATAGTCAAGCACAGACAAGCCTGAGTGTAAAGAGACGAGAAAACAGAGAGAGTGAGAAGGAGAAAAAAGGAGAGAGAGATGGGCAAACAGCTGGGACACTCATGTGCTTGTGGGACACAAACAGACAGAGTGCTACAGAGATGCGGTGGTTGTCAGAGAGTTTACAGTATTCTTGTCAGCAAGATGAACTTGGTCGGTGAATAAGTTTATCTAATCTTCTGACTCAGCCTGAAACATCTAGTTACAAAGCTACAGCACAGACAGCAACCTCAAATTTTAGACCTGCAATTATGGACATGCCAATTTTAATTTTGGAGGGTTTAAAAAGACAGGGAGATTCACTTATATGTAATTATGCACCCAGAAGTAGATAGCTTATGTTTTATTTTACCAAGAGGACCCACAAGCTTTTTTAGACCTAATGTGCAGTGGCGTGTCCAGAGGGGTGGCCAAGGGTGGCACTGGCACCCCTTGAAATCCAATTGGCCACCACAGGGGCCACCCCAAAATCCTAAACTATTTGTCTTGTCAGAGGTGGGGTTTCTGTTAAAATCTATAATTTGGGATGAGTTTAAAGGCTGACAGTGGTTTTCTTTATTAGTGCCCTCAAATGTGACTTTGAAAACACATCTTTTGTAAGACCTTAAAGAATGAAGCTTAAAAGATGTATGCCACTTTTGTCATGTTTTTTTTTTTAAGTCAAAAGGAATATAACAACTGTTTAATACTTTAATGAACGTAGGCTGTGAAGACAGAAAGCTTTATTTTCATTAATTTGTAAATGCACTGGCCACCCATGTGAGAGCCTCAGATGGGCCACCCCGGTCAAAAAGTTCTGGACACGCCCCTGCTAATGTGATGAGTATAGCTTACAATATATCCATTTAATTAGGTCTGCAATAAAGTTAAAACTCTCAAACTTAACTTGTAATTTTTAACATCTGGATAACTATAGTTCATGTTAATTAATTCTTCTATGTCCCAACTGCTACCAAGCAGGCGATACTGAAACTTAAAGTGCCTTATGTGAACACTTCTTGGCCATAAACTTTCAGTATCGCCTGCTAGGTTAGCAGTTGGGACATAGAAGGCGTGCACACCGCTTACAGAATCTCACTGTGACTGTGCGCGGACCGCTGGATTCAATTGCACATGCACGCGCTCCCATGTGCATGTGTTATGTGGCTCATTGCGATTGCGAAGTCCAATTGGCCACCACAGGGGCCACCCGAAAATCCTAAACTATGATTGGCTATTTGTCTTGTCAGAGGTGGGGTTTCTGTTAAAATCTATAATTTGGGATGAGTTTAAAAGCTGACAGTGGTTTTCTTTATTAGTGCCCTCAAATGTGACTTTGAAAAAACATCTTTCATAAGACCTTAAAGAATTAAGCTTAAAAGATGTATGCCACTTTTGTCATGTTTTTTTCCAAGTCAAAAGGGATATAACAACTGTTTAATACTTTAATGAAAGTAGGCTGTGAAGACAGAAAGGGTATGTCATTTATTTGTAAATGCACTGCCCTGCTTATGTGAGAGCCTCAGTTGGGCCACCCCGGTCAAAAAGTTCTGGACACGCCCCTGCTAATGTGATGAGTATAGCTTACAATATATCCATTTAATTCGATTTGCAATAAAGTTAAAACTCTCAAACTTAACTTGTAATTTTTTAACATCTGGATAACTTTAGTTCATGTTAATTAACTCTTAAAATATGTTGGCACCTTAGCTCCCACTGAAGGAGAGCCTAAAGAGTGCGCATTTTTAGAGAATGAGGAGTAAACCACAAGCTCATTACAGCATGAACTTTGAACTATTGATAGTTAACATAATTCCTTTTGTATGAAACTTAAAGTGCCTTATGTGAACACTTCTTGGCCATAAACTTTCAGTATCGCCCGCTAGGTTAGCAGTAGGGACATGGAGGGCGCCCACACCGCCTACAGAATCTTACTGTGATTGCGCGCGGACTGCTGGATTCAATTGCACATGCACGCGCTTCTGTGTGCATGTGGCTCATTGCGATTGCGCTCCCACAGTCTTGAATTGTCCCGCGGATGCGTGTAGAGGGGAAGCTTTCCTGTTTGCAAGCAGTGCAGAAGAGTAGAGGACGCGAGGCGATGCGCACAGCGGAGAGTCCACAGAAGTGAACGTGGTGAGAGAAACAGATTTCTGAGGACAAGGAGAAGCTGTGAACACACACGGCAGCAGCAGCAGCAGCAGCAGCAGCAAACCCTCGGCACAAGTCAGTATTTGCAGTGTGTTTTGTGTACATGCCTGAAGACAGCTAATCGGACGAGGGTGCGTGCTGGGTTGACTACGCCGTCTGCTCGTTATCTCAGCAGGACGGCTCAGTTGGACCGTCCGCTGCCCGGTTTCAGACTCAGTAGTGATCCGGAGAGGAAGACGAGCCGCCCTGGACGTCAACAAGTCCACCGTGCAGTAAAAGAATGGGCTGTTTCATTGTGGAGGGAAGGGCTTTGCTGTAACACCGGTGGATCATGGCAGGGGTACAAGCTTCAGATGTTGTGTCGGGACATTTTCTGGATCCTGCCATCCAGGGCGCGACCAACGTATCGGGGATCACCGGCGATGCGGCCGCGCTGACGCCGACTGGTACCCGGGCGTACTTGGAGGTGTCAGCCGCTGCCCAAGGCTACGGGGCCGAAGGAGTTTACACCAATGGACGGTACAGGGAGCACAGCAGTCCAAGGATCGGGAGTGGCAGCCGTGATAATTCCGCTGAGAGAATTCAGGGAGCTGGGAACCCACCTTGCGGCATCATGAAGGTTGGTTGGTTGGTTGAAACACTTTATGCTCTTCAGATAGGATTCTCAAGGTGACACAAGGAGGTTTTCCTAAGTGTCCTTTACATAGAAGTCTCTTCTAATGTGTGGCAAACCCAGAGCGTAAACTATGATCCAGAAGCTTAGGGGTCATTGGAATTCCACTGAGCACCCTAGAAAAATCTTTTTGTTTTCCTTTTTCAGTTTTGGCAACTCCCATTACAAGTTGACCCAACTAGAAGATACATAAGCATGTTTATGTCAGTTATACAACATCAGAATAGGTTAGTTACACAAAGCAAGAATAATATGCCTAAAATCTACAGTTAAAGGAACTATGAGGAGTTTTTCACCAGCTGAGAAACAGACTGAAACCAACACTGATGCCTCTTTATGACCTTCAAAAGCAAACAAAACCATAAACAACAACACTGATACCTTCTCTGTTGTCATTTTTAATGCCTTAAACCACTCAGAGGGGGTAGGTGTCAGACCACATGATTGACATTTGGCTTTAGAAACATCCTTTTTCGGCTGTTTTCATGGGAAATAATCACACTGAGTGATAAATCTGGCTGTTAAAAGACAGCAGAGTGAGGTTTTTGTTGAAAACACTACTTTTGCATGTACAGACCAAGAGATAAGAGGTATCACTTTGTCCACAATGGGGTGCCAAAATGAATACAAATCAAAAGTTCTTCACAGCAGCTTTAAGCAGAACATCTCCTTTCTCTGTGGATGTCCCTGCATTGTGTGCCAGACTCAGTTTGTCATGAAGTTAGATGTGCTGTAACTGTCTTGAAAAGTCACTGATCTCCTGAGCACTGCTGGTTTTACTGGCTGAATCTTTATTGGCATTTCAAACAGTTGCAAAAAAAGCTTTAAAATTCTGTCTTTGGTATCAGCTATTGCTGCAGTGACCCTGTTGCCACAGTGTTCCAAACTATGTACTCCTGTAAATTACATCAAAGAAGATAATAAAATACTCTTTTTTTGAGATTTACTGTTTCACATTTAGTGGAATTGCTGTATGCTCAGTCAGAGCTGAAATGATTGACAATCTAAATTAAAGAAGTAAGCGCAGGTCTTGGTGACACATGAAAACCTCTGTCTGATATAAAACAGATTTTTTGGGGGCCAGGGGGCAGGACATCTGTCTGTTCCAGTAATTGGTAGTCTGGTTCTAACATTTGATATCTTATTTGGCAACCCAGCCTTTAAAGTGCTCCCATTACTGAAGGTTAATTAACTTGTGTTACACACACTGACATAGATGGCTAACATTTTCATGTGATTTATGCTTTGTTACATTCTTTTTGTGCACACGAATACCTAGCTTTTACGACCAGGAGTGCAATGTGTCCGCATGACAGGCCTCAGCAAAGTGTGCTTGGTGAAGTACTGCGTAGGTGAGGACACACTGGAGAGTTATATTCTGTCATATCAGACTTGGCTTGCTGAGCAACTGACACAAAACACAGGATAATTCTTTGTTACCCCTTGTATTGAATTACCTGTGGATGTGGGCAAACACTGTGTACACTCAGACTCTGTCCCTGTTCAATGTTGCCAACTCAATGGAACCCAAGTAAAGGCAGCACCATTTTCTGTTTTCATCCTGAGGCTTTTCTTTGTTTTGTTTTTTTACCACAAACCCTTTGTTCCTCTTTAAAAAATAACTTTGAAATATTATATGCTTACAAAGCCTCAAATCCCCCCTCTCGCCCAACAACAACCAGTCAACCACTGTGAGGTTCATGAGCAATGCATGGCAAAAAAGCTTGAGGGGATTGGGCTGTCTCGATGTGATTGATGACAAATCTTCAATGGCTCATTCTCCAAATACTGCGCTCATATGATACTAGAAAGTGATCCTGCTGTGCTTTGCAAGCATAGTGTGATAAATTACAGCAGTGCCTCATGTATTGCTCCAAAAATGAGTAAATTATTGTTGATGCGTAAACTCTGAAATTGTCGCTCAGCCTGGAAGGAGGCCATATGTGTGATATTCAGAAACCAGAATGATCTGCATTCTGTAGCTCTTTGAGTATTTTGTTTGTAGAAAACAAGTCACTTAATTGTCGCTCTTAACATTTTATGGTCTCTGTAGTGCCCTGACATTTCTTCTTACAGGCTCTCCTTCTGTTGATGTCTGATGAGCATGTTTGCAGATGGCTGTAGACATGTCGTTGGTTGAATAAAGGGAAAGGAGGACAGTTTGGTGAAAGAAGAAACTTCAGATTGTTCAGTTTTCGAAAGTGATGCAGGGAAAGTAAAAGGGGGGGATACCTTTCTTCAGGATTCAGCCGCACTTCAGACATCAGTACATGTTATCAAAAAAACTGATATTAAACCAGAAACAAATCATTGTTTTTTGCCAGATTTGCAATAGACGAGAGATTCCCAAACATGTATTTGTTTCTGAAGTCCTTCAGTGATTAGCTAGTTGCTGTTAGATGTGTCATTGCATTAGCTCTTTTCTAGGTTGATCACATAGCAGCCTTGTAGAACAGGTTTGTGCATTAACATAAATACATTAAAAGCTTTGAGGTGACACTTTCCGGTCACCGCGCCTGTAATGTGTCTTGAGCCATTTGATAATTAATCTATGCCCATGAAATGACACACTGCGTGCTCCATGGTTGGAAATTGGGTCACTTATTCTGCAGCTTGGTCCATGTATAGCTTCAACACACCCTCTCGCCACAGTTTGGTGTGTGTGCATGTGTGCATGTGTGCATGTGTGCGCGTGTATGTGTTTGATAGGAGGTTTTAAAGGTGAAGGGGTTACAGATCCATGGGAATAGGGAAGCAAATGAGCAATTACATTTCTGCATTACCTCATTAACTAGGCCCCTTCAATAAGCAAATGTTAGAATAGAGTGGTTTGTGTTTCTGTCCCTTAAGCAGGCATCCAACTTGGTCCTCTTGTCATTTCCTCAGCGGGGTGACACTGTCATGCTGGAGAGTCTGTAGAGTGGCTGGAGGGGGGTTTGTGATGCAGCCTAGTTATGTAATGCTGGACTGTGGACAGCTGCAAGGCTGGCTCCAGCCTGGCTGCTTGCTGGGGGGGAACTGACAACCAGCACATCGAGGAAAGGAGCAAACAGGATTTAACCAAGAATTTAAAGATGATAGTGTTGCATCCAAACGGAATATCGGATACATCGGTCGTATGTTTCCCTTCTTTTTTCATTCACCCTCTTTCCTGCATTCTGTAGAGTCCTGAAACTTGGCAGAAGAGTAAAGAAAAAACATTTACTTTTATAGATCTGCAAGGTGAAAAGCAGCTCATTGACGGGTTAAAAGTATTCCAGAGAGAAGAAAAGACATGAGCTATAAAACACAGTAAACGTCCACTGGGAATAGAGATCAATAAAGATCACACGGGGAGATCAGTCTGTCTTGTGCAAAGTCCTCTTTCCTTTCTACCTTGGCACTTTGCCTCCATGAGTGGCAGGCTATCAATTCATCCTCTCATGACCTCATGTAACAGATTAGAGCCAGTATGACCCAGTGTGCCACTCATCTGCTCAAGAGTGTGCTGAGATGCTTAATAAGGGACTGACATATATGATTGGCTTATGGAAGGGGCAATCCTGCAGACAGAGAGAAGGCCTCTCTGAATTAGTGAAAAGGAGACATCCTAGTGGAGGTGTTGATGCGCTACTTCATTTTCCAGAGGTCTTGAAAATGATAATCTCAGATTTGTTCCTGACTACAGACAATCCCACTTTTACCATCCCCAAGACCAAGATCTAAAACCATCACCATGTAGAGGAGAGACAGAGGTCTTTCTTTTGTTTGGCTGAGGGCTTAACATGTAAAATAAAATGTAACCCCTTTGCAGAAACTGAAAGTAGCAGGAGAACTTCTTGGCGCACTGAACATGAAATACCTCCAAACATCTGACACTCCCTTGTTCTTCTTCAAGCACCCAGCACCCTGCTGATTGATGCCGTAATACTGGAACATAAACAGAGTTGAATAGATCTGCTCAGTGTTGGCCTCAAGTGTTGGTATTAGTGCATCTATTTAGGCTTCTGTACTCCTTTATATTTAGGTCAGTTACAGTTTGGTACATTGGCTTTGAAAGAAAGACCGCAAAACTGTGTTCCTTTAATTTAGATAGAAGACATTTTCTTGTTTAAAAATAGAAAACGTGTGTTGTGATATTTGTATTCCTGCATCTCCAAAACCTGCTCCTGGTGAAACAATGAATTCGGCTCCATGAGTATGAAAGAGAATGTGAAATAAGCACAGAATCTATACTGCTCATTTCAATCTTAAGTCTTTGTGCTTAACTCACTGACCATGAAGAGTTAAAAGGGCTCAGCTCTGTGTTTGACCTCATCAAGCACCAAATAGAGCCGCCCCACATCATACCTCTGAGGTCCAAGTATTAAAGCTAACCATGCAGGCAACAGAACCTTATATAATTGCCTAATGTTGACGGGCGGATAGTCTTTTTAAGGGTGCATTCAGGCTCATCTCATAGGGGTCCAGCTGGATTGATGTCAGGGATTGTTGCCAGGTCATGAGTTTTATTTTATCTGAATACTCCAAAATCTTCTCTTAAAGGTGGTTTGCTCGATGATAGTGAGCATGATCTTATTGAAACATCTGTTTCTTATGGAGTTCATGTTGACTTTGAATACAGATATAAATAGACTCTGTTCAAAGAACTCTGATGTCTTAACGCCAAGTTTGTATCAAAACTGAATTATTGTCTCTTTCGATTGAATTCTGTTTTTAGAAAACTGTTTTTTATTGCTTCACATTTAAGAAAGTGTGGGATCCATAATGTTAAACAGTAAATCATGTTTTTAGAAAACCTCATGGAGAAGTTCACATGAGTAATTTACTGTGTTTGTGACATTTTCCAAAGTTTGCTCAAAACCGGTCGAACAAGTGGATTAAAACAAAGCTGGAAGGGATCTAACAGACAAAAGCATAGTGTTTTAAATATCTGTCCTATGATGGAGCTAGTTATGATTATGGATTTACTTGTCTCTTTTATAGCCCTTAATTGTCTGTTTCATTTGCCCTTTCATCAGCTCTGCTCCTCTTGTCTTCATTTAATTTGATTTTCTGCTTGACCTCTGCTGTGACCTCAAAAGGGGGAATCCACTTAAAGGGGTGTGTGTGTGGAGGGGAGGTGACAATGCTTGTTGTCGATACAGCTACCATTAAACCTATTGACTATGGACAATATGGGGACAGCGGCCTACAGGTACATTGTTGGTAATTCCCAGAAATTTCCAGTCCAAACTTGAATCCCACTTTCAGGTCGCCTCTGCTCACAGCTGTTGTTGAGCTACTGTGTGTTCTTCATGTCCTTTAAAAGACCCAGCACACCACAGTGCAAGCCTGAACTAATAACACTGATTACATTTAGAGGGCTCATCTGAGATGATGATGATGATGATGATGATTGGGATGGTGATGATGAGAATTGAACGAATAGCACTTTCCTGCCTCTCTGTGTGTATGATAGTATTTCCATAGAATAAGAGCTTCCCTCTAAAGTTGTAATTCATCTTAATGGACAGAGATCACAACAGCTAGGGTGGATGGATTTGTCCATTTAAGGATTTTAAAAGTGAAAAGTCATTCCCATAATTTCCACTGCACCTCCTGTTTTGAACACTAAGATATTTTTGGAAAACCAAGATGTGCTCTGCATTGAAAAGGAGGCAGCAGAAGATGTGGAGTGGTGATTACAGACGTCTGGAGCTGCTGAATCATCGCCTATTCTTTTGGCTGATTCTCTCAAACCAGCAATCTGTAAAAATACAAACATCCCAAATAGGGCTCTTTGTCTTTGAATCCACAGCTTACAGTCAAACGGAGCACGAATGCATCAACAGTTTCATAAAGGTCACTCATCCACAGAGAGATTCTGAGATCAAGAGCCCCAAATGCATTCCTAGAACAAAATCATCCCGGAAGAACAAAATTAAATCAACAGCTGTGTTTAATGTTTGCTTTTTGTTTGCCTTAGGCTTACTCTTTCTAATCTGTTTCATTTGACCATGTACATTTATCTTTTCTCTTGTAATTTGTGACAAAACCACTTGCTGCATCACTGTCGTTTAACTCTGTGACAAGGCTTCAAGAGCCAGACAGAAATCAAATAGGTCAGAGTAGAGCTGGGCAATATGGCCTCCAATCAATACCATGTGTAATTGAACATTTTGCCTCAATTACAGCTGATGACTGATTTTTCTCCCTCATAGTTCATTGACATCATAGTAAGCTCTACCACTAAAGCTGGGATGTTTTTCCTACTGAAAGAGTGCATATCTGGTCTTTGTGATTTCAAAGTAATTGAAGGAAACACACAGATTAACTATTTGTTCCTTCCTGGACAAGGAGCCAGTTATCCTCAAAGCTGATACATGGATGATGCTCATGACATCCATATAAAGCCCCAAAGTTTGTGCCTGTGATTACTCATCTCTTGCTTGTTGGGGGTGGAGTGATCTAAAGTTGCCTCCTAATCCTTCTTTGCCCTTTATTCCCTTGAAGGATAATGACTTGGGATGGGACCTTCATTACCCTTGTTTCAAATTGAGCCCTGCATGGCTCTTCAAAGCAGAACATTTGATTTGAATGGACACCAACAGGGAGTGTTTTGGGTGAGTCTTAATCTTCAGGACTCATGCAGGATGTGTGCTACACTGCAGCCGAGGCAGGAAGCAGTGTATGTATACTCAAAAACCAAGGTAAAGAAGTGCAGGTTAGATAAGGAGATGTGACCACACAGTGTTGAACTGAATGGTCTTTGCCCTGCCTGGATAGATGTTTTCCTTTCAAGGACATAAATCAGGTTGAGTCATATACAGATTAGTCAGGCCTGATGGTTCTAAAGTTAATCTGGGCTGCAGAAACGGGGGTCTGAAGAAAGAACAGAACAAAATGTCTAAGAGCTGCCCCACATGGCTTTATTCTGACATATTTCTAATACCTGTAGAGCATACATGGCACTTCTTCTCAATCTCATAATGTGCAGTTAGACAGGAAGCCGATGTAACTGAACACTCAGAGGAGGACTGTGTGACTAAGGATGATGAAACAGTTTGAAATCATCAAAGAAATGAAACAGTTCGGCATTATGAAAAGTTGCCGCCATTTCTAAACATAACATAACTTTAACTCTGGTTTAAATTTGTGGCGCACTCATTCAAGGCATGTAGCGCTCATGCTTCGAGTGCCTAAAATATTGTGAATCCTATTTACTCCAGATAATCCCACTGAAGAGCAGGACACTTAGGGGATGGAGCCAGCTCTGTTTCTTCAGGGTCTCTGTCATTATGCAACTTAATTAAAAAGAGCAGAGGAGGAGGGTTTAAGGTAAGACCAGTGCCAAGTCCTCGTAGGCCTAGCTTTATTTACTCAGACAGTCAATCTGTTCGGTTGGCCTGCCAGAGGGAGAGCTCTGTCTTCACGTCCGCACCATTTCATTCTTCTTCTACCCCCCCCTCCTCTTCCTCCCGCTGCCCTCGGTGGTGTTGCGGAGTCATCTGTATGCTTGAGATTGAAACCGGGAGAGAACGATTACAAGGGGGAACGTTAGTGTCCTTGTGCATGTGTGTGGTCATTTTCAGCCGCAGTGACAGTCACTCCAATATCGGAAGTGACAATGCTGAATGTTAATGGGACACTTTGCTGCATTCTAGTAAAGGGCAAGTACAACAGCTTTACGTATTGAAACAGACGGACATTCCTCTCCATTGTGACAGAAGACTAAACACTTTGGAACTGTTTCCAGGGTGAAGACAATGAGATGCATTAAAACTGTTGATAAGACTGAAGCTACCATGTTGTCCACGGACTCAGCCTTTTCTTTGAAATATTTGCTTTTTGTTATTATTCGCTTTCCCACCTTTGCATTCTGTTTAACCTCAAACCATAAAACGACTCAGCAAACAAAGACCAAGGTTTGTTCATAGGCTTTACATTTGGGGATTTGACCTTACATTCAGTCAGATTGGAGGCTAAAGATTAGAGATGACTGCTTTTTGAGTTTTATAAATCAGAGCAGTCTGCTGCCCTGTCAGGTTGCATTTCATAGAGTATGATGAGATTGTCTTGTAATCAGTTTTAGATTTTCTGACAAGTAACTATCATCGTTGGATGCCAGAACACACATATTTTTACTTACAGATTGAAATGTGATGAAAAAATTACCCCCACTCTCTCTCTCTCTCTCTCTCTCTCTCTCTCTCTCTCTCTCTCTCTCTCTCTCTTCTTCTTTCTATTTCTCTCATGGAAAAGACTTACCAGTAGATGAATGTGGTTGTTGAACAAGACAAACAAAACTCAACGATCGGGCCACTTTCCTGTCAGTTTTTTAAGTATCTGTTAAATTACCATTTTTAACCAACATCTCATCATCTGTTGGAAGTCATCATGAACTTAGCTGCACACATTAACAGCCTCAAGTGGATGAATTCTTTTGAATGTTGTGAGTGCCTGAACTCTTCTCTAGATATACAACTCTTTAGTTTTATAAACAGACACTAGCAGAAGTTGTTGCATGCTCAAATTCTAACCTAAGAAGTTAAAAATGGAACCATTATGCAGACTAAATGCTTTGCAAAACTTGATGCAAAGTGTATACATAGATTATGCGTCACTCTAAATATAGTGGATAAATCTTTTGGCTTCTTAAGCTCATGATGGTAAGCGGTCAGATGGTTGTATTTAGCTTATTTACTGATACCCGGATCTGAGCTTTAGTGTGGATCTTTCTACCACGTTGCTTTATGAGAGCCCCCTGGAAACCAGACTTTGCCAGAGATCCACAGATGGTGCCATCTTCTGCCACAGATGGCAAAAGATGTGGGAATTTTTGGCTCTAAGCACAGGTTCGAAATGTTTATGTAATTGGAGAGGGATGTAATATACAATTTATTTGTCTTGTTTATTTTCCATGATTGTCCATTTTGAATAAGTAGACTTCAACTCAGCCATGTGGCCAGGATTTATGTACAGGATACATTGGCCACGGTTACATGATGTTTTTTAATTCTGAATTAATAATTCCGAATTAAAGTATTCTCCTTCGTGTTTATATGGAAATAGTAATTCCGAATTGAGGTTTACATGGAAAACACATTTAATTGTTTTTATTCAATTCCTCTTAAGGTCTGGGGGTTAGGAAGGGTTCTGATTGGACAGGGGCGGGCGTGACGTATTTACGTTTACCGGAAGAAAACAGACTCCAGTTCCTGCTTCTTTCATTTTCGGTTACAACATGGAAGACCACACAATAAGTACAACTTTCGCTTTGATTTTGATTATAGTTTTGAATAAGCAGCTCGACACAAACATACTGCTTCACTTTCGTCAGCTGAGGAGGAGAAGAGAGATAGTGGACCGGAGAAGGGAGGCGGAAGACCGTACTTTGGCGAATCAAAGCTGGTTAGTGCAACGGCTGCTCTACCTCAGCCTGAAATATGTGCCAGCCAGCGCGGAATATGTGCGTCATCGCGACAGGACAAGGGAACGAGCATGTGCAGAACGACCGGAATTAATTTAAAGCGGAATGAACGTATACATGATCGAGGAATTATTCAATTCGGATTTAAAATCAGAATAAACCAGCCACTTACATCGGATTTAAGTTTAATTCGGAATTATCATTTTCATTCGGAATTAGGTATTTACATGGTAATTTTAAATCTTTTTAAAGAGGATTTAATCTTAATTCGGAATTAAAGAGGAATTAAAAGTCTCATGTAAACGTAGCCATTTTGTCTTAGTTTCACATGTTTACGTTTTTCTGTTGAGGGGAAGTCGATGCCCCATGCATTTGAATAAATCATATACCTCCAAGGATGAACCAACCTTAACTCTGACATCTACACACATTTCACAAGTCTTTCACAGTAGACTCTCCTCAGCACATATTGTTTAATACGTTTGAAATAATTACAGTTCATCCACCACCCTGCGCAGATGTTACCGAGGCCATCTGCCTTGTTTGTGTTACAGATGTTGTACTCGCTGTTCCTTGTGCTGCAATGTCCTCGTTCACTCCGGCTGTGACTGAGTATGTGTGTTGCTCCGGGGCTTCTTTCTGCAGGTTACAGTGCAAGCACAGGCATGTCACTCAAAAATTCCGACAGTGCTCAAAACGCAAACACAAACACAGCATTTTGATACACAGGAAAACAGGCTTGCAGTACTAGCATTTCCTGTGCAGCATCAGTTTGTGTCCTTGCAGCTTAATCAGAAAACAGGGGTGGTTTGTTCTTCAGGGTTTCGCTCTCTGTGTTCAGTATGGAAACGCTCTACATCTGTGTGTCTTATGTTTAGTGCATGTGTCAAGAGTGTATTTTCATTCCCATGATGTATGGATGTAGTGGTAGTTCCTGACAGAGAAAGGCCTCAGTTAGCCTTGAGAATTTAGTATAAGATATAAATTTAGCGATCTGAGGTTTAGGCACAGCGGTCTCATGTCATCCCAGCTTTCTATCAGCTCAGGGTTTCTGGTTTAGCAGTCCTCATCGGCTGAATGTTCTACATATCTGTTTGTATATTTATGTTTTTTCTGAAAGTATACAGTTTGTGTGAAGGGGGGAGCAGGCTGGGCTTTGCTCTGACTTTTTGAGTGAGGGATTTTATTAGTGTTCTCTGCACTGAGTGTGTAGAAGGCTTGAGAGAGATAGATGTGGACTTTGCAGTGTGAAATACGATACTGCGCAGTGAGCTCTCCCCCGGAGCTGGGAAAATATGAGAGGGAGAGACTAAGAGGCCATGATGATGACAGAGAGGGACTTCATTGATGTTGGTTCTCTTTATGAAAAGGAAGAGGAATAGTCTAAAGAATGCCCAAATGACCATTCAAGATTTGTTCTAAATCTGTAGAATATGCAGACGCTTTGAGCTAATTCTCCAAAGAGAAACATATTTTTCAGAGCAGTGTCTAAAGATTTCAGGTAGTGTTTGAGCTAAATTGCAAATAAAGATGGATGTAGAAATTATAAGTCCCAGAATGAGTCTTTAAAACATTATTATTACCTCAGTGACTTCATACTTCACAACACTTATTGGAAATAACCAAGCACCTTAAACGATTTAAAGTTTGACTGCTAAGCTTTAAGGCCCCAATCCCCCCTTATCAGTCTTTATGTAACTATCATCTGACAGTCAAACCGTCCATGCTGACTAAATGCTAAACCAAATGTTTATTTTGCTTCTTTACGGCTGCTGCAGCTCCGACTGAGCCCCTCAGCCAGGAGTAAACACCTTTTTCCCTCACGGCAAGGGAAAAAGAGAGTCAGAGTGTGTCAATAACAGTCCCAGAACAGTGGCAAAACAAGTGTTGAAAAGCCTACTCCATTTCAGAACTGAAGTACCACAGCAGTTTCCAACCAATGGTCCCCCAGTGGGTGCTGGTAGAGCAAAAAAAATTATACTGAAAGGAATCGAATCAATCTCAGGGACATCATGTTTTTTGTCAAAGTTTGGTGGCCATTGCAAGAAAATGCAAAAGTTAGCAAAAAGTCAAGACATTCTGGCTTCTTTGTGTCTATATAAAACACTCAGGCATGTTCATATGTTGTCAGAAAGTTTCTTTTGGTTCAATTGGAGCTTTGCTGTTTTCACAGACTTGAAATGTAATCTTAAATACCCATGTAACTATGCATGTTCACAACAACATGAAAGTGTCTTTCCTTTCAAAAACAGTCATGCCAAGTGAAACCACAGAAATCTAATGAAGGCCGATAAATCAACCCCAAAACTATAAAGCCTTGCAGTTGGTGGCTAATGGGGAAAAACATGCCCAAATTATTAGTGTAATAACTCCCTGGAGCAGAGGCGGCCTTTTTTATAGTCACCTTATAAATATGGTTTCATAAAGCCAGATTCCTTTTAGCTGACAGAGAGCAGGTCATGAAGTGGGTACAAATTGTCAGCACAGGGTGACCCAGTTGTCAACAGCCTTGGCAAGGTGCATGTGTGAGAGGACCACTCTTCTAATGTGTCTTTTTTAGATGGATGCAGAGGTGCAGATAAGAGGGAGAGGGAGAGAAGGAGAGATAAATTATTCTCAGCTTGCATGCAATCCAATTTTATTTGTGTACTTCTTCATGTGTGTGTGTGTGTGTGGGACTGTATCCTGGATGCATATGCCCACGTAAGTGAGTGTACCATTGAGTGTGTGATTGTGTGATTGTGTGAAAAGGTCACACACTCATGCGACAAGGGAGTCAGGTTGGTAATCAGGGAGCATTAAGGTCAGTGTGTGTGGCTCTGATTGTCAGCAGGTTGGTGTTGGTGGCACTCAGCAGCACGGCCAAAAATAAGCATACTAATACAAATTGAACTAATTGAGCATTTGATCACAACAAAGCATGCAACTGTTCTTAAATCTCTCTGCCTGAAACACTTCAAGCTGTTGAGGAAGTTGGATAATGTTCCCTTAGAAGTGTTGCATGAGTGGAAATTTTGAATGGCAGTAATCAGCTTCATGCTTGGCATACTTTGTGTGTGAGTGAGCCTCATTTTGGTTTGACAGACTTTTATGGTCCCCACATAAAGACTGACTGTTTTAATGAAATGATAGTAGGATGCTACAGACAGTTAAGTTCACAGAAACGCTCCATGGTTCCAAAAGTTTTTAGCTTAGCTTTTCATAAAGGCTGGAAACTTAGTGAAACAGGTGACCTGCATTGGACACAGAATTAAAGAAAACTTAGTCCTTCATATCAAACATACATTTAGCCGATTTTGCAACCTATAAAATGATGGTTAAAATAATGATTTACAATAGGGATGTTCTGTAGTGACCAA
Organism: Notolabrus celidotus; assembly: GCF_009762535.1. Classification (NCBI taxonomy): domain Eukaryota; kingdom Metazoa; phylum Chordata; class Actinopteri; order Labriformes; family Labridae; genus Notolabrus; species Notolabrus celidotus. The sequence continues at coordinate 23,121,383 of NC_048291.1, forward strand.
TTTCCTGGTCATTTAAACAGATATCTAAATTCTAACTAACCAACTAGTTGAATAGTAAGAAAAAAACTCTGAAGACAGTCAAAACTTGTGATTTTAATTTTCATCAAGCCTACTTGCTTCCTACCTGGCTTATGCCAACAGTTGTAATATAAAAATGGCTTACTAAGAAGTACAAATTGGAATTAAAAATCTTAATTCCTGGAGAGGTTTAGCACCAGCTGTCCTTAGATTCTGATGACTATCATACAAGTCAGAATATCCTTATATAACATCTATTACAAGAAAGTAAGCAGAAGTAACCTCTTGATTGTGTGTCCTTTGCTTTGATCAAGCATACTGTAGCTTTTATTCTATACTTCTTGTGCTTGGTCTTGATGTTAAAAATGCATCATGTTGGACCAGCAGTGAGGAAATAACACACAAATCAATAACTGGACTGCTTTGCTTGGATTCTGCTCGCCAATAGAGAGAAAAGAAATGTGAGGAGGGGAGCAGAAAGGAGTAGGAGAAAGTGAGAAGTATGAAAAGGCAGAGGGACGGAGGTGTAAAGAAATAGAAGAACAGAGAGGGCACTGTCTGTTCTGCAGCTATAGGCTATTAGCACCTACAGTTGGCGGTTATCCTGAACAGCGAGAAGTGCGGCTGAATCCCAACAGCCCAGTCACGAAGCAGGAGGATGCTGAAAGAGACTGAGATGTGAGACACAGTGGAAGTGAGGAGAGTGAAGATATGAAGCCATACATATTGCATGTACATGCTTCAGTGAAGCTACAAGGATGCTCCTCCTGTCTTCCTGTCCTCTTTTAACCTGTGTATAGTGTGGCATCGTCTGTCTCTCTGAGAGAGGTTTGAAACCACAAAGGCAGCTTTCTCACCAGTTCTTTCAAACAGAAAAAAACACCTACTGGCTGACTAGGTGGTCCCCGTTTGCATCCACCACAATATATTATTTTTTAGGAATAGCTATGCTACTCTAAAGGCTGAATTGCTTAGTTTATACTAAGTGACAAAAACATATACAAGTATTTTAGTCTAAATGTAAGGCAATTCTCCTAAATCAGACATCATTTTTGCCTTTATTCGATGGGACAGCTGAAGAGACTTGGGGAATTTGGGGAATAAAGAATGGGGGATAACAGACATGCAGCAAAGGGTCATGGCTGGACGACGAACCAGCAACTAAGACTGTAGTTTCAATACATGGGGCGTGTACTAGGCCAACTGGTGCAGTGGCGTGTCCAGAGGGGTGGCCAAAGGTGGCACTGGCACCCCTTGAAATCCAATTGGCCACCCCAGGGGCCAACCCAAAATCCTAAACTATGATTGGCAGTTTGCCTTGTCAGAGGTGGGGTTTCTGTTAAAATCTATAATTTGGGATGAGTTAAAAGGCTGTCTGTAGATTTCTTTATTAGTGCCCTTAAATGTGACTTTGAAAAAACATCTTTTGTAAGTCCTTAAAGAATTAAGTTTAGAAGATTTCTGCCACTTTGTCATGTTTTTTTTTAAGTCAAAAGGAATATAACAACTGTTTAATAAAAGTAGGTTGTGAAGACAGAAAGGGTAAATGTTATTTATTTGTAAATGCACTGGCCACCCCTGCCAATGTGAGAGCCTCAGTTGGGCCATCCCGGTCAAAAAGTTCTGGACACGCCCCTGAACTGGTGCCCAACTCTTCATAATGTCTTGTCCTTGTTTTAATAGTTTTGACATTTTGTGAACTAGAGATGAAAAAAAGGAAAATAATAGGGGTGGAACGATTCATCCACAACATCGATGTATCAATTCATATTCCTACGATCCGACTACATCGATCTGTGCTTGACAAGTTGGCCTTCCTGACCACGTATAAAAAGTAATAAATCGATTGTATCAATTGTATCGGTACTAGGAAATAACGCATTGGATTTAAGCACGGCAGACTTTATATGGATGGGGTTTTTTTTGCACTTTTTGCACTTTTAATGATAAAGACATTAAACATTACTCAATTCACACTGCCTGTCTGTGACGTCATCACCATGCACCAGCAGACAACAAAACATAGCATGGCACATGGCAGAGGAGAAGCCGGCGAGCGAGAAATGATCAAGCCACCATTGCTTTCCAGTGTGTGGGAACACTTTGCCTTTTGCAAAGACGGAGATGTTCTAAATAAGTCGCTAGCTGTTTGTAGGATATCTAAAGGTCAAGTAAAGTACCACGGCAACACAACAAAGCTATCCAACCACCTACTAAGGGGCCATGGGATTTCACGCAACGCCTGCCGTCCAGGCACCTCTTGCAACGTTCCCAATGCAGCAGTAGCGCAAGGTAACATCAGCTCTGCAGACGCCTCAGGCCTTGTTTGTTTATATCCATAATTAATGTATACCTGATTCCCTTACAAGAAACAACAGGAATCTAGGACTCTCCAGTATCAAGGTATTTATTTCAGTCACACTGGTTGAATTGTTTGGCTGAAAAGTTACTGAATCCATTTCAAGTCACTGAATCGTTTCGTATCGTATCATTCTCAATGAACCAATATCGTCCTTTAATTATGAATCAAATTGAATCGTTGTTAAAAACAATCATTACACCCCTAGTAACATAAATATTTGCCATCAAAGCTACATCATAGCTGTTTTTATATCCTTCTCTCCTTTTTAGTGACATGTTTAAAGGACACAGTGTAAAAGGCAGATGGTGGTGACCGACAGGAGGCCTGTGCTCTAAGGAATCTTATTTTGTTGCCAAATTTCCTTTTGATTTTTCCCCTAATTAAGTTTCAGTTTTATTCAAGTCACACACTTCCTTTACTAATTCTTTAGCAGGGATGCAGAGTGAGTATCCACAAGCAATTACAACCCCATCTGCAGCAGTCCCCTCTGTCCAAAAACTCTCTTGAGTAAAGGACACATGCAAACCTAACTGTTTGTCTTTCTGATGGAGGTGTTAGATGCAACTTTACAAATACCTCTTTCTGTCATGATATTATTTTACTGTTTCTGTATTAACTTTCTCTTTGTTAAAATACAGGTGCTTTCAATGGATCACAAACATAGAGGAGTGCATGTAGAATTGCAAAGTAGTTTGTTCTCAACAAAACAATAAAGCTTTCAGACTTTGAATCATGTGTGACTCATTGAGGACATTCCCGACCGACAACTTGACCAAGACAGCAAGGAAGGCCATGACCGCCTACTGAAGGCGAATAGCACACCCTCATTTCTGTGAATCACCCATTTCTAAGCAGTGACAGAATAGATGTTCCTATTCTTGTTAACCTTTTCTCAGTTATATGTGTGTATGAGAATTGATGTATGTGTAAGTGCATGTGCTCAGGGGTGTGGCTAGACGAGTAAAGATCACACATATGTTCTTATCAATAGTTTGGAAGTATTCCAGGGAACAGTCGAAGGACAAAGGCAGACAAAAAAATGAGACACATTTGGTTCATGTCAGCCATCTTTATCCATCACCTCAAGTAATTAGTATTCACACCGTCTTCACTGACACTGCATGCTGAGATTGATAAAACTCCCTCAGGCCTCACACATGTGCGCATGTGTTTAAAGTGTTGGTAACAGGTGCACATTTCATAATTTGCTCTTTGTTTACATTGCTAGTGGCAGTGAGGAGGATAAAGTTTGCATGTGTCTGTGTATGTGTCTGTGTGTGTGTGAGAGTGTGTATGTGTGTTTACTCTCTCCTGCTTAAGAAGACACTGTGGTGCTGGCAACAACGCCAGCCCCAGCGGTGATGCCTCTCCCCGACCTGCCACTTACACTCCAGACTCCAGAGACCCATAGACCCAGGCCTCTAATGTGTGTGTATGTATGTGTGTGTGTGTATGTGTTAGAGAGAGTCTCTATATTTCTGTAACTTCCAGAACACCAGAGCTGACCTGCAAAAAGGACCCATAATAGAGCCGCCTGCTGTCAGAGCAGAGGGAGAGCAAGAGAGTGGATATGAGAGAATGAGAAAGAATATTTGGCTAACAATGCTAAGAAATGCATGTTGGAGTATTTTAATGATGCATGAATAATGGAATGATAAAAAACAACATGTTGGATTGAATGAAAAAAAAGATTGCAGGTTGTGTTAAAGATGAAAATGAGCTTGCAGTAGCATGGCGAGGTCAAGGTGAAAGCTGGAGGGACTGAGATGTGTTTACAAGACAAGGTTGTATAGTGGAGGAAGAATAATGGGACAGAGGAGGAGAAGATCTTGGATGTGAAGCAGGAAGGTTGACATGATGGTCAGCTAAATCTTGAGGCTGGCCAGGCGCCATTAGATTAGCAGATAACTGCAGAGCAATCCAATTAAGGGCTAGTTTATCAAACAGTGATGTTAGGAGCACTGGAGTGGAACACAGGTGAAGGCCAAACAGCACATCCCAGGTCGCGAAGCACAAGCATACTTTCAGGCACAGGCATGCACGTGCAATGTTTGCTAATGTTGTTAAATGCTTCCCCGTCCTCCCAGGAGTTTGTCCTTGTAAGAGGATGTGCCTCTCCTTCCTCTTCTCCTGCTCAGCCCCTCCCTCCCCATCAGCCCACTCCCAGACAAGAGAGACATTTAGAAGGAGAGGGAGGAGGATCACATTTCCTTGAGTCAACTCTACAGAGGTGATACAGGAGGCTGGCAGCCAGCTATCAGTCATAAGGATCTTCTGCTCAGCTCATGCCAAGCACCTCTAATCTCCTCCCCCCACTTTAAGTATTGATCTCAGAGTGACAGGAATGCCAGTGAGGATAAGGCTGTGTTTGCCTGCCCTCCCCTGTGTGATAGCTCTGTATGTTATGGCTGTCATGTATGTAGGGCCATTAGCTTGCTTGTGGTGCCAGCTCAATTGCTACATCCCTTATTGATGGCGTTCCTGACTTGAAATACATTGAAACTGAGGTCTGCACTGAGGAAATGTGTTATTGACTCAGCCTGGGCCTTAAAGGGAAGTATATCTTAGCAGCCCCCACATGCCTGCAGGGCCACAGCTATTTGCAGAAAAGGAGAGGCCAAACACCCTTAAGAAATAAAAAACATAAATGCCACACTGTTTATAATTGAAGTTATTTTTTGAATGGCAATCCTGGAAAATAATAATTTTTTTGCACAGTATAAAATTCTCTTTCAGACTCATAGTGACTGACAGTAGTGTAGAGACAACCAGGATGAAAAAGAAGACAGCAGGGATACCCCGAATAACACACAATGCAAAAGAAACACTAGAATTTAAGTCCCTAGAACAACACCAGTGTTTGGAATAGCATGTTCTGTCAGCTGTGAAAATTGGAGCTCATCAAGGAAAGCAGGTTAGTTAGCTTAATAGTCCTCTGAAGATAAAACTCTGTTAGATCAGTGGAGTTGTTAGTTTAAATTGTTTTTTTCTGATCAAAAGCTTTAAGATTGTTTCAATCACAATTAAGGAGTTAGTGCAGCAAGAATGTCATCCTTGCCACCTTAAAATAAAAAAGATCTAAAGTTCCCTAACAGCTTTAAAGCTGCTGTTGGTAGGAATGGTGTCAAAAACGTTACTTTTCCTGCTAGGTTTGGAGAAAAGGTCATAATACCCATTGGTACTCATCGGTAAGTGAGGTAATTTGAGACTATTGTGAAATCTCTGAAACCTCTTTCCAAAGCAATGTTATTATTCCCCTAGTTCCCGTTATGACGGACCAATCATAGCTAATCTCCAACCCTCCGTCCTGATTGGTCGAGTGGCGGCCCCACTATGTCGCCCTGATTAGCTGTGAAGCCACTACTTCCTCATACAATGCACACAACAATCTTTTGTGGGCGGGGTTACGGGGGCAGAGAGTGGAGGGTTGACATTCGAAATCTCTCTCCAAACTGATGTTGATATCAAGACTACCAATAGTGGCTTTAACATTTTCTTCACCCTTATGCCTTTGGTATCTGATGCTATACCTGTTTGCTTATAATGATAACAATGGCAGATTTCACCCTTTTATCCAAGTTTATTTTGAAGGATCTGTTCTTCATTTTTAGGAAGAGGAAGATTAAATTAGGCTACTAATTATTTCTTCATTTTTTTTTTTTTTTTTTAATTATATTTTTTTGGCCTTTTTGCCTTTTATTTTATAGGACCGCTGAAGAGAGACAGGAAAATCGCAACGGCGACCCCTGCGACGAGGACTTTAGCCTCTGTACATGGGGCGCTTAGACCGCTAGGCCACCAACGCCCCGGCTTCCAATTTTCAGACAACATCTGTCGATATTTTGAGGATAAACTGCTCAAGCTAGCATGCTAAATAAGTTAACTTTAGCTCTTTGAGTTTGTTTGAACAGATGACTCTGAGTTTGAACAATCCTGTCTGATCTGGCTGAATGTTCTTCAAAAGAGGACTAACAGAAGTGGTTTGGAAGTGGCTGGTCACATTATGTAATTGCACTCCTGACTGACAACTACAGGCTATTTTTCAAACCATTTAAGTCACAACATACATCTTGCCTTTGAGCGTCCTGACTCCTGAGCCATATACATGATCCGCAATTCCCTCATGTTGGTGTTGTGTTTGATTGAAGACACAATCAATTTCATGCCTCTATCCGACCATTTTGCGTCACTCTACACATCAATACCCCCGCACTCCTGGGTTTGATTTATTCCTTAGAGGTAGACTGACAGTGACACCTGACTGAATCAACCAGTGATTTTCCACTTTAGTCATCCATTAAAAATTAATTCTGCTGTTGATCAAAGCTCATCTGTGTCAAGCATGCTGTGCTGTGCGTAATACTGTACAAGCTATATTGGCTGTGGTGGAAAATAGCCAAGCAATAATTCCCATAAGCATCGTCATGCCTCAGCCAATCATATGTCCAGAACAATTCCTACGTAGAGGTTTGATTAAAAGAGCACAGTTTTTTATGTCCTTGGGTTGTTCTAAATGGATTTTTTTCTATTGGAAAATTGAATATGTGCAACCCGGGGTTCCTTTTTCGTAGAGCTTTTAAATTAATCAAAACGCTGAAACAGCCTTGATCATTTTGTATCATGATGTGAGCACTTGTTTTTCGCTTCTTGCATAATTTGGCTGGTTATTTGCGTCCACTCACAGAAACTGCTGCTCTATCTGGTCTAAGAGCATGACAGAAAGTGAAAGAGGATGTGCAGCTGGAAATTGTTTTCCCCTCGCTCTTAAAAGCAGAAGCTAAAAGCTGAACAATCAGCCGGAAAAAAGTTGCAAGCGTGCTCTATTTGTGCCTCCATGTTTGTGTGCCTGCGAAGGCAAGACATCTGTGTGGTAATAGCTCAGAAGGTTTTGTCTGTGTGTCTGGCTTTGTACTGACGGGATGTGGGATTTTTTTTTTCTCGGGGAGGAGGAGGGGTGGAGTATAAATAAACAGGTGGACCTGCAATGAAAGTACAAACAGCACAAGCAGTCTAAGAAAGTGAAATGTGCATGTTCTGAGGCTAAACAAAGGTCGGTGGTCTGATGTGATGTTGTGAAAGTTTGAGTGAATCTGGCTGCATGCTGTGCGTGCTTGCATCATGCTGACTCTGCTCTGAAAAAGAAAAACAGAAACAGAGAGAGAGAGTGAGACAGTCTCTAAGCACACTAATCACAGCTCCTTAAAGCTTTGAAAAGACAACTGTCCATCACTCCTTCCTCCCTGCATTCTCACTGATGTGAGGTGGAGAGATGGACCTGTGTGTGTGTGAAACTGATAATAATCCTGTTACATTGAAAAGTACATCAGGAGAGTGAGACAAAAGTGCGATACTATTCATTTTCTTCTCAGCTGTCATCTTAACATCTCAGTGAGTTCTTCTTCCAAAAAAAGGAGACTGATCTCTGCTCCTTCTGTGTTTTTGTAATCTGCCCTTTGACACTGTGAAAAACAGCCACTGTGCTGGAAAGAGCATGAGCAAACACCCACAGCTCAGCTACCTTCTCTCACACTCCCCGCGTCCTGTGTATTGATTCCTCTCCGCATTTTCACACTGTTTGGGCAGAGTTAAAAGAGGATGACTCATTCCGTCGTGTCCATTGTTTTCCTCATGCACCGGCGGTATACACTGAGATTCGTGTCCTTCAGACCACCTCTGCACAGCTCAGGAACTGGATGTACTTGGCTTAGTGATAGTGCATAGCTGTTTTCAGCTTTCTACCACTAATAGTGAGCTCACCCACTTCTTTTCCCTCACTCATCTTCAACAACAATTATATTTCCACCTTTTTTTTCATTTCCCTTTAGTCTGATGTACTGAAAAATAATGTCCTGCACATTGTGCACATCATAATGTGATATGAGATAAAGAACCAGTTTAAAGAAACTTTAGGAAACAGTATAATGATTCCAAAACAGGTTGCTTTCAGGACTGGATGTCTGTGTTTCCGTATTCCTCGGCCCTTTTTTGTCTGTTTTTGTCAGATTGAAGGTGTTCCTACCTTTCCTGTCCTTCAGTCACTGACCTTCCTTGAGTGTAAATGAACAAATGAAAGACATCACTGAGTTGCTTGGCAACCAGGCTTTGTTATCAACCTCTTTGTGCAATACTCTTTACATCTTAAGTCAATAAATTACAGTGGGGCAGTTGGATGAGAGCAAAACATACTAGGGTATTGTATTTAGTATAGTATACATCAGGCATGTCCAAAGTATGGCCCGGGGGCCAATTGCAGCCCAAGATTATTTATGGCCCCAAGCTTCCATCTTAAATTGTGTTATTTATAGCAAAGAAATTAATCACACTCTGAATCATCTGTACATTTGTAGGTTATTTCAAGCGCACAAACAAAACTAAAGTCAATCCAGAAACGTCTCAAAAAGCTTCATATGGACTACTTTTCTAAAGCCAAAGCACTGGGAATTCTGCAAGATGGCAATAAAGAAGAAACAGAAGAACTCTTAAAGCTGACAGGTTTTTCAAATGAATGTTTTTATCATGATGTGAAATTGTTCTTGATGAACATTAAAAGCTCAGAAGACACAAAAAACACAAGACAAGATCAAAATTATGAAATCGTACAGAAAAGGCACAAATTGTGCATAAATATTGTTCAGAATACAGGAAAATAATTATTTTGTTATAAAATGTTGTCTGCTGGTCAGAAAAGTCTTAAAAACAACATGAAAAAGAAGTGTGATGAAATCCAGATCCTGATCCTGCCATAGAAAAATAATGATACAAAAATGTTCCCACATTGGCCGACCCTTATGAAAAACATTTTCCTCCAGAAGAATATAAAGTTTACTAATGTTTACATGGCTTGTAGAGAACTGAGGACTACCTAGTTACTGATTTATTGAGAACAAAATTGAAATATTGGTTATTGAATAGATATTTCTTATATAACTTTTATGATTCCTAAGTCTCAGTAGGAGTCACTGGCCCTGAGGTATTCTGACAACATCAAATGTGGCCCTCTTTGAAAAAAGTTTGGACACCACTGGTGTACATTATAATCAGCTATCCTTAGTGCTTTCAATTCTGTGGCTTAAAATTGAAGTTTTGGCAAACCTTCATTTGTTTTAGCAGCGTTTGACAAAATGCTCACTGTGAACTTATGCCTTCAAAGTCTATAAAATGCAGCACTTGTCTTCCGCCCCTGCTGTGTGTGTAGGTGCACAACCATACAGCGAGCCAAACATGCTCTTGAGGAAGGTTGAAGACGTGAAGTTTGTTCTCTGAAGAAACTGAATGTTTGGTGTTGAAGGTTCTGTAGAAATGAAGTATAAAAACACTCAGGTTTATCACATTATGTTTAAGTCAGGAAGAAACCAGAACATTATTAGTCAACAAAACGCTGTGAGTTCACAAAAGATGTGCAACACCATAAGTCACTGTGCACAGAGAGTCAACAAGAGCTCAGAGGGAAATATACAACAATCATTCCAACAGGAAGGAAAGGAAACAGTTGCTTGGCTTCTTGTGATCTTTTATTAGATGTAGATCTGTGTCAGAAAACGCTTTAATGTTTGCTTAGTTTGCAGTCAATCGATCAAAGGTACAGTTATGAAGAATTACTAAAAAGTTCAAATAATGTTGCAACAAAAAGGAAAAAAGGGAAAACTAAGCTTATCGTGTCTGGCTGATTATTCATCTGACAAAATGTGTGACAATGTATGTGCAACTCACTGTTTCCAGATAATCTAACATTCATGTAGGTGCTTAATTGCTCTGCTATTACAATGCACTCACTTTGCAAGTTCATAATAACATGAAATAAAAGAGTATTGAGGGGCGAGGTTTTTCCTCTTAACAGTTCAAACTCGCATGGCCTTCAGAGAATTGACTTCCTGAAAAGTGACAATAACGTGTTTCTCACACAAGCATGTAATATGATGATTTTTAATGGATTGGTTTTTATTTGAATCCATGGATACAAACTACTCCCACATGAGGAGGGAGAAGCCACTTCCTATGTGCCCAGAGTTAGTGGATCAGCTCATTGCCCAGCAATCAATTAAAGTTTTTTTCCCCTGAGCTGAAAAAACATCAGTTCTGGAAAACAACTATATGAAATATAAACCTATGGCCTTGTGGTTCAAACACAGTTTTTAGAAATGTTCTTTTCATATCTTGCAGAGACCCTCTGGTCAAACAGCCCGGTCTTTTGAAGCACTCTATTTGCCAAACCATTAATTTAAGTGTTGCCACAGCTGAGCACTAATACTTTCAGATAATAACTACAACATAGACCTCAGTAAAAGATTTTCTGCTTTATAACATCTGACATTTATCTTTTTTTCCTTCTACATTGCACTTTGCTGCAGGTTTTTATGTTCTCATCTTTAGATGAGGAACTTATTGGCCTTGATTTTATCACTTATCCCTATGATCAAATGAGAATGCATTTGCCAGAATATTAAATATGATTGTTATATAATAATGTGGCTGTTGCACAATTAAATTTTCTTGCAGCAGTGAGAAAAAACAGCACTGAACTACTTCTTCCCCTTGTATCTGCTTTTGCTGTTGTTTCCAGTTGGAAAGTATATAATGTACAATATATACTGAGCACTTATTCCTTTTTCAGTAAGAAGTCTGTTCAGAAAAAAATATTTACTGGGAGAGAAGGAAATGCTCTAAGTCAAGTTCATAATATTTGGCAAGGATGGGACAGGTATGCTGACTCCTTAGTTTTGTTTACACAAAGCATGTAAGCTCTTAAGCTGTAACATTAGTGTACATGTCATAGGCTAAGCATCTTATTGGAAGGAACAACAAAACACTTTATCTGAAAAGGCTAAAAGGCGTCTCTCCTCTCATGACAGAGCAAAGCCGATCAGCCCACAGCAATGCTCCGTTCAGCCCTTTTATTTAATCTTCAACATTTACTTGTCTCCAGTTTTTGTAATGGTTTGCAGACAGTAACTGGTGCACATTTTGTCCTGCTTCCTGCAGTGATGTCTGAATTTTTGCTCTGATGATTATTAAACATAATCAAAACCGAAGTTCTCTGCGTGCATGCCGACATACCTGTGTTATCATATGTAACCAAGGTTTTCCTCTCATCACCTGATGAGTCCTGCTATCTATTGCACCTCTTCTGAACTCCATTAGCCTTGCAAATCATGTCAGGATCTCCCTCCATTACATTATCACTTAATTAATGTGTTGACATTTATGCAAAACAGCAGAGAACTTTCTGTAGGTCTTGTTCCTTGTCTCCTGCTCAGTATCGGTGTTATCTGTCACACACAGCTTTGTGAATGAAATAAAATGCTGGATGCAGCTTTATGTATCTTCCTAAAGGAAAGGTCAGCGCTGACAGATTTCAATTACTCATACATCAGAAATTGGCAGTTGATTTTAATCTTGATTCAAACTGCAGTTTGATGGACAACTCTGTGGTGAAGAGAAAACGTGTAAAGGAGAGGATGCAGAAGGAGCTGCTCAGGGTGCAGGCAATGCTCAGGAAGTATTTCTCAGATCAAGAAAATGCAAAGTTATCATAAAATGTTTTGCTTGTAGACACCCTCTGCTAGTCTCAGGTGAAAAACTATGAAATGCATGTTTACGGTTGTGGTGTTTTGCTTCCTGTTTTTCACGAGTGTGAGCAAAACCCTTGTCTTCTTCCCACAACACTGTTTGCTCACTGATGACAATCTAACTGAATTATGCAGCTGGATTTTTTTCTATCTCCCTTGTGTTTGATCAGATTGGCTGCCGAGCATTTGCATTTAGTTGTGCGTGTACATACATAAAAGTGTGTTTACTTGACACATCTTGACCTTCAGGTGGTCTCTCAGTGTAAACACAGATCCAAAGGGAAAAGTGAATTACCAGGAATAAAAGCAATGGGAAAGAACAGCACATTCTTCTTGCTAACGTCCAATGCTAGAACGTAGTTAAACTTCCATCTTTGTTATTATCACCTTGCTGCAGTGTTACAATACTGTTAAATCCCTCCTGCACTCTAAGCCTGCACAGTGGAGCAGTGCAGAGCTTGCTGTTGTCCTTAATGAGTGTACTAAATCAGCCAGGATGTTCACGGATGCAGCATGTTAAATCACAATGAGCTCTTTGTACAGGAAGTGACAAAGAAGCTTCCACTTGCACGACCCAGCGATTGAACAACTTCTGATGATAAGCACAGGCGGAGGGAAATAAAAAAGAACTCCCCACAAATGAGGGTCATATTCAGCTCTGTTGGATGAGACGGTTTAGTCCTGGAAAAGAAATAGGAGGAAAGGAAGGAAGGAAGAAGGAGGTGTGAGAGGCATGGAGGGGTCAAGGGGAGCAGCAGATGGATGAGAGAAGGGGGCCCTGCAGGTTCCACACTGTATGTGTCTGTTTGGTGGACTGCCTTCAGATTCTGCTGAGTTCACTAAGCTGCAGCTTTTCATTTTTAAGCAAGAGAACCCAAACTTCTGCACTGGAGGTGTATTGATTTTTCAAGCTTAGGATTTTATTCACTTCTTGTGTTAGGGTTCAGCTTAGACATATTTTTCTTGAGGTAGAAGCATCAGTTTGTTTTAGAAACCCTGTGTTCAGCCATGGCTGAGCAGGATTTTTCTCTGCGGGGGGGGAAATTGTTTATTTGTATTTGTGTTGTGTTTCTCTATAGCTGTAGTCCCCCACTCAAGGCTCTCAACAGCTGGTCTGACCCTGGTTCCCCCTCTTTGCCCTTGTAACACCCACACACTGGGTTTTTTATTTCTCCTTTTTGAAGGACTTCAAGTACTTTACTCTTCAGTTTTTTTCTCTATAATTAAACAAATGCACAACAAAGGCCTTTGTTGTATTTGGAGAGATATGAGTAATGCTGTGACTCTGGGCATAATCTCTGCTTTTGAAAGTAAGGCCTGCATTTGTTGTAAAGTTTTATGTTATGAGTATTAACACAAAACATGGTAGATGCACTGGGGATGCAAAACAACTTGATAAGGGTTCACAAGATTACTGTGGTGCAGAAAAAAATGTTTCTGGGACAGTCATCTATAGATCTGCAGAGCTGCAGCAGCACCGACCTACAAAAGCAAGAGGTTCCACGACTGACACTTGCTTCTCAGGCTCGTGCAGTGACGCCCAGGCGTCACAGCTCCCCACAGAGAGTGGTAATGATAGGGGCAGAGGGCCCAGCCTGGGAACATCCTCCCCTTTACACTGATGTGGTTCTTCTTCCGGTACTTGTGCTTCTGTAGCTGCTGGTTGAGGCTTACAAGGTTTTTTATGCTTCACAGGGAGCTGTTAAGTCAACCACATGAAGAGACAACACAACAGAGGACCAAAATAGCCCAATGGCGCCTCACTCACTTATCCAACTCATTATAGGTGCTTCCTCCATTTGATACGGATTTCAGATTCTCTCCCAAGCTGTGTGGGAGTGTGCATATGTGCACTACGGTCTGCATTTACACTGATCTGCATAGGCTGGTGCAGTAGTGCATAGAAAATCTTTTAAAGACTGCATTTCAAGTCAGAATTCTTACAAATGGTTTACAGCTCAGCATAAATTTAACTCCATTTCAGCCAGACAAAAAAGGGAGGTGAAAGTCAGTGTTACTTTTTCAAAAGATAAAGGGAGAATCTATGAGATAATGATGCCACAGATTGACTTCAAAATCACTTCAAACTGTGGATTTATACCAAAGAAGTTCTGAGGATCCCGTTGCATTGATTGTGTTCAGTGTTGATTTTGTTCAGCTTACTTCACCGTCCTGTGATTTGAAGAAAAAGCAGTGATGGGGTGAAAAAGGAGGCTAGTCATGGGTGACACATACACTCTGTCATCTCCCCATGACCTTCAGGAACAAGAGCATGTACTTTCATGTAAAGATGAGTTTGGTTTAACGTTGGACTTTTCAAAGAAACTGGGTCAGCTTGTTTCAAGGCCTGGAAAGCAGCATGGCTTTTTTACACATCCTCATCACATTCACCTCCCCTCCTGCTGTTCACTTCTCTCTCAGGGAATCCTCTCTCCCCCCCCTGCACAGAGAAGGAGAAAGAGGAGTGAGGCCAGACCTAAAAATAGGAACAGTTCTTCCTCCTTTTCCCCCTGCATGCCTACCACTTTCTTTCTTCCTAAAGAGACCCCCAGTTTTGCACCCATGTCTTTTTCCTCTAGTGCAAGATGGGTCTGATTCTTCCCTTTGTAGTCCTGCCTGTCAGGCTTTGCGGGCGAACACAAAGGTCACCTTCACCCGGAGCTCTTCTGCAAAGTGGGCACGTTGAACCACTCCGCTCTGGTGTCCTCCACCCTCCCTTCACTTTGCATTAACACAAACACATATGAACACACCCTTTTCCTCCCATGTCCTACATTTGTCTCCACCACTGGGAGAAAAAAAGCTAATAAAACTGTCGTTCAACTCTGCAGCAATTCAGCCAAGCTCTGCTACCAGGTAGTTTATGCATGTCTAACTAGAGATGGAAGAAGTACCCCTTACTTTAGCAAGAGTACATGGATCTCAATGCATTACTACAATCATTAAATTCATATTAGGATTGTGCAGAATTTCCTGTGCTTTTTTTTAACTGATGCATTGATGTGTATGCAGTAATGTAAAACTCAAAGGAAATGAACCTCAGTCCTGTACTAACGTTGAGAGCTGTGTGCACTCTGTGAACTTCCACTAAAGGGCAATATAAAAACATTTGAGAGGTAATGTGAAATATTCATTCATGGTTCAAGTGTGCATACAGATTTATGCAATAGAAGATGATTACCTAATACCCGTATAGATATAAGGAGCTGTACAGATCGAAGATACACAAGTGCAGATATCACACCAGTGTTGCTTTTTTTTTTCTTCTCCTGGCGCTGAAACAGTCCATGAGTCGGTTTGCCAGCCCCTTGACGAGACAGAAGGAGCCCAGCCAAGGATCAGGCTCACAGGGATTATTTATAGAGTTGAGTGGGCTTCACGGACGCAGGCGTGGAATGTGTCAGAGAGAAAATGCATCATTGATCAAAGACTGCTCAGAGATGTCGTCTTATTTTTGCCAAACACTGAGCAGAGATGGAGGATCGGAACAAAACAATAGCCTTCACCAAAGGCTCACATGTGTGCTGTGCTATAGTAAGCTGGCCTGCTCTGCTACCCACACGCAGTCCTCTGCACCTACACAGGTGATTGAACTCCTCTGAACACTCGCCAGTGTTGGCCTCCTTCTCTTTCTCTACTCCAGTGTCTAAATAGCTTCTCAGCCCTGGGTGTCCAAAATACACACACGGTGGGCGTTTGGAGAGTGAGTGTGCTGCACATGGAGGCTGGTGTATACCTCCACACTACTATGTGGGTTTTACAAAGAAGCTGTGTGTGTGTATGTGAGCGTGTGTGTGTGTGTGTGTGTGTGTGTGTGTGTGTGTGTGTGTGTGTGTGTGTGTGTAGGAGTCTGTGAGGAGGTGCAGAACTTCTTCAAGGAATGCGTCACAAAAATTGTTGATTTGGATTTCATGCCTTATCTCATTTCTCTGGATTTCTAACTTCCTTTCAGAGCACACCTCGGAGGAGACAGAGGGAAAGAGTGTGTTTGTGCACATGTGTGCTCATGCTGTGTAGTGGTCTGTCAGCACCACAAGGGGCATCTGTAAGAGGACAGTGCAGGATACTTACCCACCGTTGTCTTCATCTCTCTTTGCTCCCATTCGGGGAGTTGGAACAGGATAGAAAAGTGAGGTGAGGTGTAGTGAGGTTGCAGGAAGGGGGTTGAGTGTAGCAGAGGTGTCCTGTACTGCAGCAGCAGCAGCAGCAGTGGCACAGCTCTCTAGTGGCAGGCAGGGGCACTTCTCTCTCTCTGTCACCATTCACTGCAATGCAGACGGCACTCAAGGTTATGCCTGTGTGGCTACATTGACGGACTGAAGTATGTGGATGATTGGGCGTGCATGGTGGCAGTCCAGCAGAAGCTTCTGGGAAACTTGTGGCCTCATTCGTTGTCCTGTTGTGGTTCTATTTTATGCTCAAACCTGCAAATCCTGTATTTACTTCTCCAATAATTTTAAAGAGCTTTAAAGACTAGCTTCTCTAAGAATGCACAGATAACATCTCAGTTATTGTCCTCTGTGTAGCAGAGATGTCTGTAATCTTTTGGCAGGCTGACATCTCATTCAGGCATTTTGTCTGAGGTGGAGGGTGAGTGCCGTGGAGATGTGTGGCACAGGACTGGCAGGGTGACATTTGTTGTTAATCAGCTTCCTTCTGTCTGGCTGTGATAAACATGTCAGTCTGAGCAACACTGTAACATTGAGGACCACGTGCTGGAAGTGGTCCGAGCCTCAGAGAGATCCTGTGCAATCTTTCATTGGAGATGGATCAGAGGAAGGCCACATCTGGTGCAGCTTTCTACGTAAGAACTACTGCAGTAATCTCACATCCTGCTCTGCAGTCTTATATAGACAGAGGAAAAAAAGAAAAACAGGGGGCAGGATGGACAAATTTCCACAACCAATGTGTCTGTAAGTGTGTGTTTGTGTGCACCCGAAAGAATTCCTCTGGCTTCCCCTCACTTTGCCTCCGGGGCTCAGGCAGACGATTCATTCATTCTGAGCGGGTTCAAAACAGCTGCCTCTGTCGGATGTTATTCAGGAAGTGATAGATCATTTCCCACAGGGTAGAGCATCCAGCACACGGCTAGTCCAACCTTAATTGTTTCCCAGTATCAATCTCACGTCTTTATTGGTGCTGCATGACGGGATAAATGTAAAGGCAGAAGCTGAGAGTGTAACTGTAGAAAGGGAATTATTCAGGAACCAAGAGCTGAAAAGATGAAGTAACAGAGAAATACAAAGTAGGAAAGCAAACAGTGGAGAGGGAACGAAAGGACAAGTACTAGACACAGAGGAGGGGACTGATGACAGGGCCAAAGTGTCAAAGCACCATTGTCAACAATTATCCTTTGAATGGTCATCATCGGGAGTTCAGCAAACACACTCTGCTGTCACACACTCCCTCCACGTCTCTGGCAAACACAGAGATCCGGTGCCTGTGGCTGAAAAACATTTGGGGAAATGAGAAAACATTGTGGTAATGAATGTAATGAGAGGAATGCGCTGAGATCAGACAACACTCTTTAATTAAAGCAAGGCAGACCATGGGGAAGTATTAAAACATAGTTCTGAGTCGATGAGTGCCTCCAGTAGCGATAGCTGTGAAGGACTTGGCACACAGCTATCAGTCTGTTAGCATAAAGCTGTTGTCAGCAAAGAGTCCCAGACTTTTATGTTGTTTTACTTTCAAATCTTTAAGTTCTTTTAAAACTTTCCAGCAGTTACTTGTCGCTTTCATTGTGAGATTAAAACATAAAAATGCAAAGGTCCCCAGCGCAGCTTTATGTAGAGGAAAGCTTGAGATGCTTTAAGAGATACAGAATTTTATCTGACAGAAACAGAATGCCATTTTATGAACATTTTCATCCAAAGTTCCTGCAGTGCCACGGGTGCATGCATTTTTAGGTGCAGGGGCGGCCCCAGAGAGAATTGCATTGCCTTGTAATCTTGGGAGACACTATTCTGGGTCAGAATACATTAGCTGAATGTGAGCACAGAGCTTGTACAGAGTTGGAATAGTCAATGAAAGAGCAGCAAGAGAGAAATCATGAATGTAAGCCAACAGAACAACCTTCAAACATCCTCAGCTAAACCAGGGAAACATCACAGGGTATTGTACATTCAGCAGGAGATTGTTAGTGAATCCAGAGACAAACAACCCCCTGCCATGTCCCCCCTTTTCATGCACAAGGATTATTCTGTTATTATTTAACACAGCCTCTACAGAATTACACACATGACTTGACAGACACACAATCACTCAGAGTGAGGGGGAGCTGAGATTGACGGTGGACACTTTGCCTACGGAAGAGAACAACCACAGACTGATAAAACAGGAGCGTGTGAAATGAACCTGAACTAGATGTGACTTAACCCTGCAAAACAGACACACTCTCTCTCACTCTCTCTCCACCTTTGTCTCCCTTATGCTTAGCAACAAGCATGCACACATGCACACAGAGTCTTACCTGGACCGAGCTTATGAAATAGTTTATGCAGGAAATAATTGGCCCCATCGGTGATGGAAGGCAATGGAAAGCATAAGGAAGGCAGCTGGGGAGAACGAGGGCGGAGTGATGGAGAAGTCACAGGAGAGCCCGACACTGGGTTGAATGTGTACGGAAATGTGTGTGTGTATAAATTCAATGGGTAGAGAACTCAGAAAAGTATGAAAAGATGTATGACCTTACCTGTAGGTTTGCATGAAGTGTTCTTATGGCAGATTGTGCATATAAAGGGAATATGAAGCATAAATGGTGTGTGACTGAAATATCTAAGTTGCATTACAGCACTTGCTGCTTTTTTTCCTGTGGTTCTATGTACAGCTCGATAGCATTGACCTCCACTCTCTGTGGGCAAATGATTAGTGTAACTCTTTCTTGCTCTTTGGCGTGTTCAGAGTTCTCAAGGGGAATTCCATTTATGATCTGAGCATGGAAAGAGTGTTAAAAGAAGAATCAGGGCTTTGCATTCCAGGCACAGTAAGAGTCGTGCACAATGGAACACCTGGATGAAAACGTAAATCCATTTGTGCACTGGAACTAACACAAACATGTCTGCACACACTCAACTTAGGCACATTCCCTCTCAGACCTTCGATTTTTCTCGCCTCACACATTATGTTCGTGCTCTGCAAAACTTGCACCAAGATGGTGTGATGAGTTGCACAATGTGCGGCTGAGAGGACCGCTGTGAGAATTAAAGCACTCGCCCACACGAGAGATTACAGTGACAAACGGTGACAGGCCCGAATTCTCACTCCCCCCTGACTCTCTTTCCCTCATCAGTCTTTTTTTATTCTCCCCATCACTCCCTCGCCTCTCCTATTTCCAGAATCTGTATTCAATTTAAGATGCTTTATAAGCATGACAGAAAACAATGTTATGTTGCCAATGCAAAATGGCTCTGACATTGTATTAATCCCTCCATCTCTCTTTCTCTTCTTATGCCCCTATGGGAATTTTGTTTTCTTTGTGATTTAATTTTCTTCATTGGCATCGATGCTGCACAGTATTGCAAAAACATTGAAATAAAATAGGTTTAAGTTAAGCTGAGTAAATTAGCTCACTTTAAATTCCTCAGTCCCTATCTCTGTCTCTCTCTCTCTCTCTCTCTCTCTCTCTCTCTTTCTCTCTCTTTTATTCACTCTGTTTCACCTCTCTCTGATGCCTCTTTTAGTAATTCTATTGGAAGCTGAACAATGTCTTCTCCTTAACTCTGTCTGTCAGGGTTCAGATGGTATTTTGTGTAGCCATCTTGGATACAGAAATGAAGAAGCACTGTTGTGCCTTGGGGTTACGGCAAGCAGCCTAGACTTGAGAAGAGGGAGGGAGTGTTGACCTCCCACTTAACTCATCCAAGTAGACCGAGGCCTACTTAGCTGGGAAGTCCTTCAAGGCAAAACAAGAGCTTTGAAGTTTTTCATGTGTAGCTCTTTGCAGCAGGGTAGTGGACATGCTACTTGAAAAGTTTAAATATGTGACAATCCTCTCACCTTCAGCTGATAATTTATCAATTAGAATGAAATGATTAGATTCAGACCGAGTGTTTCAGAATGAAAATCCAGTCTGCATGTGTCTCTGAAGTGTTGGCAGTCTACATTTACTGTGTTACATGGCTTTGCTGTGCTGATTTGTCTGTTGCGGTGTTCAGTATGTATAGACATTGATCCACTGATCCCCTAGCACACATGCAGGCAGACACAGCACACATATTCTGACTCGTGTGGTGAAGAGAACATCATCAAGAGGGCTCTGCTCTGTTCTGCCTTCATTCCCCATTACCCACGCTCCCCTGTTGCCTTATTCACCGACTCACATTGCACACAAATGACACAGAAGTTCTGTGGGCGAGAGGATCTGAGCCGTGTCTGAATACTCTTCTACAGACCTGTTTTAGAGTTGAGAGATGACAGGAGCCAGGAGTATTGAGTGGCAGGTAGCCAGCACAGCCATGATAAGATGGGGACTGGGGAGTTGGTTGGAGGTTTGGAAGGAGGATATAGGTCTTGGTGTTGAAAGAAATTGTATGTCCAGAGTCCCACAGGAACACCTTCAGCAGAGAGATTCATCCTCCATGCGGTCAGAAGCAGGTTGAGTTTTTAACACATTCCACTGGCTGAGACATACAGTGACTAGCCCTGAAGTGCTACATCACAGTGTTGAGTCTCTCAATCACTGAAAAGTGATGTTGTTCATGCTATTGAATAACAGACACAGTAAGAGCTTTGAAATCCTGCTATCTGTCATTTCAAGAAATCGGGTAGCACCGAAAGCTTCTTAGGTATTTTGCTTTTTTTCTAGGCGCTTGAGTTGCACCCACTCAGACATATACTGTTTTCTGCAGCGATGAAGCAGGCATTACTTTTTCTGTTTATGCTGCAACTCAGAACACACAGCAGACTAGGAGCTAGGGTGAGCCAATGTGATGCATTTGTTTGGGAGATGATGTAACTATTCTCTCTTCCAAGTAAATGAGAGTGGTGAGTGGTTCAACTGGCAAAATATTTAATAAAGGTAAATCTTAATAAAAAGTAACATTAGGATAGCTTAGTTACAAAACATGTACCAGGTATGTTTTTACCTCAACAAAAGCAAGTGCCCCCTGCAGGCCTGGAGCACTTCCATGGTGATGAGGAATTAACAGCAATGTTTGTGGTTTTCAATTTTTGTCTAAACGTCTAAGTTTTATTTGTGGCGTGTTTGCAGTAAATGCATTCGTCTATTTTTTGTTTGCAGCACTTATTTTGCATCTGCGGCATGTGCTTGTGGCTAAATTTGTTTTGGCTATTTGCATATGGTTTCAGAATTTGCATCGTTTCTTAATTTGCAAGCTGTCTGTGAAGGTTCTCAGTCATGAAGGTCACGATAATCCAAGGTTGACATGTCTTCAAGAAATTCTACCAAGCTTTGAATTTGGGGGCTGTTTTCTGAATACAGAATAGAGATGGGTATTTTTCATTAATAATTCCTAACTTGACATATCTGCTTTGATATCTAACTGGACTTTGCAAAATAGTTGTTGCTAACATACCAGCATACTTTGAAGCTTATTGCCACCGACCCACCTTTGGTTTTTACAAGCTGGGATAAAGAACATACTGAAAATGTAAAGGAATATTCCCCAAAAATAGTAAGCCAAATAGAAAATCTCATCTTACCCCACATTCACTCAGTAAAGCAGTGCAGCCTAACACAACCTGAGAGCTGATGTTGCTTTAATTGTGTCCCTGTTGTTATTCCCCTGTGTATTGCTGATGTTGGCGCCCAGCATCATGGTGTGACAACAGTGACAGGAGAGAGAGAGAGTGCAGCGATGTACTGCTGCCCTTTAGAGGATGCTGGTCAACTCATCTCACAGCCTGTCCTGTCCCCAGTAGCTTCACCCCTCCATCAGGAAGTGTTTGACCCAGCCTCAGGCAGAAAGCATCACCAGAGGAGAGAGGATGAGGAACGTGTAAAGGATTACAAAAATACCCCCACAATTCTCAGGCAACAGCAGAGACAGCCAGTCAAGCCAGAAGCACTGAGGCACCCTCACTCATAAGCAGAAATACTGACATCTCTTGGAAAGGTGCTATAAAAGGGGAGGGAGTGCAACTGAAGCAAGGTCAATGCAGGAAGAAATGAAACCTGTGTGTAGGAAAACACAGTGGAAGAGTTCTCTTTTAAGATTGAAATGATTGTAATAAGTAAATCAATATTAAAAAAAGGATTCATAATGATGCCCTTTTTATCCTTTGTAATTAATTCATACATCCACAATAATTATTAAATACAGAACCGCTTGGTTACAAGTATTTTGCTCTTCCATTCTATAAATAGTGGGAGGTTTTAACAGCGTGTTTAACGGGCACACTGTGCCTGCTTGCTTTTTATTGAGAGGCCGGAGCAGAGGGTTACAGCCTGCTGTCCTGCCTGGCTGTCCGGCTAATTGTAACAGCATGTTAATGAGACATAAGATTACCCTCACACTCTTTGACCCTCTGTGGGTACAGCGCTTCTCTGAAGACCGCCTGGAAACAATCAGACCTGAACAGATCTCCCTCCTCCGGCCACTTACTCATTCTGCTTGGTGCTTTTTTTCCAAACTTTCTTTGCATATCTCAAATACCCAAGACGATG
The DNA here is from genome assembly GCF_009762535.1 of Notolabrus celidotus. NCBI lineage: Eukaryota > Metazoa > Chordata > Actinopteri > Labriformes > Labridae > Notolabrus > Notolabrus celidotus. The sequence continues at coordinate 23,143,956 of NC_048291.1, forward strand.
TAAATATCCATCCGGTTGATTTTGCAAATAGAAGAAGATTCATCCAGTTGAGAGACTTGCTGTCTCTTTGTGCAGTTTTTCAAACAGGCTATAATTTGAACTGTGGTTTCCTGTCTCAGTGGGTTAAAAGATCAAGTTAGTAAGTGTAAAGAGCATGACATTTGGAGTGAAATGCGATTACTGCCTCCAGATTTATTATCCAGAAAAGCACTTTAATAAAAAAGACACGTTTTTTGAGGAACTTCAATCTGTCCTTTTCATAAGTCATGTGATGAGTCCTTCACTAACCTCTGTGAAAGAGTTTGAATTGTATAATCCTCCAGCTGAACCAAGAGAAACCTTGTTACCCTCAAAGTCTTGGCAAGGGTACATGAATTACCATGAGCCCTTGGGTCTTAGCAGAAGCTCTCTCAACAATTACATACAACTATTTCTAAAAGAGAAAATGCACCAATAAGACCATTGTAACAAATTTTGAACAACCTTTTTGACCCATTTGGTCCCAGAACTATTTGGCTACAGGGCAACATGTTGTATAAAACCAGCATAAATAAACTCTGATTATAATTCCCCTAAGGTATACATGTGGATATACTCTCTTAATGATAAAAGCTGGTATTGTCTTTTTAAGACAGAAAACCCAATGAACACACCTTTAACGAACGTCTCATAAGACAGCCAGGAGCAGTGTCTGTTTCCATACACAGCACGTATAAGGGCTGATTGTTTGAGACAGACGAGTCTGTGAGAAACTAAAGTAAACCAAAAGAAGTAAGTAAACAAACAAACATGAGACAAATCCAAACAATACCAAACTTCTATTCTTAGCAATGCAGAGGGTCCCTTCACTATGAAACAATGAGCTTTTGTTCCAGGATCAACCATTCCTGCATCTCTTGACTACTCTATGAAGTACAGAAGAGCCTCATCAGTCTTATTTAGAATCTTAAATTAGATGAACCTGGTTTTAAGTTTGCTGGATATGAATATGATTTTTAATTTCCAGTCCGTTATTACTACATGAAGTCTGGAGGACCTTGGTCTGGGGATTTTAGAAGCTTGGTGAAGAACACAAAGCTGTGGTGTATGATTCAAAGACCCCCATATTTTGTGTAAGAAAACTAAAAGGGAGGTACTGATGAATAGTATGGAGGAGGGTATGTGTTTTTTACAGAACCGTTATGGGATGGCCATAAAGGTAGTCTTATCCACATCAAAGAATCATTTTCATGGCTATTCTTGAAGATGATGGAGTGAGTATTTAGGTGTATAGGTCGAACAACAAGGTCAAACCAGAGAGCTATGATTATGTCATTTTTTTTATTCGCATCAAGTGGTACTCATCAGTCATGATGGATTCGTGGGTATCACCTGCCTCTAACCATCAAGTGGAAGATGGATGGCCCTGAGGTGTTTCGCTGTGGGAGGAGTTAAACCATGCTGATCTATCAGACATGCACAGGCACTCCCTGTCTAAGGGGGAAATACATAATTACTCCTCTGTAGCCTCAGGGTCTACTTTGGGATTTTTAATCTTTAAAATAAATAGTCAGCAGACATTGAACAGGTTTATAGTGGTTTTGCTTACACTGTGTCTAAAATATTTAGTCATTTAGTCACAAGTTTACTGACTGGTGGATCTGTTTAGCTTTTGTTTAGGTGCACTATCTCTGTGTCAGCATATTTCAACACGCCTAACTTCCTAACCCTCCCTCTCATTCTGTTTCAGGACACTTCCAAACAGAGGCAGGTGAGGAAGAAAACTGTGTCCTTCAGCTCAATGCCAAATGACCGCAAGATTAACAGCACAGCTGCATGCATGGCCTTCATGATGGAGGGTTGTGAGATGAAGAAAGTGCGCTCCAACTCTCGCATGTATAACCGCTACTTCCTGCTGGATCCAGACATGCACTGGCTCCGGTGGGAGCCGTCCAAAAAGGATTCAGAGAAAGCAAAACTGGAGATCAAGGGCATTAAGGAGGTTCGTCTGGGAAAGAAAACTCCAGTTCTGCGCAGCAATGGTCTCTCAGATCAGTTCCCTGATGAATGTGCTTTCTCTATCATCTATGGAGATAACTATGAGTCCCTGGATTTGGTTGCCAGTTCAGCCGATATCGTCAGCACCTGGGTAATGGGCCTGAGGTATCTGGTGTCTTATGGCCGGCACACCGTAGACATGGTGGAACCTAGCCAACCAAGTTTACGAACATCTTGGATTGGCTCAGTGTTTGAGCTAGCAGATATGGAAAAGGATGGGCACATAGATCTGTTCAGGGCCACCCAGATTATCAAGGGGCTCAACCCTGGGATGAAAGAGTCCAGGATAGAGCTGAAGTTCAAGGAGCTCCAGAAAGCTAAAGACCAATATGGAGAGGAACTTAACATGGACACCTTTGTGGAGGCCTACTGTGAGCTCTGCACCAGACCAGAGATTTTCTTTCTACTGGTGCAGTTTTCCAGTAACAAGGAGTATCTGGACAGTAAAGATCTGATGCTATTCGTGGAGGTGGAGCAGGGCGTGGAAGGTGTGACGGAAGACATGTGTAGGGATATCGTTCAGAAATTTGAGCCATCAGCTGAAGGCAGGGACAGAGGCTACCTCTCCATTGATGGCTTTACTCACTACCTCCTCTCCTCCGAATGCCATATCTTTGATCCACAGCACAAACGTGTCTGCCAGGATATGAATCAGCCTCTGTCCCACTACTACATAAACTCGTCACATAACGCCTCTCTTCTGGAAGATCACTTCTGGGGCTCATCAGACATCAGCAGCTACATCCGAGCTTTGAGGATGGGCTGTCGCAGCATTGAGGTCATTGTATGGGATGGCCCTGATAACGAGCCAGTGGTGTATGTAGGTAGTTCAGTAGCCTCACAACTAGCTCTCTCAAAAGTCATGGACATAATAAACCAGTATGCGTTTGAGAGCTCTGAATATCCCCTGATTCTGTGCTTAGTGACACACTGCTGCATCCCCCAGCAAAGAGTCATGGCACAGCACATGAAGAAGATTCTTGGGGACAAGCTGTATGTGGAATCCCCCAACAAAGAGGACAGCTACCTACCCTCCCCAGAAAAACTGAAAGGTAAAATCCTCCTCAAGGGTAAGAGGCTACCACCCAACTGCACTGATGCAGAAGGGGATGTGACAGATGAGGAGGAGGGTCTGGAAATGTCCAGAAGAGTGGGAGCTGATGATAAGGACCAATTAAATGGCTTAGGCTACAAGAGACTTAGACTGTGCAAGGAGCTTTCAGATCTTGTATCTCTCTGCAAGTCAGTCCAGTTTAGAGACTTTGAGCTCTCCAAGAGGGAGCAAAAGTACTGGGAGATTTGCTCATTCAATGAGGTAGATGCCAACAGGTTTGCCAATGAGTTCCCAGAGGAGTTTGTCTATTATAACAAGCGTTTTCTGTCAAGGGTATATCCCACTCCCATGAGAATTGATGCCAGCAACATGAACCCCCAGGATTTCTGGAAGTGTGGCTGCCAGATTGTGGCCATGAACTACCAGACACCAGGCCTGATGATGGACCTGAATTTAGGCTGGTTCAGGCAGAACGGCAACTGCGGGTATGTTTTGAGGCCAGCCATCATGAGAGAGGAGGTGTCCTACTTCAGTGCCAATGCTCGAGACTCTCTTCCAGGGGTGTCTGCCCAGCTTCTGCACATCAAGGTCATCAGTGGGCAGAATCTACCTAAACCTCGTGGCTCTGCTGCAAAGGGTGATGTTGTGGAACCCTACATATATGTGGAGATCCACGGCATCCCAGCTGACTGTGCCGAGCAAAGAACCAAGACCGTGTCCCAGAATGGTGACAACCCTATCTTTGATGAGAGTTTTGAATTCCAGATCAATCTACCAGAACTTGCCGTGCTGCGCTTTGTGGTGCTGGATGATGACTACATTGGAGACGAGTTCATTGGCCAGTACACCATTCCATTTGAGTGCTTACAGCCAGGTTATAGACATGTCCCCTTACAATGCCTGACAGGGGAGTTTCTACCCAACACCACCCTGTTTGTCCATGTAGCCATCACCAACAGGCGAGGTGGAGGAAAGGCACATAAGAGGGGTCTGTCTGTAAGGAAGGGTAGAAAAGCCCGGGAGTACACCACAACCAAGACCACAGGAATCAAGGTGGTGGACGAGCTCTTTAGAGCATCCACGCAGCCCCTCAGGGAGGCCACAGACCTCAGAGAAAATGTACAGGTAAGGAACTATTTACTTACTTTATTTACAAAACAAACTCAAAACCATGAACATATTCTTGAATGCAAATTGAGTTGTGTTGGACTGCTGATTTATTTGACCTTTTTGCTTATGGCCTTAAAATGCTTTGTAATCATGAGCTATGACTTTGTGTGGTCTGCCCATTAAGCTCATGACAAGTGACATTTTTATTAGGCTTATTTCAAATTCAAGTGGAGTGTAAATTATGCCAGTCATACAGCACATGAAAATTACCCCATGGTAGTTATGTAATTAGAGGGTTGTGGGCCAAAAGCCATATGACAGTTTTTGTATTGTGTTGCATTCACATATTTTGTTCATCTTATTTATGTGCTCTGTATTTGAATGTGCATTGCATATTCAGATTTCATTTCCATGTATACCTCTACTACGTACAGCAGTGCTGATCTAGATTTCATTATTGCTGATTTCTGATCTAGATTTCATTTTTGTACAAATAATTCTTTAAGGCGTTGGAGAAATGTCTTATTTTAAGTTCAATGTCTTCCGTCTTCTACTTTAAAAAAAACCCTGATTCATATATTCAATACTAGGGATGCACCGATGCCACTTTTTAGTTCCTGATACCGATATCGGTACCTGGGCTTTGGTATCTGCCGAAACCGATACTAGCCGATCCGATCCTGGTATTGATTTAAGAATCTCTATTCCTTAATGTGAGGATAGAATCATGTTTTGGCAACTTCAGGCTTTTCTGACTTGATGGTGAACTGTACCCGGGTTCCAAGTGCTAAACCAGAGGCTGGAATCCCTTAATTTCAAGGATCCAGAACAATTAAATTCAATAACCTGTCCGTTTTTTTCAAACTTTGAATCCATTAACAGAAGGTTTCTCCCTTCTTTGCAGTAGGCTACAGCTGACGTAAACTTCTTCCTTTGGGTTTCCATTATATTTTTCAGCGCAACCGCCATCCGTTGAAACATTACCGCTGCACATGTTGCAAGTTTCCAGCTGAGTTGTTAGCAAAAGAAGGTGAAATGCACCTTAACTGCAGAGCCTCTGTAGTTATCCTCCATTATGCTCCAACGGGCAAAAATGCACAGACTGGCTGGCGCTGACGACGTAGGAGACGCACATGGCTGTTGTAAACACAGAAAAGCAAAGAACTAATAGATCAGCCATATGGATTGGCACTATATATGTGCCCCTTGTCACCGATATCCGGTCTAGCTTTTTGAGCCCGATCTAGCCGATATCCGATACAAGGATCGGATCCGTGCCTCCCTATACGATACAATACGATACAGTACGGTATCATAAGGTACACTTTGTTGTTCCTGAAGGGAAACTTATGTTTGACTTTGGTGCTGCACGCTTTTGGCTGCCTGCCACAGCAATACTAACAAATGTTACTTCCTGCATGTGATATCAAAGATAACCAATATCATTTCACTGACTCTGCACTGTTTCACTGTGCTTTTCATTCAAAATAGATGCTCAAGATCTAGATGTTCTTTGGACCTTAAATATTAAGCAGTATAGAATTCTGAATGATATATTATCTTACTTAGTGGATGGAATTTTTTTATCCTCAGTTGACAGAGCTCGCTATTAAAAGTTTTGATGATAAAGAGTACCATTTCTCCAAATAAAACTGCATAACTCGGAGTGCTACAACAACTCCAAACAGATGTAAGTGTTCCTGATTAGACTCATTGCACTTCCTATTGTGGATAAAGACTCTACGCTAATTGTGCTCTATTAATGTTGCAGAAGAGAACAGTAATAAAGTGACAAAGCTGTGCAATAATGAGGTTTATGAATAGTGTAATCATTAATGAGGGACAATTACTGGCCAGAGGAGAGGACTGGGTTGCTAGGCACCTAATGCACTACTTTAAAACTCCCTTGCACAAGCAAATGAAGATTAGTAACAGCCATGTGTGTGCTGATGACCAGTGACAGAAGCCTCTCAATGCAGTTAACATTGTGTTTGTGATGACTGAAGGGTGTGATACCAAGCTTTTCTCATATGCTCGGTCTATAAATTACAACAGAGAGAGAGAGAGGGTGAATCTTTTACTTGTCATGTGATGTGTTGTCTGGTTGTCAGTTTAGGGTGACAGGCTCTTGTCTTTACTGATGATGCTGTAAACCTTGAACATAACTCCATCATCATCTTTATTTATCAAGTGAAAGTATGAATGGAGCTGAATTAGGTGGTGAATGCACTGATTAAAAATAGAAGTATAAAGAATGCAATTAACTTTAGTTGTGCTTTTAAAAACACAAAGTGCTCTGACAATCAAGTGACCAGCATAAGTGATTACATGAATAGTTTAAAGAGCCCTTTCTTTGATTATTGTTTTATAAATAATTGGTTATGTTGTGCTTTCAAAAACTAAAGCACCATAACAAGAGAAAACAACTTAAGGATGAATTGGTGACAAAAAGAGCAGTAGTGCAAACAAAATAATTCTTGTATTCAAAGTCTAACTTAACACATGTTGAAATTATGCAGCTGTAGCACAACATATTTGAACATTTGAACCTCTTTGTAGGTATTTTTTTTATTGATTTCAGCCTCAACCTGATAAAGTCCAGTGACCTCAAGTCTTGTGCACAAGAAGTAATTTGTGCATGGATGGATGCAGGCTGAACCAAATCAAATGTATAATGCTGATGTCTTGTGTAGGAGGATACTAAATTAGATAGCCGTTCACATGTTCCTCCAGAAGCTGCTGGAGCACACGCCTGTCTTCATTTTACTGCATTTATCCAGGTCATAAATACCACTGACTGTCAATCTGGCTTCAGTAAGCAGTAACCAGAGTCTAATGGCAGAGTAAACAGAAGCCCGGACCAAACTAAACAAGCAGAGAATGTGATTAGAAATCCAGCGGCATGCAGTTACGTATTTTTCAGTGGTCGAAATGAGCATGATCGGTAAGAGGACATAATATCTTTACCAAGAACCCGAAGCAGAGAGAAATATGTTTGTGTGTTAGAGGTGAAATTGATTCTGTAATTTTAGAGGTAGTCACATTTGCAAATGACAGCCTGAACTGGAAAACATGGAGGTAATAACAGGGAAATCATTGGAATATAAGGTGTAACAACCAGCAGTTAATAAATAACATTGACAAAAGTGACACTCACGATTCAAACGATTATGATACACTGGTAACAAAGGGATATCTCAACACATTTTCATGATTAGGTCCTAATCTTTGCTGATGAATAAGTCAGCATAGTAATATTTAAAGAATAAGACCATGCTAAACTGTGATCTGTAAATCTGATACAAATACCTTAAGCTCATAACTAATATTGAATATGGAATTAGTAACTGGCAAACAATATATCACAGCTGTCACTCCAGCCCTTTCTTTATCTCTGAATCATCACTCTTTAGGCCTGCCTGAGAAGAGGCAATATACATTTGGATGTGAATCGGTGTCTTTTAACCTGATCAAACAGCACTGGCGCTGCAATTGCCCCCCAAACCATAAAAAAAGGTTTGATATGTAAATTCTTCTATTTGAAATGAGGAGATAAAAGTTGAGGAAATAAATGAAAGAGGTGAAGAAAAGAGGGATGGCTTTAAAAAGGGATAAATGAAGGCATTATTAGAAAATGGTCTTTGCCTTTTTAAATGTAAAAAATAGACACTTGAGAGAGCTGTGCAGAGGCCAGCTGTGTGGAGTCCGGTGCCTTGGATCGGGGGAGTGAGGGAGCTGGAGGGCAGAACTAAGGTCTGTGCCAACTACCCACAAGGCAACAAGCAGAGCAGCTCTGAAAGCTTTGCCACCCGTGACTTCAAGCCAAGATTAGATGTTAACGAGAAGGAAAATTATATCTATTTTTACTTATACTCTCTAGATATTCCAGATGTCATGGCACTCACCTGAGACAAAAAGGAGCGAACACACACCCACACACACACACAACCTTCAGATATCATGTCAGCGTCATTGCACCTCAACCAGACTCCTTTCACGGCACGTTTTTATCCTGAAAAATCAAAGCTTCCAGGAAATGTGCTGTAAATAATAAAAAGTCATGTGTGGTTGACTTTTACATCGGCTGGATGATTCATGATCGTTTACAAGTGAACAGATACAAATACTCTCACGTTTCCTTCATGGATCAACCCTGCTTATCAATTTTTCTGTGGGAGATTTGAATGAAGTCCTTTCCGAAGTGCTGCTGCCCGTGAACCTCATAAAGTGTTGATGGTGCCTGCAGAGAGCTGCCAATCTGGAGTTGCTTTTTATTTGCTGGAAAGCTTGAGTGCCATCATAGGCCCATTCACTACCACTCAATACTTGAGCCAGAGAGGAAAGGAGAGAGATCTACTGATAGAAACAGAAAGAGGGGGTGGGAGGGGGTGCATATAGAAACAAAAGCAGTGTTGTAACCGGACACAGAGCTCTCGTTTGGGGAATGTTCGAAGGGGAGTAAAGTGGGGGAGGGAGTAATTAAAAACATGAGCCTCTCATTGGGTTTCATTTGGATTTCTTACAACATGGCCTGGAAACATTCTGGCTTTTATTGCACAACAGTCATTGAAAATTGATCATGCGTGTGGTTGCATACACACATTATATTAATATACAAAGCATCATGAATGCAAATAACGAGAATAAGAAATAAACACATGCAGTCACACACATACACACACATAATCACAGCAGGTTTTAATCCAGAGCCCCAGAGCTGTCCCGTTTCCACTATTGTGTTTCTGTGCAGCTGTACCCAGTGGCCCAAGAGGTGTTAATTGTGGCTGCAGCTTAGAATACAGATTCAGCCCCAGATAGCCACTTTGTCCCCTGGCCTGCTTTTCCATCTGCAGAAAGGTCGGGCCCAGCCATGACAGCACATCTTCAACAGTTGGGGGGGTGGAGGGGAGGATTTTTTTCTGCAGCCCTGGAGGTCCAGCCCAGGGAGACAGCTGGTTCCCATACTGCTGCATGCAGGGTGTGTGGCACTACTAGCACTGCATGGCTTGTTCTCTTAGATGTTTTTATCCCTCTTATAATCTGCCCCTAGTTTTCCATGTAGTTATTACTCCCTCTCATTATCTCTTACCTGACTTGTGTTTTGTCAGTGCTTGTCATCATCGCCCTCAGCTTCTTGTGTCTTTTTCACTCCCTTTCTCATCTATCACCTTGCTACCTTGTTGTTGTTGTTTTTTAACCAGTTGAAGTGCTGTGTGAAAAACAGTAGGTGTGACTTAATTCCTTGTAATCTCATGCTGACAGAAGGATGACACCCTTTGAGGTGCTGTTACCTCATTTCTAGAATAACCCTTGAACCCTGATGTGAAGAACCACTCTTAGGTGGACATGACAATTTAAGAGATGATAGAGAGGCTGGCAGATAATTATGAATTTAGTTAATTACAATTTACTTATGCTGAAAAACTTCTGCCATATGTATGATGTTGCATGCATGAGACTTAGAATTCTTCATTTAGTTGGGTTTCATACAGAGCAGAGAAGTCTGTGGGGAAGTAATACAAGCTGCCACACACTGACCACTGAGCAAATATAATGGGCTGTCATAATGTCACATTCTTTCAGGAGACAAATTAGGCAAATATTGTGTCCAAAGTGACATACATTTGGAGGCATGTGGTGTTCAGAGGCTTGCTAAAGGACACTGAAGCATGTGGAGAGGAGGAGCACAAGGTGCAAATCACTTACTTTGTGATTGATGGCGTATCACCTCTGCTAACTGAGCTACAGCTGCTCCTGATGAAAACAAGTTTTGCTTCCACCATCATAAGATTGAGATTTTTTCTCTACTGCAGCATGCAGTGTAATAGCCGAGAGCTATAACGTTCAGTGGTCCATGCAGAAAAGGGAACATGAGGACTGAAGAATGATTTGGTGTTTCCTTTATACGTGACAGATTTAAGCTGGAGTGAGAAAAGGGAAGAACAGATATGAGCATAGAAAAAGCAATGTATATAAAGTGAGGAAAGAGAAGATGTACCTAAGAAAAAGGGAAGAATGTGTGATTGAATGTACTCAGCATCTTCAGGCTCTTGTCAGAAGTTTGGCTTCAGATGGCTTCAGAGCCTCTTGGCTGAGGGATGAGCAGTCTGATGTAATGGAAACTGATAATCTTACCGTCAAGAAGACAAACACTTGCTGTGATCTTGTCATGAGTATCATGGTCCCTCTCATTAAACCTCTGCATTCAGGGTCATCTGTGAACAAATGCAGTAATAGTTGCTTTTCAATGAGCACTACTATCAATTTATTTTCCATCTAAATAACTCTACATGATGAGATCTTTGATCAGTATCACTGAAACAGAAACACGCTGTAATGACATCTCAAACACACAAGGACATCCCATTCAGAACATTAAAATATTTTCAATTCTTTTCACTAGAACTTTTTATGTTTGTGCTTGAATCTGGTAGAACTAGAAACAATGCAAAGGTTGACTCTTAATCCACGTACAAATAACTTTTGTGGATGCTTTCTTCCCAGAATGCCTTGGTGTCCTTCAAAGAGCTGTGTGGCCTGACCCCGGCAGCCAACATGAAGCAGTGTATCCTGACGGTGTCAACCTGGCTGATGAACAGCGAGCGGTCGCTGAGGGTAACAGTGGACCTGAGCGAGACTTACCCCACCATGGAAGCTCAGGGTCCTGTTCCTGAGCTGCTGCGCAAAGTGCTCAATGCCTACGACATGGTAAATGACAACAATACACTCAACAAAATGTGCCAGCATGCTGTGCTGTCAGGAAACATTTCTCCTTGTTTTGTCAAAGACACAAATTTGGACAAATGTTCAAGCCAGGAGTTCTTTTTAAAAATCAATATTGATATACAAATGTAGTATACATACACTTGTGAGACTGCAATACTCTTAATGTAATGTGTAACAGCTCACTAAACATGTACTCTAGGTAAAGGTACAATGCCAAAGCACTCAGGCATTAAGTATGATAACAGAGGAGGCCCTGAGTGCACTTCCTGCTCAGTGCACATCTTCATTGTTGCTACTCTTACAAAAATATAACAGACAAAAAAAGAAAGAGAAAGGTGAGCTTCCTCCCTCCATTAATTCCACTTTGCTTATCATTAGAGTCAAGCAGTCCCACAGCTGGATGAGTTTTAAAAGGCTCCTAAATGTAGCTCAAACCATTTGCCAGGGCAGATAGTTAAGCTGCAGCTACTCATTGTGTAATTCCACATGTCCTTCTGCATCCTGCCTTCTCTCCTACAAGCACACTGCATTTTTCACCACTTGACATTGGCGCAGCCCAAAAGGGGGGCTGGAGGAGTCTGTCTTTAATTGGTTATCACCCGCTGTTTCCTCGCCCCTTCCTCTCTCCCTTCCTTTCCCCCTGTGAGGCTTGGTGGGAGCTGGTGAAGTGGGTCATGACTAAGGAACAAGGTTGCTGTGTCCACGTTGCTCAGCTCCTCAGCGCTCTCGCTGCTGACACCAACAGGAGAGCCCTGACATCAGAGGCGACGCAGCCAACAGTTCTAAATAGAGCCTACTTTAGCTTTTATGAGGCTTCGCACCAGGCGGGAGGCTCAGCACTGTCAGAGCAACTCTCATGCTTCAGTCCACCAAAAAGTTTCAAGGGAAAAGCACCGAAGCAGGCCTTGAATCTAGGTTTTAAAGTTTAGCGATTAACAGATGTGTTTAAATGGCTGTTGCAACAAAACATGTTTGTCTTCCACAGAATCTCATTAGATCTTTGTTGGTAAATGAATCCGATCAACTGAACTGTTAGTTTTTTAAAGGTCACACTTGTAGCTCCCATTTATTGCCCAGCCAGCGAGCTAATTACTTTGCACAAACAAATATGTTAAACTACATTGGTGGTCACTTTCAAAAGTGTCATAAAAGTCAAAGAGTTACAAAGTGCTTAATGTACACGAACCTTTGGTCTTGACCTGAGGCCAAAGTTGTTTTTGCCTCAATAAAATTTGCCTGTTGGCACACTCCCCGTTCAAGTACACAGGATACTTTGTGTATATGTGTGACTCTGTGCATGTGACTTCATGGGAACATGGCTGCCAATACCAGACCATTTCCTGTAAGATATCAGTATGCAGTTCTTGTCCTCAATCAGCCCCTTGTGGGCTGCAGCCAGCTGAGGTTGCGACCCTAGGCTGAACAAAGCATCAGCACACTGGGTCTTTGTTCAAGAGTTCAGGTCAGGCAAGCTCACATACACATATTACTGAACATTTCTATACATCTACACATCAGATGTGTTTACAGTGCAGCTTAAGTGTGAAATAAGCACTTGTCTCAAACAGAAGCCAACAGCAGATTAGAAAGATCCAGAGCTAGGATTTGTCTTCAGAGATGCATCAACATTTGAGTGTTCTAAAAGAAAAGAACGATGAGAAAGCCGAAACCTGAGGAGGCAGGGACCAGAATGCACTGCAGCTCCTGTGTATCATTTTTGAAATATTCAACTCTCACCTACGTAAACAAGTCACAGACCTCACATCCTCCTCTGAGGGCAGGCGTAGGCTCTACAAATGCTGAAAAGACATCAAAGTTTCTGCATAGTTTTGTTTTTTCCACTAGATTCTTAGATAAAACCAACCTCTGAATGAAGTGACTGTCTAACAGGAGCTCATTTACAAAATTGTTCTCATTAGAACAGTAAAACAAGAAAAGGCATGCATGTGCACGCACACACAAATACACCCACAGTATATGAGAGTCCACTTCCTGTCTTCCCGTTAACAGGAGTGTGAAACTTCATTAGCTTCCTCCTCAGTGCAGCAGGGCTGGCTGGCCCAGCTGCTCCTCTTCAGCCTGTGGGATGATGTTTGGGCTCAAACTGCACAGCTGTGTTGGTCAAATGCTAATTGTAGAGATGGAAATAAGGAGTTACACCTTTAGCAATTTGGGGTTAGCTTGAGGAACCAAAACACAAAACAATACATGTGATTTTAGAGAAAACATAAAAAAAACAAGTCATCATGCAGTGTGCTGACTCATTAAGAAACTTGACTCTGCTTCCTCTTTATGTGTTTGTGAACTGTGCAGAGAACAAGTTAACGGTAAGATAAGGACATACAATACAATGAACGATGATAACCTACATAATGAAAAGTATTCTGATCTGTGTTTGCTGATTACATTCGTATTTGATGAAATGCCTTTACAATAAAATATGGACAAATGTCACAAAATAATGTAGGCTTAAAGAGGTTGCTTCAAATAATCTTTAGAATTATGAAGCGATGATTGCACTCATCAAAAGTAAACCACTCTACATACAGCTGTGATTTTATCTGTTTATATTGAGTGCTATGTAAGCACAGTTAACATTCAGTAATTCTGTCCATTATAAAAGAAGGTTTCAGCGTTAGAGAAGTGAGCCAGGTCCACTCTGAGATGTGTTCTAAGAGCTCTTCTTTTCAGATTTTATCCAGCGCTCCCTTTTTCTTATGTAATGTGTTTACAAGCCCAATTAATTGGAATGGATATGCTTCCTCTGATTATGATACCCCAATTAAAGGGATCAGATGAAGACATTACATGGCAGCTATGTGTGTGAATTTGGCTGAGGCTAAATTGTCTCTGAGCAAGTAAAAAAAGCAGCTCAGACACTTCAGATGAGGCCTGGCTTTTTAGGTAATCATAGGGACGTCGCAAGACAGACACCTGTCAGTTTGAATGGAGAGTGTCTATTCTGATTAGTTCTTATTATCCTCATACTTTACACCATGAAGGTCTTTTTTTTAAAGACCCCAACATTTGATACAGATACATTTTTGTCTTCCTTATCTTCCAGATGATCCAGACCACCAGAACACTGATCGAGTCAGCTGATGTCGTCTACTCCAAACTCACACAAGCACAAAGGGCAGGTATGTTGCATTATGGGATGTGCTGAATCATCAGCTGCAACATCCCTTATCAACATGCACTGTTGATAAGTTTATTATCTGATACACTGTTTCTTGAAAAAGAGGGAGATTGTGTCGAGAGGTATGATGTTGATCTACGCTTCTGTGCAAAGTAAGACCCAAGGACAATATGCTTAATAGACATTCTTATATCCTTTCTTACTGGTGTCTTTCTTCAGAAAAATAACATCACAGGTAAATTGTATATAAAAAGATATATAAGGATATAGATAAGCTGAGGGGATGAAGGTTTCTATCTCCTCTGTTTTTCAAAATGAAAGAACTCATATCCGCAGCCTTCACATGCATTTTGTGTCGTGTCCTCATTCCTAATACAATAGTCGAGTGCATCCACTGCTGCAACATCTCCATCAACGTCAGCAACAGTGGTTGTTGTTGACAGAATAGGCCATCGTCAGTGAGTCAGCGGCGAGTAGTTAGCGTGTCAGTGGGCAGGTGAAAACAAGCTGGCCGCAGAGCAAACAGGAGAAAGAGGACAAGATGAATAAACATCCTTTGAGCGGACTAAATGAATATAAAGGTTTGACAGAGTGTGGAGTGAGAGACGAGGGATAGCAAAACGGGAAGACAAGGATGAAATGAAAGAAACATTATGTGAGCATATCGAATTGAAGAAAAGGGTGCTCGAGGTACGAGGTCTGGCCTTTTAGGGGAGAGAAAAAAATTGACCCTAAAAACGTCATTAGGAGGAGAATAGCTTTAGATGATAAAATCCTGTGGGTTGACTTCTTCATCATCTTTAACATTCACAAGTAATTTTTCATCATTTGCTTTGCTTCTCTCCTTTGCAGCAGTACCTCTCCTGCAGAGCTCCTCAGATTGGAGGACATAGTTTGAATACTGAGATCTTCATTTTGCATGTTTTACCTCAAATAGCCAACCTCAGTCACATCTGAAATACATGAGAAATCCCCATTATAGAGCTTATGATAGCTTTTGTTAACATGACAAAACATTTGTATATGTTGCTGTTATAGTTGTTGTGTGTCATATGTGTGATAAACCACAAGTACACAGGAAAGGCTTAGTCACTGGCACATGCCAACCCATGTCCCGAGGCCTATAAGCCAAAATAAGCCTGCTATGCCCAGTGTTACTCCCTGGTTTCCCACAGAGCAAGGCATATGCTCCACTCCCCACACCTCAACAAGCCAGGATGATATCTGTGTGATGCAATTACCCAGGGATGTACCCAGGCTGAAAGCTTGGGCCTCAGTCACAGAGCTATCCCCTGGCTCAGAGGTTCCCAGGCCCAGAGCTGGATGCATCTTCAAAGACGATGAGCACAAAGTTAAGCAGAGTTTAAACCTGATATGCTGCAATGCACTGCAGAAACAAACGATGGATACATAGGGCTCATACGCAATTTACCCCAACTTGTCATTGTTAAATGTCATCTTTTTAGGAGAAAATCTAAAATGCTTGTATTAAAATAATTTTGCATGGGTCTCATAAGCCCAGGGGGTGAGGCGGTTTCTCAAAGTATGGAACCCTTGCAATTCAATCAAAGTACAAAATATGGGAATTTCCAAATTCAGAGTTAGATTACACAAAATTATCTAAGAGTGATGCAATGATGTAAAGAGTTGGAGCGTTAGCCCTGAAGCGTCAGATGTTTAACGCCTTTCTTATCGCCCACTCCCCCACCCTCAGCAATAACACACACGCCTCAATACAAACTGCTCCCTTTCTCAAACGCACATAACTGTCATGTCTGTCCATTCATGCCTCCAGACATGTTGTTGTGAGGTTGAAAAGAAGGAAGAAAAAAATATTCTCTGACATAATGTGGCTTTCCAGTAGGCTGTCGGGGAAACAGCTCTGCATTGTTTACCAAAATCTATTTATTCAGCTTCTCTCAAGTTAGAGATCTAGAAAATGTTACTCACTGCCTGAAATCAAAATCGGAAAATAGCAATGTTTAGCTGAAATGAAATCTGACCTTGTTGGCCTAAGGACATATGAAAGATGTGCTGGGAATACAGAACTGGCTTGTTCTAACAGCAGTGTTTTGTTACATTATGTAACCACTAGGGATGACCACAATTAATCGATTATCGATTAATTGATTGTTAAGAAATTACTCGAAACACACATTTTTACTATCAATTTTCCGTCACGTGGAACAAACATCATGTGGTCTCATATTACATTTATCTATCAGGGAGATATTTTAGGTTTAAAGCATGTTTCGATGTGAATCAGCTGTTAAAGGTTTTGCGCACAGCGGAGACGCTCAGCTGGGGGCTGCGGCTGCGCGTCAGGTCTCCACGTGCGCTTTTTAAAGAGGATCAATACAAAACTGCTGCCAACAACGACACCGGCACAGAGGTTCACAACTTTAAACAGGACAGTTCCCCACCTTTGGATACGAAGGCAACAGACAGGTGGGAAATTCAGGTACGCTATGTTTGCAGACCAGCAACATCAGAGCCGTCCGAGCTTTTCTGCTGCTGGTCTGATTATGACCCGGTTGCGCTCCCACCTGACACCTGACCGCGTACATGTTTATTTTACTCAATAAGAACGAGTAGACAGAAAACTGGACACTGTGAGTCTGAAGTACTTTTCTGTTAGTATTATGAGCCTTCACTTTATCAGAAGTCCGCGGAGAATATTTCTATGAGCCTGATCGTTGATATTCTGCTTGTCAAACATGTACCTGTATTCAATACCGTCAGTTATTTGCATTTTGTTGCTGTAGAAAATATAATTTAGGGGGAAAACAACGTATTTGGCTTTGTTTTTGACGTAAGAATAATGTTTTTTTTTTAATCAATTAATCGATAATTGATCGTTAACATTTCCAAAAATCGATCACGGAAAAAACTTAAAATGTACATCCCTAGTAACCACATATTAATGCATTTAAATGCAGTTATTTCTTTCAAAGCTGTTAGTTCTTTAACTTTCTTGTTACTAATGTAAAACAGACTTATCTACATAAACAGGTGCATACATAAAGATGCTAAAGAAATAACCTTTGCTGGCAATGCATGGATAACAAGTGAGGTTATAAGGAAACAGATGCATTCCTGAGGATGAATTATGATGCTTAATACTGCCTCCATTCAATTTCTATTTACCAAAATAATCCACCAATGTTAAGAAACACATTTCTTTCCGATATTAATGCAGACACTCCTACGCTCTGAGTGCTCTTTGTTCCCTCCACATGCATCCTAACTCATGAGGTCCCTGAGGTGTGTATGACTGCTGCCATTTTAGCTCGCATATATGCATAATTCTTTCATAATGGCATTTTTATTACACTACAGACAGGGGAATTTAATAGATTGTGTAACCTAACACTTAAAACTTAACCCTCGAGGGTTAAACTCAGCTACTTTAGGCTAATTTTGCAATTTGAATCAGTGGATCTAGTTCAAAAGCAACACTCACCTTCTCCCTACCCAAACCACGCCAACAAAAATCATTCCTTTTTAATGGGCTCTCTTCTACTTCCTGACCCTCTTTTTTTTTTTTGTTTAGCCTGTCTCATTTCATTATAATAATTTCTAATCCCCTCAGAGAGCAGAAAAACAAATAAAAGAGGACACTGGGATGCACTCGTGACTTCACAACAAAGCGGTGCAGCTTTCTGGAGAAGCATGAACTGACCTCTTGAGGTGGACTGACAGGCTGTAAATACACCCCAAGAGACCAACTCGTAAGCCAAATGATTATGTTCAGGCTAAAATAACAATAGCAGCAGCCGGAGCACAGACAGACAGTGAGAGAGGGGAGTCAAACAAAAAATTACAGAATGCTAGATTTGCATAGAATTGAAGGTTTTGTCTATATGATGGATCTGGGGGCCAGAGGTATAATTTTGGTGTAATTTGGCTGTGTGAGAAGCAGAGAAGGGTGCTATTAGAGGACGAGCTGTCAGAATAGGAGTGCAAATGTGTGATGGGGTAGGATGTGTGTTTGGTGTGTGTGTGTTTGAGGGCTTTTTAGCCTGATTTAAAGCCTTTGATTGGACCTGACATTTTGGCCCTAGCCACTAAGAGTGTGCTCTGCTCATCAGCTAAATGCTGTTGTGACAAAGCCTTAATCATAATGAGGGGCAGGCTGCGATCCCAAATGAAGGACCTGAATACACCTCTTGCCTCCTCACTTGCCTTTCATTTTAAATCCCGGTAACACGAGAGGAGCTGCACGTCGGCAGATTAATCACTCATACAGTAGGAGATGGGAAAAGGAAATGATGTGGGACAGTTTCGGGTTGCTATGGCTCCTACTCCCCAACATAAATCTCCCCCTTTCCCTTCTCCTTCTCCATGTTCAGTTTATGCCCCGTCATTATTGCAGCTAATCAGTTTAATTTGGGCAGTGAAGCTGACGTGTTGATGAGGATGGAGAGGTGCTGGATGATCCCCCCTGGGCGCTATTGATGGCTCGCCATCATGCACACCGCTAATGGGAGACCAGATAGACAGCTGGGATGCACACTCCGGCACCTCCAGATGCTACCACTGTGTGTTTGTTTCTGTGTGTACTCTGCACGCATAGCTAATCTGTTTTTGAACATAGGTCCCACTTGGTCTCCTCACTAGCCTTTGCTCCACTAGTTTTAAAAATAAATCTTTCCAAGTGTTACGGACAATTACAAATGCATTCCTCTACTTTTGTGGCAATATGCAGCTTGATATACATCAATGTATGTAAGAGCTGGCACAATTTAACCTTCAGCCATTCTTTCAAAGATTCAACTATAACAATGGAAGCATTCAGTAGCAACTGAAGTGCATTTACTCAAGTAATGCACTTGGATACAGTTTTAGGGGACTCTTGTTTTGAATTGTACACTACTTTGATGACCGTCTTATATCATGCAACTTGAAGTTAGCTCAAGGGTAAATATTGTAGTAACTTGTGACAAAACCTTTGTGATTGTGTAAATAATGAAAGTTATAGCTGTGGCTTTTATTACAGGTGTGCAGAATAGCTAATGGTTTCTTTTTAAACTTAAATAAAGATAAAACTGAGGTCATGGTGTTTGGACCCAGTCGAGCCAGTGGTGTCTCTCCTATAGATCTGGGTTCCCTGCAGACTTATGTAAAACCCATAGTCACAAACCTTGGCGTCAAAATGGACAGTGATTTTAAACTTGATAAACAAATAAACTCAGTAGTTAAAACCAGTTTTATCATCTGAGGCTTTTATCCAAAATTAAATCTGTTGTATCTTTTAATGAGCGCTTGATTCATTCTTTTATCTCGACCCGTCTGGACTAGTGTAATGCACTTTACACTGGCATTAACCAGGCCTCCCTTGCTAGCTTACTGTTAGTCCAAAACGCGGCTGCTCGCCTTTTAACAGGAACCCGCAAGCATGAACATATCAGCCCCGTTCTCGCCTCCCTCCACTGGCTCCCTGTTCATTTTTAGAATTAATTTTAAGATTTTAGTGTTTGTTTTTAAGTCACTAAATGGTCTGGCACCTCAGTACATCTCTGACCTCATACACATCTACGCCCCCTCCAGAGCACTGAGATCTGCTGATCAGATGCGTCTCGTCGTGCCAAAAAGGCGACAAAAGACGAGGGGTGACTGAGCTTTTTCAGTTGTAGCTCCTAAACTGTGGAATGAGCTACCCACCCAAGTCAAAATGGCCCCCAACCTGGATACTTCTAAATCACGTCTTAAAACTCATTTTTACTCCTTGGCTTTTAATACAGCATGAGAGTTTATGTTGGTCTCTGTTTGTCTTTTAATTTACTGTATTTAAATTTTACTATTATTTATTTCTACTGTTTGTATTTGTTGTGCAGTACTTTGGTAACATTGTTGTTTTTAAAATGTGCTAAATACATTGCTGAGATCACCTTCACCTCAGCATGCAATCTCATACTGAACCTCAGTAGCCGGAATACAGGAATGATAATAATACATTTACATGCACCTCTTGGTATTTTTCCCAAAGTTCTGATGCCTGTATGTGTCTGCTTTGAATACATGACTACATCTTCCTGTGTGAATTTTGGTGCATCTGCCTTCCCACAGCCTGCCTGTGCTTATTTATTGATGACTCTCCTCATGCAAAGATTCCCTCTGACTGACCACTCTGACAGTTATTATAGTTCGAGGCGACTCCATGTGGATTCCATTACTATGGAAATCCAAGGGATGAAGATGTCCTCTGCCTTTGTCCGGCTTGGCTTTGCGCAGTCATTGTTTTCCCAGTTCATCAGGAGCTAGAACAGCTCATTCCCTGTTTGCAGTGATCTTTTTCCTGGGGTTTGCTTTATGTGTGAGACTGTAGATAAATCAATGAAACACTGATCTGACTTTATATATGGTCTTTTCTTCCCCTTTCTCATCTCATCTCGTCATTTCTTTGAAGATTCCGTCTGATTTCATTATTTACTCACCTGTCTCTCTTCCTCTGGCTGTAGCTGTCTTGTTCACTGTGTTTGTGTGTTTGGACTGAGTGATGCAGCACTCATTACAAAGGCAGAAACCCCTCTGCTTTTTCAAAGACTGTAAGCCTTTACTGAAGTGTGTGTATTAGTGTGTCTGCATGTGTTTGTCTGCTCAAACAAATACATGTTGTCTCCTCAGTCCTGTCTGTCTTGGTGATCATTTCTCTCTTTTTTCTTCTAACTGTCTCTCTTTCTAGTAAACAAGCAAAGCACATGATCCTGTCTCCTCAGAGTGTGCCACAGGGGCACATTTTGTTTATTAACTCAATTTCTTAGAGTGTAAGTGACAGAAAAAAACAGCAACTGTGTGACTGTTGGGGGGAGGAAATGCCTAATAATTGGGAAATGAAATGCTTGAAGAGGCTGTATTGCGACATGCCGCCTCCAGCTAATTCCATCTCGTATTCAGCTCGCTGTCTGCTGCGCCACCAAAGTTCTGTGATCGCAAAACCGCCGTGGCTCAGTGCTGCACCAGCAGCAGGCCATTAACTGCACCAGATTACAAGATCAAATCAGCCATAAACCCTGTTAACACAACTATCAGGCTCAAGAAAAAGTGGCACTCTGTTGGCAGCACATCAATATTATGGAAATATTGGACAACAGAAGTCCTTGCTCTTTTTTGGTGATATGTCGAGTCTGATGTGCACCGACAAGCCAGGGATCAGGTTTTCTGTATGGAAATCTGGATCTCTTGATCAGTTTTATGAGCGCTGCAATATTTGGGTAAAACTATCGCAGTAAGTTCTAAACAATAATGTGAGGTAGCTGGGAAGAGAGCTGGTTCAAAGCAAACTGTGTTGAGATGTGTGCATAAAGTATGAGGCTATACTGTAGCTGAGTCATGAAGAACTCAGTGTTAGTTTTTGCTTAAAGAACAGTATTTTGACCAGGAGGGTGGTGCTTTTGTTGAGATGAAACTGTTTTTTTTTGTATATTCACATGTCTGCAGGCCATTGTACATTTAAACTTTGAGTTTTACTTCTTCATACTTTATAAGGGGGACCAAAAAAGCTCTGTATTTTGAGTCTGTAACCACATGATAAATAGAAAGAACATATCATACTGTTCTGTAACCAAAGAATTAATGCTACACAAAATTACCTGGTTGTGCTGCATACCTCTACTTTTGGAAAGTGTTATTTAGGATGGAATCCAGAGTTATTTTAACAATAAAACAAGAGTCTACAGTTGGAGTGAGGTACTGTAATTCTGACCAACAAAAATCAATTGAATTAAAGACTTCTCCTGACAACAGTGGAAGTGCCAACGAGTAAGTTAGAAAAGCTGACATGGTAAAACAAAGCTGAAAAGTGTAAGGTCAGTTGTCAGCGACAGACTGACAAGCAGGTTGAGACTAGCAGCTTTAGAAGGAGTTTGTTCTGAAAGCCCAGAGGATTAGTAATGGTCCGCCTGGGCTAAATGAAGCTGGACCTGCTGATAGACCAATTAAGGGTTAGCCTGCGTTGCACTACTTCCATTTTATTCCCATTAGCAATGCAGCACATTGTACACTTAACTGCTGTTGTGGCCATTAAGGGAGATGAGATGGTTTTAGTCTTTTAGAGTTTGTATTGTACAATGTAGTGCAGTCAGTTACTGTCCAAAAGAACATTTACAGACAGCAGGGAGGTGAAGCAGTGAGAGGAAACAGACAGGTAGAAAAGCTCAGAATCAAGACACTCCAAAAGAACAACACCGATTTATACAGCAAAACTTAAAGCAACAAGTGTTCACAAAGACATTAAAACTAAACACGAGGATTGGATAAGTGTATAGTCAACTTATAGTCACCCTATCTTAACAGTGAACAGGTAATTGAATAGAGAAGTGTAGGAAAAGTCTGACATGTTGTGAGGTGGAGAGCAGATTAATGCATTCATTCAGTGTCAATTGAGGCACTTCTGAAAAATGTGGAAACTGGAAGTTTGGAACTACACATGCATTCCATGATAATCTAGATTGTGGGGCATGTTCAATTAAAATCTGAAACAGAAGATTGTGTGCACATGCTGTGTTTTCGCATGAGCACACTCATTTGAATACAGTATACACAGCTCTGCAGGCTGAAATAGAAAGAGATCAATCTTGTGTAATAGGTTCAGGTGTCCGTCCCATTACATAATCATGCATTCATGTCTTTACAATCCAAACATAACGTACTTTTTGTTTAAGGACTTTTAGTTGAGGATCACTGACTTTACCCCTGTACATTTCTCTGTATAAAAAGAATACTGAAGAAGTAGTTATGGTTTGCCTTTGTCAATGCCATTAAGGTATTTTGGGTTTATAAGTATGGATCACATGTTATGTGTTTGTCTGTGTCCAGGTCTAGACTTCCATGAGGATCTGCATCGCATTGGTGCAAAGGAGGGTCTGAAAGGCCGTAAACTTCAGAAGGCCATGGAGAGCTACGCCTGGAACATCACTGTCCTCAAGGTGAGGTGGACTTGAGCCACACCTGACATGTGGCCTCAGCCCAACATAGTACTCTGTTTTATTTGGAGACTATAAGCAGCTGGATAAGCAAGAGATTAAACTACATGGTATCTCAAGAAAGCACTCTGAGCTAATAGTATTTGCCTCCTCTCTAATCCCCAAATCTCTTAATTAATTGCTGTTGATTACAAGCACAGTTTTATTTATTTGCTCATGTTCACTATCTTGACAAGCCATAAAAGGATTGTTCACACTTGTTTGCAGACACTTACAAGCTGCTCCATCATTCCTCATAAGGGTTCACTGGGCCCCCAGGACATGCTTTGAAAATGATGCTCAGCAAAATGCATTCTTGTCTCTGCCTTTCTCATGACAAGAGGAGATAAGGTTGCCCAATGGCCTCATCTCATTGCCTGTATGAACACCAGTAGTAATAGCAACACTGATAAGAACACCACATGCTGCTCTGACTGTGCTCGGCAGGTCTGTTTTGCTAAATAAGGACTGAGCAGCCGGGATATTTTTATCTCATCTCATCACCCTGAAATCATTTAGTATTGAAGGAAGACGCTCCCTTAACTGAGCTTTTGCATTATTGTCTGGTTAGGCAGATTTTTTGCTTGCAGAAAGACAGTAATGCGTAGTCACTAACCGCTATTTCCATCAAGGATTAATCCATCAGCCATATTGTAACTAACTGTTCAAAATTGCTTTTTTTGCCAGAGTATGGCCACAGCACTTGTGTTAAAAGCACCAAGTGTTAAAAGAATTTTGTTCTTGATTTTTCTTTCAATAACCCAGCATCTGCGTGTGCAATAGCCAGATTTATCTTAATTAAGACTTATCACACTCTTAAGAATTTGCTAAGTAGCTAAACAGATGGACAATAAAAACTAATCCCTACATCACCCATCTCTCTACCCATCACCCCTTAACTCACCCAGCTCCTCCCACCCCTGCCTTATCTCCCTAAAGTTCCTTTTTTTTCCTCCTCCCCTGGTCCTTGAATTTCATGCTGAGCCACGTTCTCAGCATGAAGGCATCTCTTGGCATGCACATAACCCCTCCTCCTCCTCCTCCTCCCATTCTTCAGCTGTAATCTGTGTCTCATACTGAACATTTGGTGAGCGCCTGGTGCCTGTTTGCCAACTCTGGCAGCCATGCGTGGTTTTTTCACCTGTCAACCTCGCCAGATCCTCAGCAGGTTTGGAAAGACTTGCTGGTAGGAAGCAAGAGAGAGGAAAAGGCTTGTTTATCACTCTTTCTCCTGCTGTCTGTTTTCCAAATAATGTTATGCATGTTGTAGCATTTTTTAAACAGTATCAGCAGGTTCCCACTCACAGTTGTAGTTTATTCTGTTATTCACAATTTAATCTAAATGTATCCTGAAAGTAATGTGCAACAAATGCAGACTATTGGCTGCTGATACTTTAAGCTATGTGATGGGCTGATTTTGATAAACACGGAGATTAGGATAGAATGTAATGAGGATATACTGTAGCTGTGGGATTTGGCGGCTCCCCCTGTGAAAAGCTTTAGTCCAGCTGTAGGGGTGAATGTACCCAAATACAAGTGTCGTCGTGATTTCGCTCTGAAAGCACGGGACAAGCTGCTCGCTGTCTTGTTTTATGCCTGGTGAGTCATGACTTACATAATATCTCTTTTTTTTCAAACATATGACTTATTCATAGTTGTGGTTTGCGTGCTGAAGTGGTTTAGGTAAAAAGGCCACTTGCAGAGTATTAACATCCCCTGGGAGTAAAACGTGGGGCACTGTGTTCAGGGCAGCACCTGTACTCATTTTGCAATATGTCAGACTGCTGTTCGCCGAGAACTTTATCCCTTTCACCATTTACTCTTCAGCCTGGTTCAGAACGGGTCGGCCTGTGCCTTTTCACTGGGATTTTGACTTAGCACGCTGTCACAGCCGGTCAGAAGGAGTCCAGAATGAAGTTCAGTGGGAGGGAGGTAAAATATAGAGTCATGGTTGAGAAGGAGACTGTTTTCAGCTTGCTTGTGAACAGATGTTGGACTGATGGTGGTGAAAAAAGTGTGGGAGCGGACACACAGAAACAGAGGCCTCAAGGGTGGGGTTAAGGAATAAAGACAGTAGACAAGTGGAGGGTTTTTAAAATCCGATTTCCTTTCTTTTTTTTCTTCTGTCCAAGCTTATAGTCTAAACATCCTCACATGTACAGAAATAACAGCCTGTGGAGAAGTCTCCACCACATTTCCGCATGGCAGGGACAGCTAGCTTAAGGAGGCAGGCAGGCATGGCCGTGGCCCAGATTGACTTGACAGCACTGTAAAGTAGGACGCCTGCCCTGACTTCTTCCTCCACATATGGCAGTGGTCCTTCTCTGAGGTGCTCCCAAATAAAGAGCAGGGATGTAGTATAGCATTATCACCATATGACAGCACAATTCAGCAGCAGAGGGAAGCAGTATGACGAGCTGGCAAGCACCCAGAGGCCTGTATTCAGTAGTGTTATACTGCCCTCTTCTGCATCTTTGAGGCTTTGCACAGGGATTGTTCTATTTATCTTTAACCTGATCTCATTTTATCTTTATGTAACAAAGTAAAGCTTCTTTGAAGTTTTTTATTTACACTAAAGATATAAGAAAAGTGAGAATATAACTATATGATGATGTTGAATTTAAAGGAATCCATATCAAAGATGTTTCCTGACGTATTAATGCTGTTACTCAGATAAGTATTAATTGTATATATCTCTGACTAAGCGACCTCTCTTTCTGTCTCTCTCTGTCTGAATTTCAGGGCCAGGCAGACCTGCTGAAACACGCTAAGAGTGAGGCTCTGGACACTCTGCGTCAGATCCACTGTGCAGCACAGTCTTGTGGCCTCAGTAAAAATGGAGCATCTCCCCAGCTCCAGCACCACCCTCACCACCAGCCACAGCAGGTCCAGACTCAGCAACAGCCTCAGCCCAAGGCCCACCCACAGCCCCTGCCACCACAGCAGCCCCAGCCTCAAACCCAGATTGTACCTCAGGCTTATCATCATCCCCTCCCCCAGCAACATCCCCAGCTACCAGCTCTCCCCCTGCTTCAAACTGTTTCCAAACCACCAGCCTACAATCAACCCCCACCCTTGCCCCAGCTGCAGTTTCAGTTCCAGAGCCAGCAGCAGCAGAGGGCAGAAGGACCCCTGGACACCATCCCTGAGAAAGAGATGGTCACTGATGATCATGTGGCTTCCTGCTGACCCGCAGCCTGTGCCCACAGAGAATCCTACCCAAAGAGAGACAGGGACAGTCAGATAGGGACAGAGAAGAAGAGTGCAGAAGAAGCGCAAGAGTTTAGTTACAGAGGGCAGATGGAGGAAGTGGCTGAGAGAGTTAAAGAGATGATGATGGTGAGGAAGACTCGGCGTGTTAGAAGTGAGACACAGGTCTGAGAGGAGGTTGAAGTAGGAAAGACAGAGGGACCTTACACTTCAATCACACATTTCTAGACAGGTTTGAAAACTGGTAGGACTGACTACTGTACTCAGTTGATTTCAGTCAGGAAGTTTTGGTCTCTCCTGTTTTCTCTCTTGTGAGAGGTCAAAACGGAAACCTCTGATAGTGTGATCAGTCATTTAGACATCCCTGTCTCTCTCTGGGCAGTGCTAGTTACATGCACTCACTATGTACTCTAGCTCTGTGGGTACAGGCTTTACCTCACATTGGCATTTTTTTTGCCACACATTTGCCTTTTCATTTCCAGAGACATCTTTGAGCTTTTACTTTTTTTAATAGCTCACACTCCTCCCCATCCACCTTAGACATAAAAAACTAAGAGCCATCCCTCACTCATTTCAAAATAAGGACGCCATTTTCATCTCAAGTGCTCAAAGTACAGCAGCTTGACTAAGCTGAGCTCCGTAGAAGTCACAGAGGACCATTTCAGCACAAACCAGGGAACTGTAGAACTACAATAGAGAAACACATTTCAATTGTTGATGTGTCATGTCACACTGATGCTCTTCTTGCATCCTACCCATCAGGCCTGGCTCATATCCATACTTGTTCCTTATTATTTTAAGTTCTTTGGCATTACTTTAATACCCCACAGGGTCTCCTTGTCTCCTCCCCAGGGGCTGTGTGTGTGTGACGTGAGTTGTTGTGTTGGTCCCCAGGGTAGAGCTAGCCTGCGTCCGAAAGCGGCGGAGCTTACCAGCCAGTCACATCTGGAATATTGACCCTGCCTGTTAGAGGTCAAAGGTCAAACAGGAACACAAAACTGCTGTCAATAGAACACAAAATAAAGTGAATATAGATGTAAAATGTATGTAAAATGTAACAAAAGAACATATATTGCTATAATAATTCTTGCAGACACGGACATTAATTATTGATATTATGATTGTTGTTAGTTCTATTGATATTCTGATTCTTTTTTAACATTACTTCCACCTATACAGTGATTTGAGACCTGATGTTCTGTGGTGCAGATCAGGGCAACCAGCGCATGTGGGACTGGAACGAAGGTTTACGGGTTAGCACCACAACACCAGGGTCAAACAATAACCTGACATGTGTTTCACTGCAGAGTGAGTGTGGATTCTGTAAGAGCTCCTTTAAGTGGCCCATTAAAACTGGCTTCATTGTTTATAATGGCTCCTCTTGTTTATGTCTCATAAATGACTTTAATACGGGGATACATGCTAGTGTTTGGTAGGTAGTCAAAAAGGCCTTTTCACTTCAATTTTAGCAATTGATTGATTAGTTCTCTGACCAATAGTTTGCTGGAAATATACTTATGTAGGGTTCAGAGAGTGACTGAGAGATGTGACTTTTTAGATTGCATTCAAACAGCCATCAATGGTTCTTTGGGGCATTTTGAAAGCAGCTTTCAGAGTGAATCCAAAGCAATCAATAAAGCCTTCCAAAAGCTTTATCGATTGCTTTTAATGCACTGTGATGCACTTGTTAACGCTCTTGATCCAAAATTCACGTCTTATAAAAGCAAGATGTATGCCATGTATTCAGTTTGCCTTTTTAAACCAATGCTGCCTCTTGTTCATAAGATGGCACATGCATATACCCAGTAAAGTGCTGTAAGGATGACAAGATGAGAAACAACAATCTGAACATCGATAATTGCTTTCAAGTGATTTTTGTGATCCTGTTATGTTGACTTATGGCAGTGTCAGTATGCTACCATTTGTAAGGCAGGGCATGCGGGAGCAGGGATGTGACTGATATTTACCAGTGCCTTGAAAGAAAATTGCTAAAGGCCTTCAGATAAGATAATCCATCTTGAAGTTTCGGTTCCTGTTCGGTTGTTGATAGATTTATTGAAACTGTTTTCTGCACAAGTGAACACACTGTGCAGGAGACAGAAATGCACAAAACTGTTGCTGTTGTGTCAGTATGGTAAATTTGGTACAGAGAAGAAAGCCCATAGAGGCTCATTAGCATGACTTTTGAGTGAGCAATGAGCTCATCAATAGAACTGGAAAAGGGCATCTGGGCTTTTTTTTCCACTTTTAGTTTAGAACTCATATTAGCTAATTTACTGTGTCCCCTGCCTGTCATTACGATGGTATGTCTTTATAAACCATTGGCCTGTGGACACAAAGACATGCCTCTAGTTCATGAAAGGTCCAAAGAATAGCCTAGGAGATGTTCTGACACAGGACGCTAATTAATGGCCGCAAGCTTCGCAACGCATCAACCCTTCAAATGAACAAGAGAATTATGAGTTCTGTGTCATTTTTGTGGTTGGCCTGAATGACGTGTATCAGCGTGGACCACATAAAAGACGCTCGTTCTCTGCTGGGGACCAAAGGACATCAGACGACTCTTTATCACACAAGCCAGATGATGATGTGTTTCCACTCCAAATTCCACAAAGCTGCTGGGATGGACAAGTCGAACAGGGTAAGGCAGTATAGATTTAATGTTATGTATAACTGAATATTTCAAATGAAGCATTTTATTGGCTACTTTATTCGACCATGTCTCTGAGCTTCTCTTGTCAGTAGCAAGTTTACAGGGCGGAACCACAGCCCTTAAGTATATTAACAGTGAAGTGTAGGGGTGCTCTTTGGTTGAAGTGTAATTAAAAGACATTTCATTGTAGATGGAGGATAAATTATATAGTTTTAACAAAAGTGAAGATGATTTACTGAAATTGCTTTTCAAATACTTTTTTTTTTACTCACCTGGCTGCACATAGCCAGTTTGAGCTATGCTAAATAAAAGCCTTGTATAAAATTGGGGTGATTTTAATCATGCATTTCATTTGACTGGTTAATGAGGTATTAGTTTCAGAATCAGAAATACTTTATTTATCCTGGGGATAAATTCAGTTGCTACAGAATGCTCTTATATATATAGTATGAAAAAGTCAAAATATTAATAGAAAGAAGGAATAAAATAAGATATAAATAAGAATAGAATAATATAAATTGGTTTAATAATAAGTATATACTGAAACGCTGAGTAGTTACAGTTCGCTGTATACAAAAGCACTGAGAATGAAGGTATTGTATACAGGGTGTTAAAGTGGCAGGGATATTGCACAGTGTATTGCACGTTATTGCACAGAGTACAGAATATAGTTCAGTCATCAGAGGGAGGAGTCTGATAAATGATTTCTTGCATCAGAAATAAATCTAATTTTATTACTGAAATATAATTGGGGTAATTTGATTTGTATCTATTTAAGAAATGGAAAATCATCCTAATACTGCTATATCTTTGATAAGAGATATGTTTTTTAAGTATATGTCAGATCCCTCTTTTTGGAAACTAATTAATATTATAGGAGTTTGCAATTCATCCTTCGTTAAGTCCTTTGTATTATTTTTTTTACTTTTAGATTTTAAAGTTTAACCATCTTACTAAGTACTCTACTCAGGTTACTTCACAGTCCCTTTCTGGCCTCTGTATTCTATTCCTCTCAGTTGATCTACGTGTTAACTAATCTGTTTATCCCAGCAGAAGATCCTGCTCCTGGTTTTGATGTTGCTGCTGTCTCAGCTGGCTTGCGATGCTCACAGCATGTCTGAGTGCTGCAGACAGCCTTACCCCTCCTGTCGTCTGTATGTGCTGCTGTGTCGCTCCGGCAGTAAGACCTTAGGGGAAGCGCTCACAAGTGATGCTGCCGCCGGCATCCTTACTCTGGGTAAGCGAAAAGAAGACGACACCCGCCTACAGAGCCGACTCGCCCATCTCCTCCATGTGTCCAGGAATCCTGCAGCAGGGATCCTGACGATGGGGAAGAGGACTGATGGGAGGTCTTCAGAGTACACAGACTGGATGGCACAGTCAGGAGTCAGCATCACAACACCTGTTCTAAGCTAAAGAACATATGGCTCACGTATAAAAGGGCTATTTTATTGCTCATGTAGAAACAGTTCTGTGATTTTCTTTGAATTGTCTTTTTGAACATGGTCTCTTGACTGCCTGTTTGCCTGTCACATTGCATTAGGAAGAGGAAAAGGCTTTTTGATGCAATTAAACTATAAAACCGATCATGTCTTTGATCTTTCTTTGTGCTTCAGGCTGGATGTGTCTTACTATTTCTTACAATTTTGGAACAAATAAAGTGTGGGTGAGTATTTCTATTTTAGTTAATCTATTTTTAGGCCATGGACAGTATGTGAAGTGCTCATAAGTGCTGTGTTCATCTGAAATCACTTCAAGATATGAGAGTCAGCAGACGTAGAAGTCAAAAATAAGAATTAAGTGAACATGATCATAAATCTCTTGAAAGTGTTCATTTTTTCACTTGAATTATGCTGGAAACAGTGCAGGAACAGTAATCAGAGGAAACTATCCAGAAGTTTGGCAACTCTTATGTTGTCTGCAAATGTGCACTCTGTTCTTTCTTGGTGAAAACTGTCCCTATAACACATGAAGCTTAAAATCAGTTAATTTGGCGATATAAGATAGAAGGATATGGATCTTTTTGTTTTCTAGAACTAAATTACTTACACTCAGATTCACTTCCCCATCCCCACCCGGGACACTTTGCAAAGTCTGGTACACAGCAGGAGAGACTGATATTTAGCTGGTGGTGTGGTAACGAAGACAACCACCAGATGGAGCTGGTAAGATACAGCTGATTCATACACTATTCATTGTGTATGTTGATATAAATATTCAGCAAATATAGTTCACTTCTTTTGGACCTGATCCTAGTCATGTGGAGTGCTCTGTAGCTCAAATCTACATGACACAATAGGAATTCATACTTTCCAACTGGGATATTTAACATAAATGATTTCTTAACATGGATAATCTGTGACGTCCAAAACTTTAAACTCTTAATACAAAAACACAGTAATAAGAATATTACTATCTATACTCTACAGAAAGCTTATTTTCTACAACTCTCCTCTGAAACTGTTTTTTAATTTCCATGTTATCCAAAACATATTTGTAATACAACATTAAATCTCCTCCCAGTTTTCATACATGACACCTCTGTATTATATTGATGGGATTAGATTTGTTTTTCTGTTTGCTTGTTCGCTGTAATAAACATAAAGTCGGTGCACAGATAGCTATGTAACATCTGCCTCTGCTTGTGTACAGTGTGCTTTTGCTTGATGCATTCTTATAATGACATATACTTCAGGGTTTTTTTCCACAGTCTAAAGTGAAGAGATGCAATATTCCACAGAAAAACCTTCTCCTATAGAGCGTTAAAGAAAAGGATAGAGAAGCTGAAAAGGTTGCAGCTGTTGCTTTCTATGCAGATCATAAATGTGACCTTATTACCTGACTGTTACCCTTTGGATATCTGTGAGCTGTGCTGACACATATAAGCTACACTATGCTGACAGAGATCAGTTAGATTTATTGATACGCGGATTGTTGTTGCAGCAAAACACCACGCACAAATGATTTCTGCTGGGTAACATGTACCAGCAAACAACTTGTCTCTCACTGATCATCATCAGATTGTTTGGGTTTTTTTGGCTTTCAAAATCTAAATCTCAACAAAATGACCGGATGAATGAAATCAAAATACAGGTTTACATACTGATCCCACTTAAATACTTGCATACTTGATATGAATACTTGCACTGATTTTAAACAGGCTGTATTTTAACCTTTCAAGTGTTATATTTAATAACCCTGGTGTCAATGAAATGTCAAGTCTCAGCGGAGGTGTGATTGCACACAACAGCGTAATCCTCCCGCCTGGAATCGAGAGGAAAATGGTAATTGACTATGATGCTATAGAAAGATCCAGGGTGAGAAGTTATGCAGAAATGCCATCGGTGGATGTGTGCATGTGTTTATGTGGGTTTCTACACTTTCTGACAGCACTGTTATGTGATTGTGTGTTTGTTTATGTACACCAGAGGAAATGTGATGAAACCATCATGAAGATAAAGGCTAACTCAGAAAGTACTTCATCATCCAGTATGGCTCGGATTGTAACCTGACCTCTGACCTCAATTTGTCCATGGACAAGCAGAAGAAAAGGCAAACTCTCTTTGCAGACACAAAAGAGTCTTGTCCTTTATGTTGTCCATACAAAAAAGCATCCTACACATCTTTAGGCTCTTTTTCTCAGAGATGCACACACTTGGACTGTACAGATTTATAAAAACACATTTTCTTTGAATTCAACCGAATAATGGTCGACAATGTATAGCGAGGGGCCGGAGCTCTAACACTGTTTGCCTTACTATTTTTCTATACATATTAAATGCAGTAAAAAAGAGAAAAAGAAAGAAATGATGAGAAAGAAAACTTCTCTGGGGAGGGACAAGTAGGAGGTGCAGGTTTTGTGCGAGAGAGATCACTAATACATTTGCAGCGTGTTAAAAAAGGGGGATGGTTCAGGCTTTTATTGGAAAGACAGAGAGAGGGAGAGAGATAGGCAGGGGACTTGGAGATGGCAAGAACCATGGTGAGTAGAGTTACTGAGTGAAGGGGAGCTGAGGCATCACTCTCATACTGGAGCAGTGATGGGAGCAGATGGATGCGCAGCAGAACCCTAAAGCTCCTGACTTAGTTCTGAAAAAGAAGATTTAGAAAACAGCTCTGAGCTTTTCTCCCAAAGAAGAAACAAAGATACCTATATGAGGCAAGTCAAAGATTTCAGCTGCAGATAAGAGTGACAACTGAGCCTAAAGGAGAGGAATCGTGGGTCTCTGTTTCCGGTCCTCTTTGGGGAATATTGACAAACTACTGGATACTGTTTTCTGAGAGTCTGCAGCCCTCTCTTCACCAACAAGATGCCTGTGATGAAGGGCCTCCTTGCTCCACAAAACACCTTCCTGGACACCATTGCAAACCACTTTGACGGCACTCGTAAGTTTATGTTATTAAAAGATACTTTTGTACCTGAAATAAATGTTTTGAAGACTCTTAAAAATAATCTTTAGGAGATGTCCATATTTACCAAAGTGCAAATGCCTGTGTTGATTACTTAAAGAAAGTGGTTTCAATGTTTTTTGGAGGAAAGAAAAGAAAAAATAGAAAAGATGTATTCATGATTTCTGGTTGTTTGCATCTTGGATAAGTTTCATTTGCTTTTCTTTGTGCAAACTATCATAGCTGGTGATTAAAAAAAAAAATCCTCCAGAGAAACATGTATCTGAAATGAAATGTTGATACCTGTTAATAGACTAATTCCAATTTTGACTCTGCAACTCCACAAGCACCATTCCACTGTTGCTTTTAGGATTTTAGCCTTTGGCATTTTGTAACCCAGTTTAGAGTTGACTGGCACTGAAACACTGCTGAGGACAAATGTGTTCAACAGTGCTGAGATCCAATTACAAGACTGCAAGTCAAAACACCAGACCAGGACTAGAAATGAGGATGGACAGTGCAGTCTAGGATGATAGATTCTAACTGAATATCCACTTGTTGAGCCAAAGAGCTGCTTGTTAAAATCTTGACTTTTTCCCACACAGGTCTTTTAGATTTGTCATGTTTCTAATATATAAAATTAAATACAATGTTTTTCCTTCTACTTTGATCTTTGAAGAACATCTCAGTCTCAAAGGTGTTAATAAGTGACATTGAATAATTGATATTATATAACCTGGTGGACGTGTGATGTGACAGAGATATATTTCTGACTTAAGCTATAATAAGACTCCACCAACAAACCACTAAAGAGTTTAGACCCACAGAAACAAAGCCTCACTACAGCAAATGATTCTGTTTCCTGCTGTGTGCCTTTCTTTATACTTGTCACTGTTTGAACAGATACCATGATAAAAATTAAAATGCACAAGATCATGTGCCAAAATCCTGAGCACAGCCTTCTCATAGTACAATCTATATATGCAAATTCAGCAACACCATTACTCTGGATCCCTAGAAGGCATTGTCATTTTTGTGTTTATAGAATCCACGGCCCTTATTTAATAGTGTTGAACTGCAGAGATCTTTTCCATAAGCCACAGAGGTCCTGGAAATGAAGAATGTAACAGATGCACCTGAATATGCATCAACATGAGCTCTGCGGGTGTTCGCTGTTACATGATTAAAAAGGAGCCTGACAATCATTTGGGCAGGGGTTATTTTCATGCCTAGACAGTGACATTGCTGTTTGACTTTTTTTTTTTTTTACCACAGAGTTTTGTAAGTTTATTTCTTTGTTACTGCAATACCAGTCTGAGTCTGACATTTCACACCTTGTCCCAGAATCAGCTCGGAGCAGGGAGCGATCAGCATCCCTGGAGCTCCTTCCAGACATGATTAGAGTGTGACAGAATGTGTGCGGGTCAGAGTGTCATGTACAACTTCACAAATTAACAAAGTCAGTGTGATGGTGCTATTGCTGTCTGTATCTCCCTAACACACACACACACACACACACACAGACACACACTCCGTGCTTTCTTGTCCTTGAGTCCTGTACAGCACACACAAAACACATACTTGCACAGACACAAATGTGGCTGGCAGACATTTTCTCCATCACTTTTTGCCAGAAGATCTCTTTATGTACGTGCGTGGGCGGATTGACCAAGTAGTCACTGTGTGGGAGGTGAAGGGGCCAACTAAAAGGAGATGGCCCCAGGAGCAGACAACTTTTCAATCTCAAAAATGCAGTGAATATCCCATGCTGAACCAAAAGCTTTCCTGAATGATGACATCTTTTTTGAAAGCGGATGACTGCAGAGCTCAAAGTCGATTTCAGATCATTTCCCCATTCAGATAGTTACTACAAATAGCACACCTACACTGATGTGAATAGAAACTGTGCTCAGAGACAAAGAGGTGGTATTCACATGAGCCAGGTTTGTGAGACTGAAAATGTTTTCAAATGAATTATTCAGAGGCCCAAGGCCAATCAGATTGCATCAAGAGTCTTGCTCAGCTACCATATTTGAACAAAGAAAATGAAGCGTTCTTGCACTCATAATGCTATAATGAAGTATTCAAAAAATGGTGTCAGCTCGAGACATAATTAAATGGATGAAGTTAGGGAAGCTTTTATAATGTCAAACATAGTTTACTGTGCAAACCCTAAGGTTTAAGACTCTTAGGAGTTTTAGATTGTCTCAGTGACTTCAGCACCTGCTGCAGTTTTTTTTTTCACACCACCCTGTCGACAGTGTCTCGTCCTAATTGCTCGGGTGGGTGTGAGAATCACATCTTTTTCCTCCCCACAAGTGCTGTCATGGATAATTAGTGGTGGGGGTCGTTGTGTTTGAGTGAATCCAATTTAGTAACTGAATGGAAGCAAAGTAGGAGAATGTCTGCAAGAACTAGCGATGTGGGAATGATTAAAGTGATTCACTGACTGATAGATTAAAATAATACCACTGTATAATGATTCTCCAAAGATGCACTGATTTTTAGGGCTGTTCTCTCACATAACATGAAGCCATAGAAACAGGCAGGGAGAGAGGAAAGACATGGAAGGAAGATTTCAGAGACAGGACCTGATATGTGGTGGTAAGTGATCAGACTGAAATACACCTATGATCATGGAGATTAATGTTTCTTTTAAGTTATTGATAATTTGATGAGTTTATACTCTTGGGTAATCGAAAAAAAATCTGCAAAAGGGTCTTCAACATCTCCAAATTAACAGCCTGTTACCAAATCCTCACTCACTCCTGTGTGTGAGCACTTAAGCAATTACTTTCATTCAAATCCGTTAAATGCCTTTTGCACTCAAAGAGGCTGACATTGCAGTTCTTTCTCCAGCTTCATCTGCCTTTCAGAGGGCACAGTGTCTTGGTAACCCTGTAAATGCAAATTGCAGCATTAGCATATGCTTCTTTTTTTTCTACACAAATCACTATGGCAACACGAGCTTGGAAAATCTAATTTAGTTTCTTATGAGATAAACTGTACTCTTAGTGGGTAAAAATATCAACAAATCACTAAGTGCACATATTTTCCTCTGGAAAAAAACACATTTTCACACCCCCTCTGTGCTGCCTGCTTGGTTATTTATTTGAACCATGCAAAAATGTAAAGCAGGTATCCACATACAGGTTCATTATTTTTTGTTGCAAGCTTTAGAAACAAAAAGCATCACTTGTTAAAACTGTCTGTTGCACAGGTGTCATATCACCAATGTGGCTATGTCATCATTGTAATGTTCTGAGCAAACATAGAAGACAACAATTAGCACACTCTTGCTGAAAATTGAAGTTATAGTTATGGTTATTAAGAGAAAATGCAGACATATAATACTCAGATCATGATGGCAAGATTCCCCTCACAAGAAACCCCAGAGTGCTTCATCGTGTTTTATTAACTTAAACAAATCATTCTGCAGTTTGCTTACAAGGAATAGACTCAAATGAGAAGTGCATTCTAAATCCTCACCAAGCTCCTAATGGATCAGTGAATGGAAACAAAAGAGACATGCAGAATCTTGCACATTTAATTCATTGCTTTGTGGTGAATTTCAGTGCTTTTCTGCTGCTTCTCCGCCCACACTCAGTGCCCCGATACAACCCTTAAAGGTCCCAGCAGTTAGCAACAATTTTAATGGTGTTTTTCCCAAAGCAGCCTTTAATTCTCAAGGACCACCTGTCTGAATAGATTACCCCAAGGTTTTTATCTTCATCATTATTGCACAGGCAGAAAAGCATCCTTTAGATCCTTGTATAAGTGAATATGAATCTTTGGTTAAAATGTAATACATAAAAATGTTTTCCAGTGTTCATGCAGTTACTTCAAGTATTACAAAAAGATCTAGCTTATGTGTAAAAACTGTCTTTGAATATATAAAAGATTCAATTTAGCAATTACAGTGCAGACTGGCTGCCTCCATTGTCAGGTTATTTGGAGGATGTGATTTGTAGTGCTTTTATCATACAATAGAGTTTTTGCTGTTTATACTGCAACCATTCCTGGGAATGGAGATGATAGAAATGTAGCACCATACACTCTATCAAGTAAAAATGGTCTTGAAGTTTCTTGAATATGCAGGATCATTGAAGCAGAGCACATTAGTTGTAGCTAGTGTACTCAATAACTGGCAGTTGCTAGGAAACCAGTTAAGGCATCAGGAAGGTACTGATCCCAAAACAAGAAACAGTCATGCAGAAAACAACATTTTTTTTTCCTCATACGGAGAGAAAAAGTGTGTTTGTGTGTTTGCCTGCGTATTTCTCCGGCTGCATAAATAACAAAATCCATTACACAACTGATAGCTGAATGAAAATCTGCTTCAAATGCTAATTACTGACATGGCCTTGGTCCCCCATGGAGCTTGAGGAGCCAGCTGAGGTCCCGCATATATCCTCGGACTTGATACAGTCCACCAGGTTACTTCAAAGCTCCCTCTGAAGATGTAGACAGCACTGGAGGATATTTCTGGAGTCTGAGCTGAAAACAGACAAAGTGACTCAGATCAAGCTGAAAAACAATTGTTTTCTGTTGGTACATCAACAAATACATCAAATATAGATCGGTGTATGGATGTAGGCAAGAAGAGGAGGACACCTAATGATCTGGCTTTCTTTTTTTTCTTGCAGACAGTAACTTCCTGCTGGGAAATGCTAAGGGCCGCCACGGCCACCCCATTGTGTACTGCTCTGATGGGTTCTGTGAGCTGACAGGCTTTGTTAGGAATGAGGTGATGCAGAAAACCTGTACCTGCACCTTCCTGCACGGAGCCGAGACCAATGAGAGTGTGATCCAGCAAGTGGAAAAAGCTCTGGAGGGCCAACAGGAGTTCCAGGGAGAAGTCTGCCTCTACAGGAAAAATGGTGAGAATTGTGGACAGTGACGTGTCCAGACTTTTTGACAGAGGTGGCCCTATGGAGCACTGAGTAAATGCAGGGGTGGCATGCACACACACAATCATGGTTTTGGATTTTGAAGCAGCTCCTGGGTTGGCCAATCAGATTCAAGGGAGGGGACTAAAATTACACTGAATAATATAATCTAAATATTATTACATTTCCACCTAAATCAATTATTTTAGATGTAAAACTGTCTAAATGTATTGAAACTTGATGGGTTATCATCATGTTACACATTTTTATTGTCCTCAGGAAATTTATTTTGGTGCCTGCTGGATATCGTGCCTATCAAAAATGAGAAAGGTGAGGTGGTGCTGTTCCTGTTGTCCTTCAAAGATAATACTGAATCTCATGGGAAGAGTCGTCGCTTCAGCCGAGGAGACGGTGAGGCCTGGCAACATGTAGCATTCCTAACTTAGTTGAGTCTGTCATTTTCAAAATATCAAACTGCTATTTTCATTGATTAAATTAAATGCTTTGTCGAATTT
This sequence comes from Notolabrus celidotus, assembly GCF_009762535.1. Lineage (NCBI taxonomy): Eukaryota > Metazoa > Chordata > Actinopteri > Labriformes > Labridae > Notolabrus > Notolabrus celidotus. The sequence goes on from NC_048291.1 coordinate 23,182,641, forward strand.
TTTTTCTGTGGGTGTTCTTACTTTACTCTCAGGTATGTCAGAGGCAGCTAATGAGAACATCAAAAGCAGTCGATCGCGCTTGTCCCAAGCTCGAGAGAGAGGGAGGACCATCCTGCAGCACCTCAGCAACCTGTTCACCAAGAGAGGGAAGAGGAAACTGACCAGAGTGAGTGTAAACACCTGAATACTGATCAGTAGACCTACAAAATACATACAATGTTTTGTGATTTATTATTACTGAGCCATGTTTTGCTACATCCCTTAAAATTAAGTGTGTGTAAAACGTTCAGGGGTTTTTGTAACATTTCTATTTGCTGTGTCTTCCAGAGTGTGTTTCAGAAACCGTCTGTTCCTGAATACAAGGTGGCAGCTGTGAAGAAGTCACGATTCATCCTACTGCATTACAGCATCTCCAAGGCCTTGTGGGACTGGCTTATTCTACTGGCCACGTTTTATGTTGCTGTAGCTGTTCCCTATGACATCTGCTTTGTCAGTCATGATGAAGGCAGCGACCATCACTCTCTCATCAGTCGCAGCACTATAGGCTCCGACATAGCTGTGGAGATGCTCTTCATACTTGGTGGGACATTTTTTAATTATTGTTATTTGATTTTTAAAAATCATTTTACCTTTAGTTGGTGCAGAGAAAGATATTTTCCAGTGGTCGACTGCCACTTACAAAGGAAATATTTTTCTCAAGCGGTTGTGCTTTAGTTTCCTTCAGCAGAATAATCTGTAGACGGTGGAACTATAATTTTAAAGAACATTTCCTACTCTGATTGCACGGCTCACACCAGCAGGCATTCACATTGATGCACCTTTAGCAGCATCACAGAGAGACAACAATGTTCAGTTCAAATTAGTAACTACTATATTTCCAGTGCAACTGCAGTTGTTTCCTTGGCAATGGCCAACACATTGCTAAACCTCCCACTTTTCCACACCTACGCAGGGTGTCTCTGTTGCCCCAGGTTACGACTCATAATTAGATTTCTCTCACTTCGTCCCACTTTACCTCCAAAGGAAGTGTGATGGCACGTCTGTCATAAGACTTTATCTCTCCTGAAGTTTGTATGGGGACGTTAAGTCATATTCATGTCCAGCAAGACCACAGGTAGAACATGCTGTTTCTTTTCTTCCTGTTCTATGGCCACTAAATGTGAGATACCTGTCCCTGAACCCATTCACATAGACTCACCAACACTACCGATCAATCTTCTTTTTAAAAAGTTGGGGTTTCATTTTAATGTTGAGGTGTTTTTCCACCACAGGAACTTCACCCCGGAACTAGGGACTTTACCCCTGAACTACGAGCATTTCGACCGGAGGAACCAGGGTCTAAATTTAGTTCAGGAGTAGATAATATCCCCCCTGAAAAGCCCCTGCTTGGGGGGGTTGGACTTTTCAAAGGTCCTGGGACTTTCAGTTGAACGTAACAGTGTTTGTGGAGTTAACACAGTTGTTGAAACACAGAGGGAGTTCCTAGGAATGCATACTAGTTTAGTTTTTTGGCCTGATTTGTACAATCTACCTGGGACTTCAGCCCACGGTCGAAACGCAGACAACAATGAGGGCACAGGAACCTTTTAGTTCCGGGGAAAGTAGTTCTGGGGCGAAAAGACCCTGGAACTCTTGGTCGAAATGTACCTTTGGAGGATATAAAAAGTTAAATGTACTGCCGGGGTGACGTAATTGGGTCATTTGTTGTGGAAAAACATTCCTTCTGGTATCTTCTGTCCATTTCAGATCATGATGAGTTTTTTAACCATAGATAAAGAGCCAAAAGGAGCTTTTCTAGAGTACTTCCGAACTGCCTATCACGTGTCGTGCATTCATTGTTTTTGCCTCGTTTCTGTGTTTTGATCAGTTGTCCTGTGCCTCCGTGTTCCCTGCTCTACCCCAGATATAATCCTGAATTTCCGCACCACATATGTAAGTCAGTCAGGTCAGGTGGTGTATGACACCCGATCCATCTACCTCCATTACTGCACCACTTGGTTCTTTGTGGATCTGATAGCAGCCCTGCCCTTCGACCTTCTCTATGTCTTCAACATCACAGTGGTGAGATTATTTCTTCACATGTCATCATGAACAATTTGTCCTCAGGTTTTTTTTTCAGTCCCTGTCTCTTTAAGTTTGCTAACTTTCAGACTAGCCACTAAAGTTTTTCCCTGAGAGCACTGGACTGGAGATGATTATTCCTCCAAATTGATCCACTTCACTGAGCTCTCTTGTTTATTTGCTCAGAGTAGTTTATCCTCCAGATCAACATGAGTACTCAACGTGAGACCTCTCAAACTGCAGCCTCGGCTTTTTTGTAACATTGACTCTTGTTAAAACTTTTCTCAATAGACTGGCATTTATTTTAAAAAGTACTTCTAAGTATAAGGTACTTAAAGACACCTATACCAATTATTACAAATTATACCAATTAATCAATCCACATAGAACATTATTTTATTTACTCTATGTGGAAGAGAGTTAATTTTTTTAAATGATGAACAGTTCTTCTCTCCATCTTCTTGCCAAGACCTCACTGGTGCACCTGCTGAAGACAGTTCGTCTGCTCCGTCTGCTGCGCCTGTTACAAAAGCTGGACCGTTATTCCCAGTACAGCGCTGTGGTCCTGACTCTGCTCATGTCAGTGTTTGCTCTGCTGGCTCACTGGATGGCCTGTGTGTGGTATGTCATTGGACGCCAGGAGATTGAAAGCAGTGACCCTGTTACCTGGGACATAGGTGAGCAATTTATGTTTGTGTAGACTATGTGTGTGTTTCCAACAGCGCTAAATCAGAAGTATAAATTTATCCATGGTAGATTAATTTGGCTGATACTGCCTCTCAAGGCAACCTCAATGAACCAGTGCAGCTTATCTCTAGCCATGCTTGAATGCTTGAAAGCATCATTTCAGCCTCTAGCTTTTCCTCCTCTTGGTCCAGAGGATGTCCAGGTCACAGAGCAATCCCATTATGTCACCAGAAAGGCATTATATCATTCTGAAACGATATCAACTGTCACCCAATATATCACTTAACAAGAGAGCGAGGGTCATCCAAATGGAAAAAATTCAAACACTGATTCTAAATATTTAGTTTATGCAATTAAGAGGCTGGCGGTAGTTTTTAAGAACCACCTTCTGACCTTGTCCACCAGGATGGCTTCAGGAGCTGGGAAAGCGTCTGGACACACCGTTCATCAACAGCACCATGGGTGGTCCGTCCATGCCGAGCGCCTACATCGCTTCTCTCTACTTCACCCTCAGCAGCCTCACCAGTGTGGGATTTGGCAACGTCTGTGCTAACACAGACGCAGAGAAAATCTTCTCCATCTGCATCATGCTCATTGGTGGTGAGTTTCCTGGTGCTGGCAAAATTATCACAACCATGATCAAAGCTTTGGGGATAACCTAATGTCACTGTGTCGTCCCCAGCTCTGATGCATGCAGTCGTCTTTGGTAATGTGACAGCCATCATTCAGCGCATGTACTCCCGCCGCTCTCTTTACCACACCCGGATGAAGGATCTCAAAGACTTCATCCGTGTGCATCGGCTACCTCAGCAGCTGAAGCAGAGGATGCTGGAGTACTTTCAGGCCACCTGGTCTGTCAACAATGGCATCAACGCCAATGAGGTGGGAAAATATGATCACAAATGGCTCTTATGTGTCTGTTGGCCAAGGTAATTTTACTATCATCATTGTTTGTTATATTTGATCCTTTATTCAAAGTTTTCTTTCAGTAAAGATGAGTCTCTTTCAATGGGTTACACATCAGATAATTTCCTCTGCTGGCCACAGATTTTTTTTTTCATGCAGACAAAGAATATATATTTTGTGTGGGTGCAAGAGTCTAGTTTCAGAAATGTATTTCTGAAAATGTGGGTCATTTGAAATCCTCTGGAGTCTCATTCTATTTCCTTAAGTAGACGGCCCTTTTTTGCAAATAGAACCTTGGTAACAAAAGCCAGTGCAGAACAGATCTAGGAGAAATTCCCTGTAATTACAAGGGTAGGAGTTGAAATAGAGAGAATACTTATTAACACCCTCGCTGCCACCATCTGTAGATAATTAATTCACTGTTGAAGGTAACAGACACAGCCTCTGCTTTCTGAGAACATGTTGCCTTTAACACCTCATGTCTTTTTTTACCGAACAGCTTTGCACATCATGTGAGTGCATCAACCTTTGAAACTTTGCACTGTACATTTTTTAAGCTCTTGTATTCAAATTTGTTTGGGCTACTTTATGCAGCAGGACTTTATGGGGACTAGGTCTATTTAAGTTGAATGTCCTTTTAGCTGTCCTCTTTTTTTTAGCTGCTGCATGACTTCCCAGATGAACTGCGGGCAGACATTGCCATGCATCTGAACAAAGACATCCTTCAGCTGCCTGTATTTGAGCGAGCCAGCAGAGGCTGTCTGCGCTCCCTCTCCCTGCACATCAAGACCTCCTTCTGTGCACCAGGGGAATATCTCATACGACATGGAGATGCCTTACAAGCAAACTACTTTGTCTGCTCGGGGTCTCTGGAGGTTCTGAAAGATGGCATGGTCCTGGCCATACTAGGTCAGTACAAAACTTTTCCTGCCTCACTTATTCTGCACCTTTAAGTTGTTATGCATCTTGTTGTAATCCCTCTGTTGTAACTGATAATCCTCACAGGTAAAGGTGATCTTATTGGGGCTGACCTCCCAGAACAGGACAAAGTGATTAAGACCAATGCAGATGTGAAGGCATTAACCTACTGTGACCTGCAGTACATCAGTGTCAGGGCTTTGAGGGAGGTCCTCGGACTGTACCCCGAGTACGGCAGCCGCTTCAGCTCGGACATTCATCAAAACCTCACCTACAACCTGAGAGAGGGCAGTGAAGCTGACGTAAGACATTTGCTATCACATTACTTTTCTACCGAAGAGATATAGTGTGTTATTCCCTTGTTTATTCTGACTGCAATACTTTCAGGGAGGGAAAAGGTTTCCATGGTCATCCAGGCTGTCGCAGGTATGTGTGCATCAGTAAAGGAGTTATTTTGATCATGATATGATTGATACATCTGGCAATTAGTTACAGCAAAATCTGGTTATGTCATATGATGTTAATCTGTTAAGCTGGAAATTTAGAACTGTTTAGGATGTGAAAAATGGAACATTAGGTATCTGACATCAAACTCTTATCTGAGATACATAATAGACAGGTAACATGATAAAAAAAGAATTTCTGCAACCGCAAGCTTTCTTTACTCACCCTTGCCAGCCATGTGGGATGCTGACACAAATAATAGAATAACAAAAATATCCATATTTTAACTTGCAAATATAAAAAAGTGTAGGTGTCTTCTGCTCTCTATTTTTGGTGTCTGGTCTGTTGCAGGTGCAAGCTTTAGTCTCTCTTTAGTTTGCTTTATATTTCCATCTATTTCTTGTCTCATCAGGGCCGTGGTTCTTTTGACCTTAAAGTGCCCTTTATAATTGAGGCAGATAATGTGGAGCTTGGAGAAGACATAAGACACACCCACCACAGGAAACTTCCTCTGTTTCAAGAAACAGGCAGCCCCGTCCATCAGCCCTGCCTCAGCACCCTGTTAGGAGAGGAGCTCCGCCACATCAATGCACTCCGCCTGTGTCGCTCACCTGTTCAGGGTGGCAGAGGCCACAGCCCCTCTCCACAGTCTTTCTTCACCGAGGAGCTCTCTCCTTCTCCTCTTTCAGGTCACACTAGTGACTCAGGCTTGGCACATCGGCCTGCTAAGCTTCTCATGCCATCCTTACCTTGTGTTAGTCCACTGAATCTTAGCCCGAGGTAACCTGCTCATCCTGCTTCACCCAAATACTGCTTGACAATCCTTTCCGTGTGTATTTGAAATGATGTACAACTGATTTGTGTATCTGCTAGGGTTGTGGATGGAATAGAGGACAATGGTCACTCCTTTCAATTTAATGTGGAGCAGTGCGAGGCAAAGACTAATGTTACAGGTAAAGACCCTGCAAATAAAAGTCAACCATCATGAATTGAAGGCAGCAAAACCCTTAATCAAAACACTTTTCAGGAAGAAATGGTTATTTCTAAATTATGAATAAACAGGAATATATGGGATTTTTACTTATTTTGTTTCACTATTTTCAGCCACAGTTTATTACTCTAACTCAAATATGATTCAAGGCATAGTCTGTGAAGTGGGTTATCTCAGATCAGCTCTATTTCTCTGTATTTCATCATAGATCGCTTTCAGGTGAGTGCCAACCTGCTCCTGGAGACGGAGGAAGTGAGACAGAATGTCGGTACACTTAACAAAGAGGTAAGGTCAATATTACACCTAATGTATTCATATAAGTATGAATAGTCATTTAAATGGGAGAATAAACAACCTTCATCAACATGAAAAATATCAAGAGCAGATTATTTATTCAACGATTAGCTGAATTTTCCTGCAGCCATAAATGCATTTTTCTTTACAGGTGAGCAACTTGAACCAGGAGGTATCCAGCCTGGCCAAGGAGTTCCATGACATGATGCATTTCCTACAGTCTCACATGGCAATGCTCCATTACCCCCCAACAGTCTCTTCATATTCCTATGGTGTCCAAATGGATTCTAGCCCTAGTGTGACTTCCTCCAGCAGCTGGCAGCCCCATGTCCCTTTAAATATCTCCACTGGGCTGCACCTTCATCATGAAGCTATCAGCCACCCTACCAAAAATATGTGTGGCTGCAGCAGGATGTCCACCCAGACCAGAGGTCCCTCCTTGTTGCACTCATCAAGCCCTATGTCACCTTGTTTACATATGTACTGCTCTGACAGAGAAGGGGTTGCAGCACACAGGTTACAGAATCAGTGTGGCCCCTTCCAAACTTCCAGAACAACTCCAAACTCACCCTATATGACCCATCCGCATGCCCGTGCAGGTCCATCCCTTCTCAGTGCTGCCTTCAGTTCTTACCCTGTGATCTCTCAGGCCTACAGTGCCCCGATTCACACTATTAGCAACTCTCACCCAATATGTTCCCTGGTGAATTCAGGCTACCCTCATTCCCCTCTGAGAGTCCAAACGAGCCCTGATCCACCACAAAACCAGAACAACTCCCAGACACCTATCCATTCCTCCATCACTCCCTCTGGCCTGCCACAGTATCACACCACCTTCAGTTCTCTCAGCCCATTGAGAGTCCATGCTTCAGTTTGTACGAGTCACAATCAAAGCCATCAGGGTGCCATCAATGGCTCCAGGCAAAGTGAGCCAGTAGGATCCAGCCCAGTGCACAGCAGACAGGATGTTTCATATTCTCTGCTGGGGCAGGTGACAGACAGTAGAGAATGTAGAGCTTCACTGTATCAAGAAAGGTCGGACAATATTGAGTATCAGGACATGAGCAGCAGTACTCTAAGTGTAGATGTTCAATCACCTCTCTTGGACATGGAGGGAATACAAACACTACAATAGTGGCCTCTGTGTCTTGCTGTGTTAGAGGAATATGGCTAACTTTAACTTACCTTTAAAGACTTTGGAAGTAAAGTTTCTGTTGAATAGAATTATCTCTTACCAAATGGACAACAACTGACACACCTCTGCTACAACAAAGGAAATCTTTTGTACAGGATGTTTCTTGTCAGTTTTCACATGGAATTGGTATCTGTCAATGTTTTCATCTGTTCTACAGGAACTGTTATGGGGGAAAGTATATATATTTATGAAAGACTTTCTTCTAGCATTTCAAAAAAGGGGAGAATTTTGGGATATATTGTTATTTCAATGATACCTTGAGCTAGTGTTGAACCAGGCCTGAGATGCAAGTTACATCTACTAGCATGCAGCGCCTCTCAGTGGTGATAGATGGTTAGAACATTTCGTTGCTCAGCCTAGTGAGACAAACCTGGCTGCTCTTCTGATTAATTGCCTTGAAACTAAGGTCAATGTTTAATAAATCAAAAAGACAGAACAACTTGAGTTGATAAAGAAAATCTTATCATTTGTGTCAAATATTTCCAGTATAGTGCTTTAATATTGATCTTTTCATACCCTTTCAGTCTTTATTAAACAATCCTAAGTATCTGCCAGACCATGGTCACGTTGTGCGCTGTGGGATTATTTTGGTTTGTAGAGTTGTTGAATTTAACTTTCAGTTTCATTTAAAGAAGAAAACCTTGAAAGAAGTTTTGCAGTTGTCCTGCATAATTCCTATACCAGCATTATTTAACAAATGACACTTATTTCAGACTGAAGTTCTCCTGAACTTTTGAGATATAAATGCATACACTTATAATTGACTTTTTTTGCTTGATAACATTGGAAAGTACAGGAATTCCTTGAGACACTCAGTGCTCCTCTTCAATGAGAGCACGAGTTTTTAGTGAAGTTAATCTCTGTAAATAGTACTCCTATATGTACCCCTTAAGCACTTAATGTGAAATCCTGACCTAAATGTTGTACTTGAAGGCATGTCAGTTGTTGGGGGTACACAGTGGCATTACCACCAATGCTGTCAAAACAGCAACATAATTGTAAATCATTTGTATGTGTTGTTGTATTTAAGCTATTTATCTCAAGGGAACTACGAGAATAAATAACTGTTCTGTTTGTAGGTTGAATTTTATTGAGGAAAGTAAATTAAGCTATCCTCTTGTACAATACACAAATTATAGCTCTGAAGATCTTATCAAGGTTTCAACCTTCCACAAACTCTCCTAAGTAGGCCTCGCACAGCTGTTGTATCTGAAAATCAGAGTATTTGATATGTTGCATGCACCATCATATAATTTTTAATGTTTGTTAGACTCCAAACGTTGTATTTACATTTTTTTGTTTGTTTTTTGGAGATGAATAAAAAAATGGATCATGAATTCCTTACTTCTTTCAGATTGTTTGCTCAGGTGGTGCAAACATCAACAGGCAAGACATGTAGCTGGGGAGTTGCATCCCAGCACAAAGTAAGAACACAATGTGAGTTCATGACTGTCAAATAAAACTGATAACAGAAGAAACAGAGGTAAAAAAAAACATCAACAAGAAAAAACACTGGTTTCAAGAGTCTACCATATTTTTATTCAAGACTTGTCCATATTAAAATGAGCTACAACAAATATTTTAGCTGTGCTGATTTAAAAAAATGTTATGAGACTTTCACAGCACTTCAAATTTTTTTATTAACTTTGTCAAGGATCTTGATGGGCTGCACCCCTTCCCCGTGTTTGTTTATGTGTGTGTATGTGTTCTAGTTAGCTTGTTTTGGGGTTTTTCCCCTAACATTTAAATTCACTCCTCAATTTCTTATTTATTGGTATTGCTATTATTATTTTTATTATTATTATTATTATTATTATTATTATTATTATTATTATTGTTGTTGTTGTTGTTTTTGTTCTTATTATTATTGTTATTGTTATTTTTCATCTTATTTTTACTGTAATAATAATACCTTTATTTATATAGCACCTTTTAAAAACTATGGTTTACAAAGTGCTCCACAAACATCAGGGCACATACAAGCAAACTCAAAGAGTACTCTACGGTAGACAGAGTTTAAATATGTTTTTAAATCAGACTATAGGATAACAAACACCAAAGACCCAAACAATGATTCAACACAGGCAACCCAAAAACCCAGGCAACACAAGAACCCAACGATAAGAAGTGAGACAAAAGGGACCAACTAAAAAAATAAAAGGAAAGAAAGAATAAAAAGGGGCTACAAGCTGTAAAATGGAACAAAGAATTAAAATAAGTGAAAATGCAATACAGTGAAATAAAAGCAAAGCAGAGATAAAATCATCGATATAGGTAAAGCATTTAAGGATTATGCAGATAAAAACAGTGAAATCAATAAATAAAGATAAATACAAGCTTTAAATGCAGTATTTTTTAGAGATTAGGAGAGTAAAACAATACTTACAGAAATTGCAGTTTCAAAGCATGTTGAATCTTTCTTTTTTTCCCTAGGTGCTTTTCATATTCTGTATTTAATGCATTTATATACTCCAATTTGTATAGATTACCATTTATTGTAACAGAAGTAGTGTTCTTGTATTAATTATTATTATTATTATTATTATTATTATTATTATTATTATTATTATTATTATTATTATTATTATTATTATTATTATTATTATTATTTTGTTTTTCTGGGGGGGTTGTTTTTGTTATGTTTTTTTTTTTTTACTTCTTTGTGATGTGTAAATGCAGCAGTTGTATGTTGCTGCTAAAAAGCTAAATAAAAATATTGTGGAAAAAAAACAAAACAATACTTACTCTTTTTACCTATTTTTGTTTTTTGGGGAGTCTCTGTTGAGGATCTATGAGTGGTGTTTTGGTAAGTTCCACCAACACCTTAAGTGTTCCTTTCTAGTTGAACTTTGATCACACTATGGATATTTTTGTCTATTTTTGAATATTTTGATATTTTTCACCATTATGTCTCTGATTATTATGAATATATATCCATGAAAATTCAATGAAAAACATATATTTAAAAAAATATGTTGGAGCTATGTAAATTGTACGGAAGAGGATTAGGGCCACTGAAAAAAAACCCCATTTAAGGTCAATTTCTTTTTTTTTTTTTTATTATTCTGAGAAAAAAAGTCAGTATTCTGACTTTAATCTCAGAATTCTGACTTTTTTTCCAGAATTCTGACTTTTTTCTCAGAATTCTGACTTTAATCTCAGAATTCTGACTTTTTTCTCAGAATTCTGACTAATCTCAGAATTCTAACTTTAATCTCAGAATTCTGACTTGAATCTCAGAATTCTGACTTTATTCTCAGAATTATGACTGTAATCTCAGAAATATGACTTTTTTCTCAGAATAATAATTTAAAAAAATTTTTTGACCTTACATTTTTTTTTCCAGTGGCCCTAATCATCTTCCGTAAAAATGTGTAGATTTTATATTTAAAACAAGCATTTTATAGTATTTATTTATTTGAGTTCAGACTAAAAGACCCTGTTAGTCATAAACTGGTGTTTATTGCAGTCTGCTGATCTCATTGGCCAGACAGCCGCCGACAAAAAGTGGGACGTTCCCGGAAAAATTGCAAACCGGAAGGGAAGGCCGGAGCCCAAGAAGAAGAAGAAGACAGCCGCCGATGAGACCAGCGAAGGAAGAAAAAGTATTGTAAGTCAAACTACTTGAAATGATCAAACACGTAGAGGGATTTAGAAGCACGCTGTGATCATGTTTAAGATGACTGTCTCTGATCTGTTAACAGCGTTTAGATACCTTCTGTCACATTGTGCTCACCCGATCAGAGAGGAGGTCTGCTGGGTTCTGATAAATGTCCACCAGGCTGGATCGAGAAGAGAGAGAGAGAGGCTTTTGTAGACACCAAACAATGTCGACAAAAAAAAAAAAGACTTGGCACGAACACAGCTGTGTAGCATGTGATTTCTGTCCGTGTTAGCAGCAGACACAATAACAAGTCTGAGTCCCCGTGTTTGTCAAATGTCAAACAGCTGACGACGTGGGGCCGAGAAATGGAAAGTTGTCTATTGACGTTTTTTGTCAGTTGACTGCTAACCTTGCTAACAAACCTCCCTATCAGAATTCAAGTTGTTTTCTTTTCTCCACTTTGTTCTCCATGGTTCACCCTCACCAGCTAGCTTTAATGTTGTGCGAATTATTACCTGAAAAGATGACGTTAGCTTGAAAAACTCCTCATTGTAATGCTAGCACATAGCATCTTGTCGACACCTCTCACTTCACCTATTAAAGCTAGCTACACTACATTCTGTTGTGAGCTCATTTAACATTACAGTGTTGTGTTTGTTAAATAGTTGTGGTCATACCCTGTGTCTGTGTTACGTGTATTAGTTAGCTAGCTAAGTCCGCTTCTCCCTCTGCTAAAGCTAGTCGCAACAATACAGAACTAACAGCCAATGTTTAGCACTTTAGTTCAGAACTGTTCACATTTAAATGCATATGTCTAGCATGCAGTAGGTGTTGTGGAAATATTTGTGCCCCTTTCTGCACATCAACTTGCTCAGAAGTTGAGGTTTCCTTCAAGTCTTTTAATATGCATCACTATTAGAGTGAAAGATATCATACAGATATATCACTGTTAGGGTTGCCAACTGTCTCACTACTCAATAAGGGACAGGTGTCATGATGTGTGAATTCAGCATATATATTCATATAGGGCGGCAGTAGCTCAGTCCATAGGGACTTGACTTGGGAACTGAAGGGTCTATGATCTGGTTCGAGTCCCAGTATGGACAAAGTTTGGCAAGTGGACTGGTGGCTGGAGAGGTGCTGGTTCACTTTCCTGGGCACTGCCTAGGTGCCCTTGAGCAAGGCACCAAACCCCCAACTGCTTGGGGTGTGCTGGTTGATGGCAGCATCCTCACTCTGACATCTCTCCCTAAGTGCATGTCCACTGCATGTGTGTGCATTGTATGTATATACCAAAAACTGTGCGTGTAGCATGACTGAAAAATAACAAGAGTGAAAAAATTTAATTTCCCCCCCTGGGGATTAATAACGTACGTTCCTCTTCTTCTTCTATATTCTGATTCACCTGGAAATGCAGAAAGTGTGTATATTCCCTTTAATCCTTACTGTATCATTATGTAACCTCATATGTATAAACTTCAAAGAAAACCACAATTTGGCTCTTTACATCAAAAACAGGCAAAATAAAAATGAAATGCAAAATAGGAGTATGACTCACTAAAGGTACTTTTTCCATGGATACTTTTTGCTGCTCTTGACTGACTCAAGCAGTCTGTTGTCCTTTTGCACAGCCCAGAGAGAAGTCCTTACATGACAAGTCACAGTTTACAGATATTTGAAGTTTATTTTTCATCAGCTCTGTGCTGCAATATAGTAATACACTTTATTTATATAACACTTTTCTTAACAAGGTTACAAAGTGCTTCACAACAAAAAAGCAGAGAGTTACAAAGCATATAAAATGGTGCAAACAGGGGGAAGAAAAAAAGACAAAAGCAAAACAAGACATCAGAATGCAGAGCAAATTCAAGAATTAGGGGTGGAGACATGCCTTCTTATACAAAAATGTTTTTAGTGAGGATTTAAAAGCAGTTACGGTTGTGGACTGTCTAATTGTCAGTGGCAGGGAGTTCCACAAACTTGGAGCTCTGACTGAAAAGGCCCAGTCACCTTTTGTTTTAAGGTTAGGGATCTTGGCACAACCAGCAGAGATGCATCCTCAGACCTGAGGGGCCACCCAGGCACATAGGGGGTTAAAAGTTTGCTGAAATAGTTTTAAAATTTTAAAAGTAATCAATAACATTTAATGGCCATCAGAGAGAAAATCCTCTCCACACTTTTTTTGCAGGACTTGGCGCATTTGTGCTGTATACAACTGATGCATGTGAGGGGGCCTGTGATTGGTTGACAAGCGGTGTGATTGGCACATGATCTGCCACTGCTGTTTATCTGATCTTGGATCTGAAGAGTGCAGTCTGCTGTATTTACAAGAGTTAATAGTCAATTTACAGGACAATTGAGGTCCCATATGAAACAAACCAATTTAGCCCAATATACTGGATGTCCCGGCTAATACGGGACAGTTAGCAACCCTAATCACTATCAAGACCCTTATTTTCCTCTGTAAGTTTCTATAGCAGTGGTTATCCTATCTTTAGTAATGTGCTCATGGTTGTGAAGTCATTGAATACATCAAATAATATGTTTGCCTTGATGTTTTAACTTAGGCACTCACTGAGGTAGTTACAGAGGTGTACATGTTCTCCCTCTCAGGCCAGTAAACGCCACCACACTTGTACTTTTAGCAGAGCCGTCACAGTAAGAGTCATAAAGCTATCATTGCTGCTGACAGCATTTCTTTTTTTATATCACTTTTATTGTTTCTGATTACACAGCTATTACTTTTACAGGCGACCACGCTGACAGTGTTTCTGTTGTAATTCAGACATTCATTATGTGTCTGATGTACAGGTTAATTAAGTGTGTGCACGTGTGTGTCCTCACTTAACTGCAAATGTACTCATTTAACATGCATGTTTCTTTCAAGGCTCCTGTTTATGGCTTTAAAGGATAACAGAGCTTGGACCTGTTGGACAGAAAGCCGGGGACCTGCAGCTCTTTTTATTTTTATGGCACGTGTACCTTGTCCTTTCGAAGTGATGACACATCCTGAACAGCCAGCCTTGATGATGCATTTGTGTACCACCAGTAGACTATTTATGCTTGGGTTTATCAAAGTCACACTTTACTTTTCACACTATGATTTGCATTGTTGAAAGCTGCAGGTTTGCATTGTTTACCGGACACCAAGGCTGTGTATTGGTTTTAATTTCAGATGTCTTAATATCTTCAGGAAGGAGCTTATTTTGAAGCTTTTGTTTCAATTATTTACCAGTACCTGTTTCTCTTTTACATATTATGTTAAGACAGAGGAAACATGCACAACACTCAGCCTATATAGTAAGGGCAACATCCTATAATGAGCAGTTATGTAACGTGGCATCTTCAGAACCCTGTTCCTTGTTTTTAGTGTTTGAGTTGTTACATGTTTCGTCTTCTTTGCTTAGTTTTAACATCCTGGGTGTTTCTCACTGAGAGGTGTAGATTTTGGTTGAGTCTATGGATCACTATCTTTGTGTTTGGATACTGGGTTTCCCACAGTAAAATCACCAGAGAATGTAGTAGCTGTGATATCCTACTGGCTTTGCTAACTGCTCATGATGAGTCCTGTTTGCTTTTCCTCAGTTAAGTCATCAATTTCCCTTTCACTGTTTCCAAAGCCTTTCTTTATTAGAAACCTGAACCGTGGGACGCCTTAACTGGATCAAGAGCTTTTCCCATTTCATTGGAAATCTTTCAGTCTGTTTCTGCTTTGGTATCTTTTTGTGTGGCTCCTGAAGACATGACTTCAGCAAACGTGCATTTTGCTTCTTTTCTGTAGCCTAATAGACAGAGGGAGGACGGTGATGCAGCCCCTCATATCAGACAGAACCAGCTCTTCTTAGACTCCACCCTGTGAAGGGAGCAGCACAAGTCCCTGCTTGTTTCATGAAACTGGTATAGCGACACCTGCCAGAAAGGTTATTGGATTACTTCTTAAATGGAATGTGCAACTGAGTTCAGATTTTCACTCGCTCGTTGAATCGTTACATGTTCACAAACTGTTACATTTTCTACATGTTTTATTTAATCTAATCAAAAGCTAAGATCAATCTGAATAACTTCTCCTGCTGTAAAGTTTGAAAATTGCTTGGCCTGCAATCAAAACTGAAACAACCCCAAAACGTGCCTTTTTTAATCGTAATTTAGTCTGCAAAATGAGGAATCTGAAATGATACTACTGACTCTGTTAGTTGCACACTGAAGCTGAACTTGTGTTTTTCTCCATGCAGACGTTTGGAAGCTGAGATCGTTTCCAGCTTTGATTAAATATTAAATGCTAAAAAGTGTCCTGTTGAAACTTCCCTTAAGGACACAGCACAATGCACAAAATAGTATACATTAGACTTAACTGGACATTTAAATGCATGTTTTTTTTAATGCCTTGAGTCCTAAAAACTTGCAGGAAATCATCAGATACAGGTTTATTATTTTTCTTGTATGTGTGACAGATCAATGTTTGGACACGAACTCCCTTAAACTCCATGAGCTCTTTTTAGAACTTAAGCTCATTACAAAACTTAGTTACAGTTCTTCATGATGAAAAAATATTTATTCTCATTATATCAAAACATTTTTTATTATTTAAAGAGTTTGCCTAGAAGCAGAGACATGATGGAGGAAGAGCAGCATTTTTTTTTTACTGTATTTGGGTTTTGATTCCAAATAATAGTACCTTCAATGAGTTTTATACAGGAGCTTAATTTGACAACACACTCATATTTTTGGAATTGAACGCACTCCAGTTTCTGCTGGCAGCAAGGCATACAGGAGGCCGTGATGAATATTTCACTGGCTCTGCCTCTACTCCTCCCCCTTTTCCCTGACCCATGTCCCACTGTCTGTCTCTCTCTCTTTGACCCACTTCCCTGTGGATGTCTTCAGAGCCCATTAGGGGGATACCATCAAAGCCTCCGTCACAGGCTGCTTGAGATGAGTGTAGGTCTGTCTCAGTGAAACAAAGAGGCTCTGATTGCAAGGTAGACAGCTGCGTCTGCCTCTGACATGATACGCTTTGTAGAGGAAGAGATGTTGAGATGTTTGGCCCGAACAGTTACTGCATCATCAGTGTGTCCTGAGTGTGTGTGTAGAATTGATGAAGTCACTTTTAGTTTTACATTAATATTTGTATTCTGCAGAAAACTGATGATGGCTTAAAAAAAAGTCTTCAGCTCAGGACAGATATTGTGATTTGCTTTTTGTCCCTACTGTCTGAAAGGCTGCAGCAAAGGAGTTTAAAACCTTAAGGCCTTTTTCAACTGCAGGAACTTTACCCCAGAACTAGGGACTTTACCCCTGAACTACGTGCGTTTCGACCGGAGGAACCAGGGTCTAAATTTAGTCCAGGGGTAGATAATCTCCCCCCTGAAAAGCCCCTGCTTTGGGGGTTAGTACTTTTCAAAGGTCCTGGGACTTCCGGTTAACCGTTAGGGTGTTTGTGGAGTTAACACAGTTGTTGAAACACAGAGGGAGTTCCTGGGAATGCATACTTGTTTAGTTTTTTATTAAGATTTCAAAATATTATTGAATATAATTTTTTTTCTCCATACGTCACTGGCCTGATTTGCACAATCTACCCAGGGCTTCAGTCCGTGGTCGAAACGTAGAAAACAATGGGGGCACAGGAACCTTTTAGTTCCGGGGAAAGTAGTTCTGGTCGAAATGCACCTTTTGTCTCAAGTCCAAAGTAGTGTTGATTGGTGTTTGTATAGCACACTGTATTATCCAAAGCTCTGCAAAAGAAAACATAAACATGTGACCTTTTAGTATTTTGTCAATAATCGAAATTTCTGCCAATTTCTCCGAATGATAAGTCCCTTGTACTTTGTTCCCTTGAGAAATCCTGTAGAGATAAGCCACCTGGTGACATTTAGATATTTTTCTAAGTCATGTCGAATCATTTCCACAAACCCAGTCCTTCACCTCCTCTTCTCTTTACTCCCTCTAATGAGGAAAGTGAACAGGTGAGAGCTCAGCTCTGCTGCTTGCACTTAAATGAGTCTGGACCACCTGTTTGACTCAGTGAACAGAGTGTCTTTATTCTCTGTCCAACTCTGTGAAGCCTCTCAAGGATTCCCTCTGCTCTTTCAGGCCTTGTGATAGTGCTTGTCCGTCAGTTTAAGAGTCTAGAGAGGCCTTTACTTCACTGCTGACTGCTGCCTTTTTGCAGTTGTTCTGCAAAAGTGAATGTGCAAAGAATGATGGAGACTTGCTAAAACCATAAACCATGTGATGAAGCTGTTCTCATTTAATTTTAGTAACGGGAAGGAACTGGTAACTTTTAGAACAAGAAGGGTCGACCTGCACAGAAATCAGTGAATGTAATGAGCATGTGCAGCATGGTTGGTACACTGTCAAATGAAACATGCCAGTTGTGAAGGTTTAATGTACAGAGCCTTGATCCCTTATCACATGAAGAGGCTTAAGCCCGACTCAGCACCGAGCTGAAAGAAACTCTG
Source organism: Notolabrus celidotus (assembly GCF_009762535.1). NCBI lineage: Eukaryota > Metazoa > Chordata > Actinopteri > Labriformes > Labridae > Notolabrus > Notolabrus celidotus. The sequence continues at coordinate 23,200,199 of NC_048291.1, forward strand.
TAGACGATCAGCAGGGACTCTTGAGGGTTTCTGTGTTCTGGACATCCCCCTCCTCACTCAGGAGAAACACTTAACCTTCTGTCTCTCTTTGTGTTTCTGCATCAAGATGTCCTGGTGACAAAAGCTGAAGCCATCCCAGATTTTAATGTGCTCAGCAGTAAAAATGTGTTCTGCAATCTTCACTTCCTGCTTTGAGCTGAGTTGTGTTTCCTGTCCTTTGACCTTGCAGAAGCTGGCTGACCTCATACAAAGCTGCCAACTGAAGAAAGATTGGGCAACTTTTCATACATGCACGCTCGGCTGGAGTAAGGAGAACAAATCATTTGCTTAATCTTATTTTGTTAGTAAACAGTAGTATTAGTCGTCAAGCTAAATTAAGCCGAATTTCAGTGGTTTCCTGTTTGATGCTTAAACGTTCTCAACTTTTGTGCAACAGCCTTATCTCATCGCTGAGTGTAAACCTGTTAGAATCAACGGCAGGACTGCTTCAGAGTCGCTTCACATTTTATCAGTATCGCTCAGCTCTTGTTGAACAGCGTGTGGTCATTGGAAGTTGCATGTCGAGATGTTTTATTCTTGACTTGCTCGTTGATATCAGTGTTTGAAGTCCATTATCTGGATGGAAAAACATCTTAATCTTTAGTCATGACTGAAAACTGCAGACAGACATCTGTCAAGACATGACTCAGTGATCGATGTATTCATCTTAGTGGGCGTTTGGGCAAGACTTCATCATGTTGATACCTGTAGTTGTATCATTATAGATATTTTGATACTGTAAGATGTGTATTTTTTATGTGTCTTCTCCCACGCAGTCATGTCAAATAAATCAAATATAAGACAATAATTGTGTGGTGTGTGAAGGGTGCTAAGTGCAGTGTTTGTAGAACCTGTGGGAGTGTGTGTCCTCCTGCAGCTCTTGTTTATACTAAACATGGCTGAATAATAAACTCCTTATCTGGACGCCAAGCCCCAGTGTGATGTAGGTTTCTGTGTCAGCAGAACAAACTTTAAATGATAAAACTGGAGGCGAAAACAGAGATGTTATATCTGATACGATTACAGTTAATCAGTGCTGCTCTGGATTCATTGCTCTCGTTGGCAGCTGCCAGCAGGAACAAGGAAAAACCTTTTACTTTAATTTTTAACCTCTGAAGGTTTTTACTTACTCTAAAATCAACAGTCAACATGCTGGTTGTGATGTTTTTTTGTATTTGGGATAAAAGCTTAACACTGAATTTGTTGTTCTCCAGCTCCCACTGGTGAGGTCTCCTCTTCCTTTGGATCATCTACCTGCTCTGAATAAATCTACCCCAGTCTGGCTCACCCAGCCCTCACCTGCCCCGCACCAAGCCCTGAACCTCAAAGTCAACCAGACTTCCTCCCTCTCCTTCCATCTTCTTCTTCTTCTTTCTCCCAGTCTCCAACACTGAGCTATGGCAGGGCGAGGCGGACCAGCACGGACCAACGGCACTGCGGCGAGCAACAAGATCTGCCAGTTTAAGCTTGTGCTATTGGGGGAGTCGGCGGTGGGGAAATCCAGCTTGGTGCTGCGTTTTGTCAAAGGCCAGTTCCACGAGTACCAGGAGAGCACCATCGGAGGTGAGGAGTTTGTGTTAGATTTTCAGCATCAGATCTTCTCTCTGCTCTTATTTCACTCGCCTTATGACTGTACATCTCCACAGCTGTTATTTACAGCTGAGACGACTCTGTCTCATGATAATAATAGTAATAATAATACAAATAATAATAATAATTTTATTTGTAGAGCACTTTTCAAAAACCAAGTTACAAAGTGCTTTACATAGGCAGCAAAATCAAACAGGCAGATCACAAAAACACACAAGTCAAGATAAAGAAATAAAACATTTTAAAAGACATAAAATTCCCCTAAAAAAACTCTAAAGGAATGAAATTATTTTAAAATGTATTTCTTAAGACGGTTAAAATAAAATAAAGTCAGATAAAATCCGGGAAGGCTCTGCGATAAAAGTCAGTATTAAAGGTGACATATCATGTAAAATCAACTTTTTAATGGTTCTCTACCTGAAATATGTGTCCCTGTCTACAAACCCCCCGAGAATGAAAAAATCCATTCTTCCCCTGTTTTGATTTCTCCACCTTTCTGTAAATGTGTGCCGAAACGAGTCATTTCAGTCTTCTGTGTTTTTGTTACGTCACAACAATATCCAGTCTGTCACGGAGTCCGAGCTCGGAGCTTGTTCAGCCCATAGACTGTATAAAATACAACTCAACCCCTCCTCCGTTTTTCATTCCCTGCACACGTGTGTGCTAACAAGGAGCTTAGGAGGGAGGCATGCTAGTTGTAGGCTGTCTTAATAAACACAAAGGTCGGTTATAGCCACATAGCATAGCCACATAGCTACATGTTCGTAGCTGTGTACCAAGACACACGTCGACATACTGACAAATAAAACAACAAGAAACACTAAATCTGTGACCAATCGTTCAGAAAGGTCCTGCTGCCTTTCTGGCAGAGGTCGGTTTTACTCCCCACGTCTGCAGATTTGAAGATCTAGTAGATCATTTTTATTTATCATGGAAAAGTGCTAGCGCTAGTTATCATAGCCACATAGCTACATGTTAGTAGCTGTGTACCAAGACTCACGTCGACATACTGACAAATAAAACAACAAGAAACACAAAATCTGTGACCAATCGCTCAGAAAGGTCCTGCTGCAGGCGCCTCTCCGTCAGGATCAGATTCAGAGGGTTGAAGTAACGCGGGTCTGTGAACAGCCGTGTATATTCAGCCAACATGTAAACATTAGATCAATGTGCCGGAGAGCCGAGGCCACATCCACTTCCTGAGGGGGCGTGGTCAGAGACAAAACAGAGTGTTCTGAACAGGGCTGACAAAGAGAGTTTTTCAGGCATGCCAAAATCTGATTTCAAAGTGTTTTGTTGAGCATAAACTTTAAAGACATGTTTTGGGGACCTCTTAGACCAATATATATTGATGAAAAAGAGCATAATATGTCACCTTTAAGAAGGGATTTAAAAGAAAAGACAAAAATCTGCATTCTCTGTCGCGGACATGGGCTAGTGTCCCAAAGCGAATAATTTAACCACCGTCTCTGTAATCTCTTTGGCCACTTCGCTCTCTGGAGGATGTTTATCCTTCCTTTTAAATCCAGAATTTGTTGCTTTGATGGCAGCAGTTTTTTCCTCAGGTGCTTTGGTGAACACGCTGTTTCCTGTTGCATGTTTAATTAATAGATGCTGTATCAAATTAGTAGTGTAACCGAGAGCTCTGGGTTCACCTTACTGTACATACCTAATAATAAAATAATAAACAGGACATCAATGTTGAACTCCAGCCACGGCTTAAACTTAATTGTATGAACTAGGGATTTACATTTGAAGTAGTTTCGGTGATCGAGCTTTGGAAATGGTAAATGGTAAATGGACTTGTACTTATATAGAGCTTTTCTAGTCTTTCTGACCACTCAAAGCGCTTTCACATTCACCCATTCACCTATTCACTCACTGATGGCAGAGGCTGCTATGTAGTGAGGGACCATCCATGTTAGCTAATCTCATTCGTACACATTCACACACCTCTGAACACCAGTGGGAGCAATTCGGGGTTCAGTGTCTTGCTCAATGACACTTCGGCATGTGACTGCCGGAGCTGGGATCAAACCGCCAACCTTCCAAATGATAGACCGCCGACTCTACCCACTGAGCCAGAGCCGCCCCGAAATGTTAACAATCAAGAAAGTGGTCAGGTGCCGAGTCATAATCAGTCCGGCGGTAGTAATAAGAAGAGCTCGTGGAGCCCTATCACTCAGCCGCAGCCCCCCTGAGTGTCTCCACTGTGTGCAACACCTTCAGTCAGCTGATTCACATCGAAACATGCTTTAAACTTCAAACACCTCCCTAAAAGCTGAACAAAGTATGAGACCACATGATGTTTGTTCCAGGTGATATAAAATTGAAACAGAAAAATTAGTTTGAGTAAGTTCTTGCAATCAATTAATCGACAGTTGATTAATTGTGCACATCCCTAGTATGAACATACGCGCGCATCTAGCCAGATTACAGCAACTACAACTGCTTTATGGCAGCCTACGGTAACTCTGCAGGGACACATGGATGAGATAAGCATATACCAAACACAAGACCGTGTGTTACAGTAGTATAGCTCTACAGCTACCTCCTTGTGAAATGATTGTATTGCATGTAATGCAGGTGGCTGTAGGAGTGTTTTCACTTTCTAGTTAAAAATACTTCCACACTGCTGACATTTAGCCCCGGGGTTGCTAAGTTAGTTGCTCATTTGCATTCTGCTGCAAATTGTGCTCAGTGTACAACAGCTGACGTCAGTGATTGGATTGAGGTGATCGGCTCAGATTCTTGATCCCTGATCAGTTAAAAAACACCATGATTGGCTCCTAACAGAGCTTCATATACTGATTTATTAAAATGTATTTCAATGTTAACAATTTGACAGCAGAATAATAACACAATTCTAACACAACCACAACAGATTGAAGTCTATTTATATGAGAGAAGCATCAAGAGCATCTCTCTGTCTCATTTTGAAGCTTGTACTCTCTCTAGCTTTTGTAACACATCAGGGAACATGACGTGAATGCTGAGGCAGAATAATCATGTTCTTGCCGGTGCAGAGGAACTGCTCGCCGGTTGCTCTTAATCTTCTCTGTTGTCAGAGCATGTGCAGCCAAAGGAGTGGCTGAACCAGTTCTTTGCGGCCGATGACTTGACTCTCCCATGAGCCAGCAAGCTTCTCACACTCTACAGACACATATATTAATCATGTATAAAGAAATTACATATCCGGTAAAGTTTTAACTTTTAAAGGCTGAAACGGAAACTGTCGTCTATGAATTCTGTTTGCTCTGCAGCAGAGGAATGACGCTGCTTGAGACAGGAAGGAATTGAGACAACAATTGGGATTTCCTCTACGTCCTGTGGATCAGTGGAGCTGCTCACAGAGAACTGTTGCATCTTAAAGCACGAAACAATGATCTGGCTTTAACTTTGACACAAATCTGAGAGAGTTCTGCCGTACATTGCAAAGAGCCTTAGGGCTACAGAGGTAAATTGTTAACCACTGGGGGCTGATCCTGCGTACAGTTAGAAAAACAACAGATTGGTTTGACAGATTGAACAGGTTTCTGCTGGAGCTGCTGTTTTCTGAGACTCGACTTGTTCAGTCCTTTATTAACTTTCCTCACATCTTGGGCACCTTCCTCCTCCAGACTCACTCCTCAGGGTCTGAATCTTCCAGCCCATCGCTCTGTCAGCATGCTGGGTTTAACAGAGGCTTATTGATATCCCACAATACTGAACTATATATGATCCATTTGTCTTCATGTCGGAGCCAGATATTGAATTAACACACAAGACAACTTTGCTGTTTATACCCTGAGGCGCTGTAATTGAGGAGCTGTGATTGTGATGTCAAAGTGATCAGGGTTTTTTAGCCGTGAACTGACATGAACTGTAAAAGAGAAGCAGACGTAAACATGTGTTTGGAGGGGGGCGGAGCTTAAACGGAGTCAAATCTAGTGTGTCAGAATTAATGTGGGACGCTTCTGAAGCCCCGAGATCACCGTAGCCAATGCACTAAAGGAAAGTAATCGAAACTGTGTGATGAGATGTCGCTTAGCTTCAGTTTGAAGAGAGTTAAGAAAGCTCCGACTCTTCTTCTAACACGCTGATTTCTCCACCGTGGTTCTGTCCAACACAAATCTCAACCGCAACATGTGTATCCCTTCAAAACTCTTGTGTAAATCACTTTAAAAAGCAGTGGTATGTTAGATAGAGGCCGACTTCTTCTGGTGACACTTCCCTTTTTTGTTTCACATTGAATTTCTGTCTAACTTTCCTCCTATGAGTAATGCGGCTTAAGAATGTGTGGACAGGATGCTCGGAGCTTACATCCACCAAAGACTCTGAACACGTCAGCATGTTTTAGATCCCACTGAAGTTGTGGTCAGCTGCATGCCTGGTCAAAGATTACACAGCTTTAAAGTGTGTGTGCTTTGTAAGTGAGTGTGTGGTTTCCTCCGTCATGTGACAGTCGGCTGAGTGTGCGGTTGTGCCGGCTCGTTATGCACAGTTTGTTCTTACTGTACACCTGAGAGTTTCCTTCTACATGTTGACTTTCAGATCAGATACTCTGGGGGTTCTCCCCTGTTGAGTGTTGTCAATATAATACTATGAGTGATTTCCTTTACATAGTTATATATTTGTATCTTTTATAATTCCTTTAAGTTCCTAACTCTCCTCCCTTCATCGTTTCTTTGAAAATAATCTTAAAATCCAGCAGCACAGATAACCCCTCTTTGATTTTCCAGAAACCTTCCCTCAGTCTTACAAGCTTTATTTCCTCTCCAGCTGCCTTCCTCACACAGACGGTATGTTTGGATGACACAACAGTCAAGTTTGAGATCTGGGACACTGCGGGACAGGAACGGTATCACAGCTTGGCACCCATGTACTACAGGGGGGCCCAGGCAGCCATCGTGGTCTACGACATCACTAACACAGTAAGTCACCTGGTCCGATCAGAACAGTCAGAAGTCTTGTGTCCTTTCACTGATCCGTGTCTTTCAGCTCAGTTGATGATTGTTGAATTGAAGAGACAGATCTTTGCTCTTTTGACTCGTAAAGTCACGTAACGCGTAAGACTGACGACATGGATTTAAAGTTTAAAAGCACTCTGCTCATGATTGTGTGTGATTGTGCGCTTTTCAAAGGATACATTCACACGTGCAAAGAACTGGGTGAAAGAGCTCCAGCGACAAGCCAGCCCAAACATCGTCATTGCACTGGCAGGAAACAAAGCAGACTTGTCCAACAAGAGAGCCGTAGACTTCCAGGTAAAGAGCAACACTTCCCGTCTGAGCCTGAAGTTTACCCTGATACTCTTCACTAAGGGTCTAACATCACTCATGAATGTATTTCTGTGTTTAGGAAGCACAAGCATATGCAGATGACAACAGTTTGCTCTTCATGGAGACTTCAGCCAAGACTGCTATGAATGTCAATGAGATTTTTATGGCTATAGGTAAGTGCTCATCAGAGGTAACAAGGTGTTTGCAGTAAGTCTTGAGATGGGTGTGCTGTAAAGGCCAAATTTAAAGAGTTTTATTCATGCATTCATTCTGTTCATGAGCATCTGGAGGGGGTGAAACATCACACACACACGGCTTAGAGTGAACTTTGTAATAGTCAAGGTGTTGACACCGCATTTGATGTGTATCATCTGTAGATTCAGTGAAGTTATTACCCAGACCCTCATCCATGCTTTCATAACCTCCCGGCTGGATTACTGCAATGGAGTCCTGTAGAACTCAGCTGCCAGGGTTCTCACGCACACTAAGCCCTGGTAGCACATCACCCCCACTCTCATTCACTTCCACTGGCTCCCTGTTAAGTACCGCATCTCCTATAAACTCCTCCTCCTCACTTACAAATCCCTGCATGCCCTTGCCCCCCAAAACCTGGCTGACCTCCTCCACCAACACACTCCATCCCTGAACCTACGGTCTTCGGACCTGGGTCTCCTTTCCATACCCCGGACTAAGCTGCGGACTTTTGGAGGCAGAGCCTTCAGTGTGGCAGCCCCTACTATGTGGAACTCTCTCCTTCCTGACATCCCCAGTGCCCCAACCCTGTACAGTTTTAAGAAATCAGTCAAAACGCACCTTTTCCTCAAGGCCTTTCCCTGTTAGATAGTGTTATCCCCACCTACACCCCCAGACCCCCTACCTGACCCTGTGAAGTGACCTTGGGTTTCTTGAAAGGCGCTATATAAATACCAGTTATTATTACTATTATTAATGTTCTATTTGATCACCTACTTTGTTAGTTTAAGTCCAAATCTGCAGACGACTCTCTGATTTCTACTTGAGAGGACTCAGCTGAGCACATACACACAAACTCTGACTGAGCAGCACCTTTCTCTTTCTCATCCTCAAATTTTGGAGGCTCAAACAGTTTATAGAAACACTCTCCCGAGCAAAGATCACAAACATTCAGAGGTTGTATTCAAATAACTTTTTTTCACTAAGGAACTTCTTGTGTGTAAAAGCGATGGTGCAAAGACAGCACAAAGCTGAGCTGAGTCAGGTTAAATAGACTGAATGTGTGAATTTTCAGTTTGTAGTGTTTGTAGGATTTTGGCCTGTCGATTAAAATAATAAGCACATCTGATGTGACATGGGACTCTTAAAAACTGTTTTTGCAGATTCATTTATTTTACGAACAAAACTCTGATAGTAAAAGTTCAAAATAAGCCTTACTGCCTTATTTAAGTCCAGCAGACATGAATTCATTGTACCTTTTCCTTCCTCACAGCCAAGAAGCTTCCTAAGAACGAGCCTCAGGGTGGAGCAGGCACCAGTGGACGAGCCCGTGTTGGTGTGGACCTGCAGGAAGCTGCACCACAGGGCAGGAGTGGTCAGTGCTGTGGGGGCGGGAACTAACTAACTAACTAACACATCATCGAGTCAGCTGATCCAACCAATCTACAGCTTCGATCAACCAGACCAGATATTAGCCAGCTGTCAAACAACGTCCCATCGGTCAAACCAAACCATGGCAGGACCAACAATCCGACAAGCACCAATAGACTGTTTGGCAATCGAGTCCTCTGGCCAGAGAACCGCCAGAGCCCCACTGACGGTTCAAGATTATGAACCAACAGACCAAGAAATCACAGAATCATGTTTTAACCCCAGGAAACGCCAATCCATGACCTCTTTAATGATGATGGACACTTGACATCACCTTAGGGGAGAAAAAAAAAAGTCCCATTCATGGAAGAAGAAAAAAGTATATAATTCATTATAAATGGCACTTGATATGGCCATCCTTTCATATTTTGTTTCTGTGCTTGTATAAAGGAAAAAAAATAACATGACAAGGAATTAAAACGGGCTGATTGGTCCTGTTCTGTCTCTTCTCCTCCCTGCTTCCCTCATGCACCTGAAATTACAAAATAGTCTCCATCATGGTCTCCTGACTTCAAAGTTCAGTCCAGGTGCATGCAGCAGTCCTTCACTTTTCTGTCTGGTTCCTGGTCAGCGTCCTGGGAGACGAGAGGAGAGAAGGTTCCTAACAGCAGAGCGGGGGTTGGCAGATATTTGCTTATCTATAGAGCTGTGTAGATTGAATTATTACATTGTTATTGTTATCACTATTATTATTACTTCAACTTCTTTTGACACCGGCTGTTCAGTATGATTTCAAAGCCTCAACTCTAAGGTTTTACAATCATCCATCTATGTTATCAAACCATATACAGTAAATAGTACTTTATTAACATCGTCACCCATGGGTAATTTTAGCATTAATATAATGTTTTCAAATCATCATTGTACAATGACAAAATACAAAAAGCAAGATTTGTTTCCTTGACCAAAATCACGACTGTGTATTGACAACATTGCTGTATTTGTATCAGACTTTTCAAGTTTATAATCAATTAGTAGTTACTGTCTAAATATCTTCCCAATCTCTACATGATGTTTTGTTAACCTTAATTATTACGTGATGGATTTTTTTTTTATGTCTTAATTTTTTTTTCTGAAGATCTATGGTATTAAATGCACTGGTTCTGTCTCATCATCTTTGTGAATTGAAATGTTATCGTCAGCTTCCTTTTGTCTTTTTCTTCTCTCTGTTTTTACTCTTCATATCAGGGAGGGATTTCTTTCAACAGTGTTGTCATCCTGTTATGGCATCAACAACTAGCACAACAGTACCTGCACAGCAAGTGGGGGAATAATGGGAGGTGTGGGTTATGGGTTAGAGAAGGAATAATGTAATTTTACCAATAAACAAGGGGAAGATACCTCTTCTGAATGTCTGATCTTTTCATCACATCCTAGAATTATGAAACAGTCAATATGTAACTATGCTTTGAATATCTACAATGATGCTATCCTATCACATTTAAGAAAACACACAACCTGTTTTTTTTTACCCTCAAAAAAGCTATGTATAGAATTTATTTACTTATATTAAGAGATAATACAGTATAGTGACGTGGATAGCATTTATATTCATATCAAACACCCCTTAAGTCCCCAAACTACACATTTAATGTATTTATAATTCTCAATAAAACACTTTTCATTATTTCCTACCACTGTACCAACTGAAAATGAAATTGTGGAATTATTTTTAATTAATTAAAGTAGGGACATTATTTTGGTAAGTAACAACCGGAAGTGGAAGTAATATTATGTACATTGACTATAATTGACGAATATTAAAATAACCTGCAGTTCACGTCTATGGCCACTAGAGGGCAGTAGATGTCTACTAGGATACCTTTTCATTTCATCAGCATTAGTTCTTGAGAAATGAGTACAGTCTATTTCTTCCACATTAGAAGGAACGTTTGAACACTTCCAACTCTGACATTTACCAGAAAATACTGAACAGACACACCGTTTGATTTTGACCGTGTTGTAGTTACATAATGTGGCCACTAAAGGTTTTTTTGACACTCTTAGGGGCGTCAAACTCATTTCAGTTCAGGGGCCACATACAGCCCAAGTTGATCTGAAGTGGGCCGGACCATTAAAATCATAATATAGTAACCCTATAAATCACGACAACTCTACATTTTTCAGTTTGTTTTAGTGCAAGAAAGTACAAATACATTCTGAAAAATTTTAAATTTAATGATCTATCTTTTTACATAAACTGCTGTATTTTTGCCATGATGAGTCTCATAGTGGGCCGAAAATTTTACTCTTTAAGCCCTGGAACCTGCTGCGAACACACCAAACACACAGGTTACCCATTCACCTGACACTGAGTGTAATGTTAACAGCAAAAGAACAGAGATTATAATAATGAAGAAGGTAAAGTGGACTATTTTGGACCTCTCAGCTCCAGCATGAACAGTTTGCTTGCTGGACAGTGTTGTATTCAGGGGTGTAGTGCTAGTAGTGACCTATGACGTATGCACATGTATGGTAAGGACGCGCACAATATGAAGAAGAAGAAGAAACGTACTTTATTAATCCCCAGGGGGGAAATTAAATTTTTTCACTCGTGTTGTTTTTCGGTCATGCTACACGCACAGTTTTTTGCACACACACATGCAGTGGACTTGCACTTTGGGAGAGATGTCAGAGTGAGGATACTGCCATCAACCAGTTGGGGGTTCGGTTCACTGCACCTCGGCAGTGCCCAGGCAAGTGAACCAGCACTTCTCCAGCCACCAGTCCACTTGCCAAACTTCGTCCATACTGGGAGTTGCACCGATGACCCTTTGGTTCCCAAGCCAAGTCCCTATGGACTACTGCCGCCCCCAAATATGTGGCTCCTTTCGAAGATTGTGGATCCACTGTTCCTACTGTGACAAGTTTACATATATGTAAACTGTAGGGATATTTGCATCATCTTATAGTGCTCTAAAAAGTATTTATGAATCTCAACCAGATTATGCAAACAGCAAATCATCTATTTTGTCACTATGAGAAAAAAAAGTCCTATGAGACTATGATTTTATGTGACCCCCAGAGGACAAATTTGAATTAGTAGTTACTTTTATTGAAAAATTACAGGTAATGTCTTTGTAATTTTTTCCAGTTGCAAAGTTGTTGTTCCACGGGCCGGATTGGAATCTCTGGCGGGCCGGTTTTGGCCCGCGGGCCGCATGTTTGACACCCCAAACGCATCATTGCACGGAAACCAGAGAGTTCTACAATTTCCGCTGAAGGCATTCAAAATAAAATGACTTAAAGGCTAGTGAATACTTTTTGTCTGATGGAACTGGAAATAGTAATGAGTGAATGCAACCTAATGGCACATTAACATGCTTACTTTGCGGTGGCCTTAATGATGTATTGAGGCGGCCAATTAATTAATACATTAGTAAGATAAGATAATGTATTTGTCCCCCGTTGGGGAAAATTGTCCCCCGTTGGCGAAAATTATTTTGTTACAGCAGCTTACAACACGGGACAGGAGAATACAACAATGTACTAACATAGTTAACATAGTTAATGACAAGGGTGAAATAGAATAGAATAGAATAGAATAGAATAGAATAAAATAGAATAGAATAGAATAGAATAGAATAGAATAGAATAAAATGAAATGAAATAAAATAAAATAAAATAGAATGAAATAAAATAAAATAAGATGGAATAAAATAGAATAAAATAAAATAAAATATTATATTATATTATATTATATAATACAATATAATATAATATAATATAATATAATATAATATAATATAATAAAGTAAAAATAAAATAAAATAAAATATGGCAACTATTACAGATATATACACTCTATGTACACTTCTATCTGATAAATAGACAAGGTAAGTTATTGCACGATAAAAATTGCTATATATATAATATAATCGCATTTTATCAATTTGATACTGTGTCGAAATGTCATGTTCAGAGGATTAAATCACGTATGCACTTCTCTATAAACATCTCTGTTAGGGTGAAAAACAAACACTTTAAATTTACATTTACAATCTGAAAATATAGCTACGGTTCCCTTAAATCCGATTTTGTCGCCAGTCCTTGAAGGCAGCTCCTCCTCAGTACGAGGAGTGGAAGAAGAGCCGAGCAGCGTGGATATGTCGGACCCGGCGGCGCAGGCCTTGCAACCCCGGCTTCTCCAAGCCCAGTCAGCTGGGTCAGCTGGGTCCAGTACTGCCGCGACAGGCTCTGGGTCCGGGAGCAGTGACCCGGCGAGACCGGGACTGAGCCAGCAACAGCGTGCAAGCCAGAAGAAAGCCCAAGTCCGAGCTTTCCCACGGGCGAAAAAGCTCGAGAAACTTGGCGTCTTCTCCGCATGCAAGGTAGCTAGCATAGCCAAAGTTCACAACAACAAAGCACACCTCGGTTCTACTTACATTAGTGTATGTATGGCTGCAGACTACAGCTCAGTCAAGGAGCCTTTAACAAAACAATAAACACACATTTCAGTAACATAGCTTGTAGTGAACTTTTGTAGCTAGCTAGCTCTGTAGCTAGCCAGCATCAGTCTGCAGGATCCTTGTTATTATATTTATCAGGGTGTCTGCATTAACAAGCAGATGGACACACAGGTTACACATTCATCAACCACTACAATCAAAAGCTGAGTCATTTTCTAAATCCCTCTATTTGCTGTAAAACATGTTCTGCTTATTCTCAGGCAAGTGATACATGCAAGTGCAATGGGTGGAAAAATCCCAATCCACCGTCAGCCACACGGATGGACCTGCAGCAGCAAGCAGCCAGCCTGAGTGAGCCCTGCCGCAGCTGTGGACATGCTCTGGGTACAAACTAACCCTCCTCCATAATATGCAGTCCATATATAGATACTCTGTACAGCTTAGCCTTTCTCCTAATGGTTTATAAACACAGTGTATTCTGGAGAGTTCTTGATTCACAATGCATTCTGACTCTGATGATGTTTCTCTGCTGAGTCACTGATGTAGCACCTTGCTTTACAGCTGATCATGTGTCCCATCTGGAGAATGTGTCTGAGGAGGAGATTAACAGGCTGCTGGGGATGGTGGTGGATGTGGAGAACCTGTTTATGTCCGTGCACAAAGAGGAGGACACTGACACCAAACAGGTCTACTTCTACCTTTTCAAGGTAAGCACACCTGTGTCTCAAAATATAACGGGTCAAACCGAGACTAGAGGGTGACACGGGAGTGGATTTTCACTCCTGTCCCATCCCACTCCCACAGAATGAAATCTTGTCCCATCCCAATCCCAGGCCAGGGTTAAAACAACTCCTTTCCTGTCCCACTCCTGGTAAAATGACTCCCACTCCCATCCAGCTCCCATTCAGAATGACTCCCGCTCCTGTACCGCTCCCTTTTTTTTTCTTCTTTTAGTCTTTAGACAATAAATACCTCAACAAACAAAAGTGCATAAAGGCATTACCTTCACAATTCCCATACTGTACCTGAGTTTTGGAAAACTAAGACCGGAGCACTCATCTCAGAGTAGGTGTACGCTCCACTTTTGATTTTTGTCAGCACTTCACTTTCACTTCACATCAGAAAACCTGTTCGTTTTTGCATTATTTAAGGACACAACACAGACATGCTCCTCCGCCTGCAGTGCACTGATCAGCTGTTCAGGTCTGCAGCTTCAAAGTCATAAAAATACAACTAAACTTAATAATGAGGGATTCTGACCGTGCCGATGTCATGCCGTGTACTGCAGACACATGTGGACACCTTTATGAGGCAGAGTTTACAGAGGAAAAGCTGATTTAATGCACAGGAGGAAAAAAAGGTAGAAACTTCAGAGCTAAACTGGAGAGTAGGAGAGATTCCCATGTTACCTGGTGGTGCAGTGAGTAAACTATGAGCTAATGTTTACAGTTTACACACAATAAACCGAGAAAACTTCTTGCTGTCACAAGTAAGACTTTAACAACAGTCCCTCTAGACCTTCCCACTCCCATCTGCTCCCGTTAACTTTTTATCCTGTACCGTCCCAATCACGGGATTAATAGCAAATGTGACTCCCATTCCACGGGAATCCTGTGACCTGTGGGATTCCCGAAGAAATGTCAGCTTCTAAAACAGACCTACCGATGAGTGTGAGTCCTTCCATTGTTAGCCTGTGTCATCATTCAACAGTTAACACCAGTCTTCCTTTTTAACCCTGTTTCCCGTCAGTTGCTGAGGAAATGCATCCTGCAGATGAGCCAGCCGGTTGTTGAGGGATCTCTTGGGAGTCCACCGTTTGAAAAGCCCAACATTGAGCAGGTGAACATGAAACTATAATCATCTTCAGGTCATGTCCTGATGTGCTGCAGTAGCTGAAAACTAAAATCGATTGTCCTGCCTTCTGCTAAGGATGGGCATGCCTCTCATGCGTTCCTTATCCTCTCTGTCCTTTCCATGCATGCTTTAGTTTATTGTATTGTCTATGCACTCATCTCTGTTACTCCACCCTTCTTTTCTGTAGGGAGTTTTAAATTTTGTTCAGTATAAGTTCAGCCACCTGGCACCAAAGGAAAGGCAGACCATGTTCGAGCTGTCAAAGATGTTCCTCTTGTGCCTAAACTACTGGAAGCTGGAGACGCCGACACAGTATCGCCAGCGCACCCAGAAAGACGATGGAACGGCATACAAGGTTGACTACACCAGGTGTGTGTGCATGTGTTGTTACTGCATTATTTTAATATGTTGGATCCTGATAACAGTCTTTACAGTATGAGTCTCTTTTCCTCTGTGACTCCCAGGTGGCTTTGCTACTGCCACGTCCCTCAGAGTAACGACAGCCTCCCGCGCTACGAGACCACTCAGGTGTTCGGCCGCAGTTTGCTCAAGTCCATCTTCACTGTGACACGTCGACAGCTGCTGGAGAAGTTCAGGGTGGAGAAGGACAAACTGCTACCAGAGAAACGCACACTCATCCTCACACACTTCCCCAAGTAGGAACACACTCTCTTAAAACAGTCTGTGCAAGCATGTTTGTACCTTTCACAGTTTGTCCCAGTCTTTGGCGTCAGTAGTTCTTTTAAATGAGGAATAAATCTGTCATCTATCTCTGAACTCTCCTATCATAGCTAGTTTTCCACACTTTTGGTTTGCTTCTCATGTGAGCCCCATCTTCCTTCTGTTTTTGCTTAAAAAATAATTTTTGGCTCTGAATGATGTCAGGTTCTTGTCCATGCTGGAGGAGGAAATCTACGGCGATAATTCACCCATCTGGGAGGCTGACTTCACCATGCCAGCCTCTGACGGCACACAGCTGGGGCATCAGACAGGTGAGGTTGTTGCACAGCCCAATGGATATTTGGATAGTTTTAGCCATGCACTGAACATATAAACATGTAGTGATTCAGCTTTTTTATTTCTGCATGGCATGACGGCCATGAGCGATGAGTTCTGTTCTCAAAATCATCAACGCTGTAAACCTACCCAATGCTGTGCAACAGTTAAAATGTGGAAAATCCCATTTCAACAAGGGTCTGATTTTGGGTTAAAGATATATGTAATTAATAGTCTGATGACAGATCCAAGCTGCAGATCTAAGCTGCAGCTCACCTGAAAGAGGTGAACAGGCAGGGATGGACAGAACAGTTTACATTTCTCTTATTTCTGTATTTAATTTGTGGGTATACGTGCAGGAATTATGAGTCTAAATGTGCAATTTCCACATTTACTTAAAGCAACTTTCATTTCGTCAGCCTCTTCATATAAAACTGTATCTCTTTGCCCGTCCTCCTCATATGTGCATGTGCTGGGATTATCTATGTTGCATGGTAGCAGGAATCACTGACATCAAAATAACTCGCTCCTCTAGCTGATGGTCTGGTTTTCTCTTGTATGTCTTTTTGAGATGTCAGTATTAAAATTCGTTTGGTTTTATAATCTTCAAAAACCCATCACGCTTTCTTTAAAGCTAGGGTTGGTAGTCAAGGAAAACTAGCATGAATTTGAATGTAGCATTTCCTCAGGACTCCATCTAACCCCCCCCCTCCTCCAAAACGACGCCCCCGCTCACATGCACTAGCGCCACTGATTCGCGACCATATGATGGTGACTGATTCAAAACCGGTCCTCAGCACATCGTCTGTGTTTTGCACTACGTCAACTCATGTCTCACTCAGCAGTGAGAAAACACCAAAACATTATGTGAAAGTTAAAAACACAAACAAACATGAAATGTAAGTGCAGGAGGCGGGCACAACGGCAGGACGGGATTTGATTGGTTTCATAATTTGGCTCCTGATGGCAGGGATTGGTTGGTGTTTTCTCAGGTTTAATCCGGCTGTAGATAGCAGTTTTTTTTTCGCTCTTTTTTAAGAACACATTATGTATTGATTACCATCGGGACATAAAGATCATTTTAACCAGTATAACAAAAAGTGTATCTAAATCTGACTACCAACCCCAGCTTTAAGGTGTTATTACAGATTTGTTTAGAGTCATGCAGATGTCATACTTGCCCTGTTGTGTGTGTGTGGTTTGTATTAATTACCTTGTCGTCTCTTTATGGCAGTGATCAGTCCGGCTGCAGTGTCCGGCTCTCCTGCACTGCCAAAGGGTCTGAGCAGTATCTCCTCTCTGAGCAGCATGGATGCTACAGGAGCAGAACCCATCACAGGTCAGTGAGCCCTCTTCTACTTTTAGATTCTCCTTACCTGACTTCAATCAGCCTCTGTAGCTTTTTGAATTGATTTATGAGATTTAAAGCCACCGCAAAGAACTGGAACAAAGTGGTGACTACACAGATTCTCCAAAATGACTGTAGAAAAGTATTTCTTGGAACATCACATCACTCAGGGGGATTTTCTCTGCATGCTGCTCGTGTTGTTCTTATCTGTGACTCTCTGTTCAGGAGAGAAACGTAAACTCCCTGACGCCCTCACCTTGGAGGACGCTAAGAGGATCCGTGTGATGGGGGACATTCCCATGGAGCTGGTCAATGAAGTCATGATGACAATCACTGACCCTGCTGCCATGCTGGGACCAGAGGTGAGTGTTTTCCTCTCTGGTGACTCATTGAGGTTAATTTGTTCAGACTGTTGTGCTAACAGTAATATGTTTATGTCGTTAGACTAATCTGCTGACGCCTAACGCTGCCCGCGATGAGACTGCCAGGCTGGAGGAGAGGCGGGGCATCATAGAGTTCCATGTGATCGGAAACTCACTTTCCCAGAAGTCCAACAAGAAGATTCTGATGTGGCTGGTCGGCCTGCAGAATGTCTTCTCTCATCAGTTACCTCGCATGCCCAAAGAGTACATCACCAGGCTGGTGTTTGACCCGTAAGTACAGGATGTCACACCCACAGTTGGGCACAGTCGAGTCGCCATGATCCAAGTCCAGTAAGCAATTTAATGCAAACACATGATATCCATAAAGATCTCTGGATTACTTCAAATCTACCTATGCTCTTACTCAAGGTGTCTGTGATCCATTTTAACGTGTCAGAGCCGGGTTTGGATCCTTCTTCTTTCTCAAGTTAACAACCTCACAGTATACACTCAGATTGATGGGTATTTAGGCTCTTTGTAGGGATCCAGATCATTTGGCACGGCAAGAACCGGCTCTTTCTGCTCCCAAATAGCTCCTCATAGTTTTGATCATGAACAGTAGCTAGCTGGCTCTAAAAGCCGAGTCGTTCCCGATGACACTTCACTGGGCTGGCCCCCCAGCTCAGCGTGTCTCCAGCCACAATGCTGTGTTCCTGCAGTGAAGTCACGTAAAGCATGAATGATGAAGCCAAGAAACTGAATTGAACAGAAGTTAAAGGTTTCAGTAATCATTTTTTAAACTAGTTTAAAAAACAACCGGGCTGATAATTAACAAGTAACAGATTAACGGACGTGTGCTCAGCTCTGGTCGCACCGCAAGTCACATTCAGCTGTTGGCATGTGTTCTGATTTCTCCAACTATTCACAGGAAGCACAAGACCCTCGCTCTTATCAAGGACGGCCGTGTCATCGGTGGCATTTGTTTTAGGATGTTTCCCACTCAGGGCTTCACTGAGATTGTCTTCTGTGCCGTCACATCCAATGAGCAAGTTAAGGTGAGCATTTCTCTCTTTGGGAGGCTGGTGCCAATCCAAGTAAACAAAGAAGGTGTGTGCAAATACTATCATGTTAGTACTGACTTTTTTTGCATGTATTGCAGCCTTAAAGGAATTACTAAGTCAGTATTAAGCTGTGTCTCTGTCAAAGTATGCATTTAAAGTATGAACTCCTGCAGCTGTAGTCAACGTTCTGTGTCTCTGAGGGGCAGCTTTGCACAGCAGCCCGCTTTGTTGTTCTTTGCAGCAGCATTTGCATCACTTGTGCAAAGCTGTTGACCCGGATGAACTTAAGACTACCGGGTTTGAATTTAGCAAGAGTACACAGCCAAAGAAATTCAGCCGAGCAAGGCCGATGCTGCTATGCGTCCTGGTAGATGTAGGCACTGTGGGCATAGCTATGGGAGCTAAGTACCCAGTATTCCAGAGCTTATTCACTTTGAATATCTGAGATGTCAGAATACTTTACCTACAGAGGTTTTGTCTTTATACACTTTTTGGCCCACAAGACACCACTACTAATACAGAGACATGGTTAAATGGCCATCCCTTACCAGGTGAAAGGAATGCTTCATGTGCACATTTCCCATCAAAGATCAAAGATGAAGCTTGTTTGATAAACTGGAAAACATATCAGGTTCAGACTCTGCAAAAGAACATTGATCTTTGCCGGAGACTCAGCTTCACTACATGTATTTCCAGTGTTTCTTCTTCCATCCGCCCTGAAGCCATCGCACCTTTTTGTTGAAAAACCTCACAAATTCAATTACTAGAACAAACTGAAAAGCCTTTTTTAAAACAAACCGAGGTTTTCATGCTTTTCTGTTTTCAATTGAAGGGCTACGGTACCCACCTGATGAACCACCTGAAAGAGTACCACATCAAACACAACATCCTCTATTTCCTCACGTATGCTGATGAGTACGCCATTGGCTACTTCAAGAAACAGGTACCACAGCCGTGACACGCACATTAGCTCTGCCTCGCTCTTCAGCCGCCATCTCGTCCTTTTAGTAATTTCTTCCTCCCTGGCAGGGCTTTTCCAAAGACATCAAAGTGCCGAAGAGTCGATACCTGGGATACATCAAAGACTATGAGGGAGCGACCCTCATGGAGTGTGAGCTGAACCCCAGAATCCCTTACACTGAGCTCTCCCATATCATTAAAAGACAGAAGGAGGTATGTGAAGCTGGGAGATCATGTCTTTAAGGAAAAACAGGTATTGTGATGTGAATGTTGTATTTGTAAACACCACCTACATCTCAACTGAAAACAGATTATCAAGAAGCTGATTGAGAGGAAGCAGAGCCAGATCAGGAAGGTGTACCCGGGTCTCACCTGCTTCAAAGAGGGAGTGCGGCAGATCCCAGTGGAGAGCATCCCGGGCATAAGTGAGTGTTTGATTTATGTGTTATGAAAAAATACACTACAGTTTATCAGTTTACTCACAGGTTTTTTTCTTTCAGGAGAGACGGGCTGGAAACCCAGTAGCAAAGACAAAGGGTAAGCCTTTATATATTATATTTTATATTATTTAAATCTGTGACCTCATCTGGGTGCTTAGTCAGGTGCACTTACAATCCAAATTCCCCAAAAAGTTGAGACACTCAAAAATTTTGATTAAACAGATCTTCTTCTTGGTTTTCAAATCATTTATTATAATAATACATTTTATGTGTTACACACTTTACATTCAGAAACAAATCCCAAAGTGCTACATGACCAGAGGTGGGTAGAGTAAACCGAAACAGTACTCAAGTAAAAGTACTGTTACTTTATAATGATGTTACTCAAGTAGAAGTAAGAGTACTCATAGAAATAAGTACTTGAGTAAGAGTAAATAAGTACCTAAAAAAAAAAACTACTCAAGTAGTGAGTAACTTGTGAGTAGTATCATATATAAAATTGTACTGTATTGGAAATGCTAATAACAATGTGAAGTGCACACTGCCTTTAATAAAGTGACAGAAATAGGAAAATGCCAAAATGAATGCTGTTAGGCATGGTTTACTTTCAAACATTAAAGAAAGAAAAGCTGCAATGTGCTCAAACTAATGTACCCGCTTTCATTTTTTAAAACAAGCTGAAACTTCAAACTCTGTCTGAGATGTGATCAGAACTCCAGAACATTAATACTCCAACATTACAATAAAAAATATATCTATGCCTTCCAAACTTTCTTTTTTAACCTTTAACTTATTTTCAGTACATCTTACTTAAAAACATAACTTGAAAATACTAAAACAACTTGGAAGTGTTTAAAAAGGCCATGAACTCAGTCCTGAAGAATCTCTCTGAGGTGACTGTTGAGCTTCAGAAGCAGCTGTTTTTATCAGCATGCTACCTTACTGCTCTTATAAGTTACTTTAGACTACTTTCCAACATTTCTAACATGCTTTTAAGATTTAATGTTAACCAGTATGATCCTAAGCTTACCTAACTGATAACTCAATATAACATGCTTTTAAGATTTAATATTAACTAGTATGATCCTTAGCTTACCTAACTGATAACTAACTATAACATGCTTTTTAAGATTTAATATTAACTAGTATGATCATTAGCTTACCTAACTGATAACTAACTATAACATGCTTTTTAAGATTTAATATTAACTAGTATGATCATTAGCTTACCTAACTGATTACTCACCATGACATGCTTTTTAAGATTTAATATTAACTAGTATGATCCTTAGCTTACTTAACTGATAACTCACCATGACATGTTTTTTAAGATTTAATATTAACCAGTATGATCCTTACCTTACCTAACTGATAACTCACCATGACATGTTTTTTAAGATTTAATTGTTCTATAAGCTCAAGATTTCAACCGTATAGACAAAGTAAGCAGCGCATAATGTGACTGTTTCTCCTCGTCATTTAGAAGTTATGAGAGAGTCCGGATGTTGGGTACAGGGTAAACATGTTCCTCCAAAGGGGACGCAGGTATTACGCAGCCTCTCTCCCCAGCTGTAGGTGGAGGAGGGGGCGGAGCTACTTCTCCGTTCATTCAGTGTTGAGGCTATTTATAGCTCTGGATCAGAAGGAGCTGCGTGAGAGATCGGCTGAGTATAAAACAATATAAAATGAAGAAAAAAGGAACGGTAAAAGTAGCGAGTGGACAGCCCAATGTAACAAAGTAAAAGTACATATTTTTTAACACAAATGTACTTGAGTAGGAGTAAAAACTACTTTGCAAAACAAATACTCTCAGAAGTACAATTTTTTGAAAAAACTACTCAAGTATATGTAACGGAGTAAATGTAACTCGTTACTTCCCACCTCTGTACATGACACATTTCAGTCATTTTGTTTGAATTGTTTATTGTAGCAGCAAATACATATTACATGTTTGGAGCCCAGGCTTCGACCCCATCACTCCCTGCAGATAAGTTTACATGGACACATTGAGGAGTGATGAGCAAAACATACTAAACTCACCCCGGAGCCTGCAGGTGGATGCTGGGGTGGTGGTGGGGATGAAAGAATATGCAGCAATAGGAATGCAGGGCAGCAGAAGCGTTGACAGGCAGAGGGAGGTATGGGAGATTTTCCTGGTTTAACTAGACCGCCAAATTGAGATGCAGAAGGCGTGATTGGATGACGGTTATGAGAGTGGGACATGTGACATATGTATAGCAGTGCAGCTTGAGTTGTCTGCCTGAACTAGCTTGCAGGTGTCGCTCAATTAATGATACAAGCAAGGGGCGCTGGTGGCCTAGCGGTCTAAGTGCCCCACGTACAGAGGCCAGAGTCCTCGTCGCCGGTTCAATTCCCAGCCAGTCGACCATTTCCTGCACTTCTTCCCCCACTCTCTACTCTCCACATTTCCTGTCTCTCTTCAGCTGTTCTATAAAAGAAAGGCAAAAAGGCCAAAAAATATAACATGATGAAACAAGCAAAAGTAAAAACAGTCAAAAAATTGCAGACACTTGTTAAAAACAGTGTAGTTAAATAAAACAGATAAAAGCAGCAGAGGAGGTCAGATAGAAACTAGGGAAATGCCCTCAGAAAGAGAGGTTTCAACCATGTTTCATTAAAACTAGTGCAGAGACAACATATCAGATGTTGTGACTGAAAACACAAATACTCATTTTAAATGTCATGCACGCAAAACATTTTTAAAAAGTTGGGACTCTGACAAAAAAACACTGAAGACGTTTTGTAATTCTACAAATATAAGACCTGGAGTAACATCGCCATACCATATGAAAAGGTCACAATATGATAATATCATAATAAAAAATCCACGATATGATATTATTGTGATATAAACAAATAAAGAGGATACAGGGGAATAATTTAGTGTTGCAGTCCTTTCAATGCAACAACAAAAAGTCATTTTTTCTGTACAGTCAGCGTGCAGAAAGTTAATATTTCACTTCTTATCTCCATGTTTTGTAGGAAAGAGGTGAAGGATCCTGATGTGTTATATAACATGTTAAAGAATCTCCTAGCCCAGATAAAGGTAGGTGACACACACACGGTCATACACACACACACACACACCACAGGAATAACTAGATGAGAGGCTGACCAGGACTTTGTGATCTCCACAGACTCATCCTGATGCCTGGCCCTTCATGGAACCTGTGAAAAAATCAGAGGCTCCAGATTACTACGAGATCATCCGCTTTCCCATCGGTGAGCAAGCATCTCTGAGATTACACCACAGCTCTCCCTCTCTTTCTCTCCGAGTTCTAATTAATTCAGATTTGTGTTTCTTCTCTTCTCCCTCCTCGTCCTCCACAGACCTGAAGACCATGACGGAGAGACTTAAGAACAGATACTATGTGACCAAGAAGCTTTTCATTGCCGACCTGCAGCGGATCATCAGCAACTGCCGCGAGTACAACCCTCCAGACAGCGAGTACTGCAAGTGCGCCAACACCTTGGAGAAGTTCTTCTACTTCAAATTAAAAGACGGAGGCTTGATCGAGAAATGAACTCTTCTGTTTGATGAATGCAGAGTAACTTTGACAGCAGAGATGCACCGAGGGGAGCAAATCACGAGGAGGACATTTCTAGCTGTTGTCATATCTGAGTTAATAGAGGGGATACGTACACAACTGACAAACTGTACAGGGGAGTTATTGGACTGGAACAAATCTAACTTAATGTGGTTGTTTGAAAATATCAGAGCCAGTTGAGCGTTACAAAGTGTCAAAATGGCATTAGCTTTCCCCTTATAGTCATCTTCAGCCATTTTCTATTGTGTAGTACTCACAGTGTGTTAATAATCTGCATCAACACGTTTCATTAAGTGTACCAAAGGTAAAGGTCCAAATCACAACAATGCCACGCTTTTCCACTCTTACTTAGAATATGGTCGACCTGGTTTTGTCACATTATCGCCGTTTATTCATTCCAATGTCCCATTCATCACACGAGATGTGTGTGTGTGTGTGTAGTGTAGAGATGCTTTCATAGAAACTGGACCTCGGGACCTAAAGCCACGTTGCCTTCTGTTACTGACACACTTGAACATCCCAGCCATCTTCATGGGTTTTAAGAGAAATAGTGTGCGTGGGTGGAAGTTCTTAAAACACTTAGACACTAGATGGATAATCCAATATTATTTAAGTAGTCTTGAAATAGTGAAACCATATGTTTGGTTAAAAATGAATCTAATACAATTGCTGAAACTGTTTATTTAAGTGAGATGAACGTTGGCTGGTTATAGCTCTTAAGAAGTCATGACTTGTTGCTGTTTGTTTTCATTCCAGTGTATATTCAGTATCTTTGAATATCAATTATTACTTTTGGGTCAAAAAAAGTAATAACTGATCATTTGGACTTGAGAAGCATTATTTACAATATTCTTTCTCAGACTGTCTGATAACAAGACTCCTTTGTTGCAGCCTCACTCTGGGCTCATTTAAGACTCTGCTTGTGATGGACTGGGCATTCACTTCTTTTAGCACTTGTGTGCTAAACAAAACAACATCCCCAATCGCTGCCTTCAAGAAAATACTGTCGATGTAGAGTTGACAACACTTCATTCATACACTTCAGTTTGTACACCGTTTTCCACAAGCAGGGTTTTACTCCACACATTTAGAGGTTACACAGTAGAGACGCTTTTACAATGTCACAGGTGGTACTGTATTTGTCAGCATTGATTTGTTTTCTTTCTGGACTCTGTGGTATAGTCACTTCCACAGGTTGCAATGTTGTCACAGGTTTACCGGGTAGTTTGTGTTGATGAAACGTTAACATGGAGAGGGACATGCTTGAAGTACGCTCCTCAAAGTGAGTCAGAGAACTCTGGTTAATTTAAAGCAACACACACAGGCTGTGGTAGACATTAATGCATGGCGAGCAGTTTACAAATGAAACATGTTCAACCTTTAGTCTCTCTTGTTGCAGTTTTTTTACAGTGCTATAAACATTGTAACGAAAACATCTCTGTTCAGCTGTTGTTGTCAAATAGAGTGCTTCCTGAGACGCAGGGAGAACCTGTCCCATGCTGGTTGAGTCTGCTTGTTGAATGTCCCATTGACTTTTGTATGTGTGTGTCTGTGTGTGTGTGTGAGACTGTGTTTATTTTGTACTTGAATCATGACTAGCTTTGAACTAAAGAAGTGATGTCAGTGTTGCATTATTCAGGGTTGTCGATAGCATACTTGTCCCTCAGTCTACCTATGCTGCATTTCAGATTTTCTAAAACAAAAAAAAAGGTCAGTCTGAGTGAACTTTCTGCCTGTGGGAGGACGGCTCTCTAGTTATAAATACCATTTACTGTAACTGTAATACTATTCATGAGAATTAAACATTTTTTAAATAAAGATTTCTTCAAAGTGCAAGTGGTCTCTTAAGTTTGAAGGAAACATCAGGAACCTGTTAAGCTGAACAAAGAGACACATTGTGTGGATTGAATGACATGATTTGGACCTAAATCAAATTTGGGGATTTCCGAAGAAACAAAACAAAGCAGTTTGAAACCGGCAGGACAACTTTTACCTTGATGTATTTTTATGACTTATTAGGAAGCAAGGAAAAATTCTTGCATAATCAGCAAACAAGTTCCAAGTTGGAGGCCTTCTTTTCTGTAAGAGGAGTTGAGGAAGAAACAAAATCTTATTTGAGGGAGTTAAGGACATTAAAGTAGTTTATCAGCTTAAGTCTGTCTGTACATGCTGCTCAGTATTCATCAAACCTATTAATGTGCAGACTACTTTTCAAGTAACTGACACAATCTCAGATTTCAAAACCACTTGATACTTCATTTATACAAGACATGGTCAAGCAATACTCAGGTTACATTGAAGAATGGCATCCAACTGCGGGCTTAGATTTTATGTCTCTCTTAAAGACAGAGTGCCTGTCTTACCAAAACACTTCTCCTGTGTGTTTGTTTCCTTTTTGCATGAATCTGTGTGTTTCAACAGGCCCTGTGTTTCGATTCTCTGATCTAGCACAAGAGAAACAGGCAGGGCCCTGTTAGGGTAAACCGTGTACACTTTGCAGAGGCCTGTCTTTTTTTTAAAGCCCATAAAAAATGCTCCAGCTGTAAGCCGGTCGTTGCATAATGAACACTATCTGTCGTTCCTCCGGGGCCTCCCTCGGTTGGGCCACCAGAGTTCAGATAGCTTTTGCTTTCGTTTCCGTGTTCCTGCATCACACAGCTGATCCCAAAGGAGTATAAAACCCCCCCACCTGGAATATGTGGTGACAGTGGACGAGGAGAGACTACAAAACTCACAGCTGACTGGTGAGTAAAGAAATCTGACTTCCTTTATGATATCTACAAACGTAGACACAAGTGTAGTAGAGTAAGAAGATGGTTTTTAGATAGTGTGATCTTGTGTCTGTCTTTATAAACAATAGGCACTGTGTTCTTCTTGTGTTGACAGGCAGGAGGAAAGTACACAATGGCAGATTTTGGGCTGTATGGGTACCAGGAAGAAGTGGTTGAAAGGGCTATTCGTGGAGAGAACATAATCATCTGGCTGCCGACAGGAGGTGGAAAGACTCGTGCTGCTGTTTATGTGGCCAAAAGACACCTAGAGACCACTAGGAATGCCAAAGTCATGGTCCTAGTAAGCACGGTAAACAATGCACACAAACATAGGCAGAGTGCAGAATCATTACATCGTAATAAACTAAACTAAACACAATGTG
Source organism: Notolabrus celidotus (assembly GCF_009762535.1). NCBI lineage: Eukaryota > Metazoa > Chordata > Actinopteri > Labriformes > Labridae > Notolabrus > Notolabrus celidotus. Next base: position 23,226,865 of record NC_048291.1, read on the forward strand.
CCTCTGATATTTTTACACTCTAGGTTCACCTGGCAGACCAACATTATGAACATGAGTTCAAGGGTCCCCTGGGCAGTGACTACACCCTGGCGTCAGTCAGTGGAGAGAAAGAGGAGAAGGACTTCTTTGGCAAAGTGTTTGAGAAAGCAGATGTGGTCATCTGCACAGCCCAGCTTTTGTACAATGCCATGACAAACACAGAGGAAACCAAGCATGTTGAGCTCTCAGGTCAGTGAGGGAGGCGGTTATGATTGGTTTTCTAACTGCCTTTTAATGAACAAGAAGCCTTGATGCATTTGAGTGTCTTTGAGTACCCAGAAAAAAGCTATATAAGTCAAATCAATTATGTTTCTTTACAGATATCACTCTTCTGATAATTGACGAGTGTCACCACACCAACAAGGACCACGTCTACAACAAGATAATGGCATGCTATGTAGAGAAAAAGTTAGAAGGAGAACAACGGCTGCCACAGATCCTTGGCCTCACTGCGTCACCGGGGGCAGGGGGTGAAACAATCTTGTTCAGAGCTGTGGAGCATGTACTGCAGGTCAGGGTTTATTTACTTGCCTTGTTTTAGTTAACATGAGCTATCTCATCTGATATTCCTTAAGTCTCTGTATCTTCTTCTTCACCCTACTCTCTCTCTCTCCTCAGATATGTGCAAACCTTGATTCAGCCATCGTTTCAACGAAAAACTATGTGCCTGAGCTGAAGGAGAAAGTGCCCCGACCCAAGAAGGATTATGCCATTGTGGAGAAAAGGCCTAAGGTCAGACATTGTTTTCCCTCTCCTTTTTAAATCATAGACCCACTATTTGAAGCATGTCTTAAGACAAAGTGTGCTAGGCTTTAAGTTAAACATCTCAATAATGACTCCAATCAAGACTTCATGTTCTTTCTTGTAGGATCCATTTGGGGATCATCTGAAGGCGATGATGAGCCAAATCCATGAGTTCATGAGCATCCCTCCAGACTTCAATCTGAGACAGTGTGGCACACAAGAGTACGAGATGGATGTGGTGATGCTGGAGAAGCGAGGTAATAACACAGCTGCTTTTTTTTTCCTTGTTAATTAAGGATCTTCATTTAGGTTAGCAAGAAGAACAGGTGTTGTTGCACTCACACAATTTGTCTGTATTTGGAATAGGTGTAAGCGACAACAACAGACGGTTAGCACGATGCGCAGTCCACCTCAGAAAGTACAACGACGCCCTGCTCATCAATGACATTCTGCAAATGATGGATGCCTATTGCTACATGGAGGAGTTCTACATCCCCATATTCAATTCAATTATCGATGGAACAGAGACCTTCCTGGTGGGACTTTACAAAGGTAGAAATAAAACAATATGATGTATTCTTATTTATGTTTGGCCACTTGAGTGTTATTAATGTTAAGATCATGCTTCAGCTTTTCACCCTGCAAGCAATAATATTGCTGTCTCTTCACACAGATAATCAGGGGGAGCTGAGGACACTGGCAAGCAATCCCCTCTATGAGAACCCAAGGATGGCCAGACTGGAGAACATCCTGCTAAAGAACTTTGGTCCAGGTTTGCAATCAAAAGGGATCATCTTCAGCAAAACCCGTCATTGTGCAGGCCGCCTCAACAAATGGGTCCTCAACAATGAAGCCTTACAGGATGCCGGCATCAAGGCAGCCATCCTCACTGGAGCCGGCAGTAACATCAATAACATGACACTGGTATGTTGTTACATAATCCTAACATATTAGCTATAAGTGGTTATAATTCAGATACTACATCTTACATCTTTCTTGTGCATACTTGTAGAACGAGCAGGAAAACACAATCCGCAGTTTCCGCCAGGATAAACTCAACCTCCTGATCTCCACCAGCGTGGCTGAAGAAGGCCTTGACATCCCTGAGTGCAACCTGGTGGTCCGCTATGGGCTGCTTACGAACGAGATCGCCCAGCAGCAGGCCAGCGGACGAGCCAGAGCGAGAGACAGCCAGTATTCAGTGATCGCAGAGGAAGGGGGACCTGAAATACGCAGGGAGAAGACGAATGAATTCCTAGAAGAACTGACCGGAAAAGCCATTGCACAGGTGCAAAATATGAGCCTCCAGGAGTTTCGCAGCAAGGTGAGAATGAGGAACTTTTTCATTCTTTATCCTTTCCTCTCACTGCCACAAGTTTCTGCCATCACATTGTATTCTTCTTTGTCTCCAGATAACTGAGCTACAAAAAATAGCTGTTAATGCCAGAAAAGTTGTTCAGAGCCAACAAACGGCAAAGAGGGGCTTTCACGCTGCTTCCCGTGTCCAGCTTTTGTGTCGTAGATGTTTCAAGGTTGTCGCTTCAGGCAGTGACATCAGACTTGTCGAGAATATGCACCATATCATCGTCAATCCGGACTTCAAGTAAGTTGCACTGTTTTGGTAAGGTTTCAAAGTTAACAAAGAAGTATATTCAAGTCTTTACAAAATGTCTTTTGTGATAATCTTGGCTTATCTTTGCTACAGACAGCACTACAAAGTCGGTGAGCAGGTGTTCATAGACAGGACTTTGGGGGACTGGGAGCCTGGATGCTCAATCAGCTGCAATAATGGAAACTGCAACCAGGTGCAATGTACTATCTGCAAAATGTCTCTTTGAATTCAAACGAATGAGTGTTTGTTGATTCTTACATTGGGGTTCCATTTCTATTTGAATCCACAGAAATGGGGATGTGAGATGAAGTACAAGAAGATTGCCCTTCTGCCCAACATAGCCATTAAAAACTTTGCCATGGACACTCCTGATGGCCGGATCACCAAGAAGAAGTGGAAGGACGTCACTTTCACTCCTGAGGAATTCAGCTTCAAAGAATACTGCCTCGGCAACGTAACAGATCTCTTTGATTGAGACATGATAGTGCTGGTGGGTTTGAAATGTAGTTTTTACTCTTTGCTGTACTTTCTTTAATGAATCCATTGTTTTCATTTTCCACTGGTTGAACACTTCCTGCTTCTCGTGCTAGCATTTGTTTGCACTACAGGGCGAGTGAGGCAGGAGCGTGATAAACTCATTACACATTTGTCATGCTTGAAATTAGCATGACAGCTTTGTTTACACCCAAGGTCCTAGCTCCCGTTGCATGTGTTTGTTTGCATTTCCTCTGCTTTGTATCAAGTCTATCACAGGATCAATGAACTTTGCTGTTACATGAACCCAAACCATCAGCCACGCTTATCCTGTCATCACAAAGAGGATTTCATAACAGTCTTTTAGCTATTTTAAAATCATTTAAACTGAATTTTAATATTGGATGCAGCGGTACGAATGTGTTTATGTGCTTGGAGTTTGGGAGATCTAGGATGTACTGTAAATCAGAGGGAAATATTTTAACATTAAAAATAGTTTTTATTTGTTTTTATAGGTAACTGTATTTCTTGCTGTAACCTCTTTTATAAAAAATAATCACAGCTATTGTGAATAAGGAGAGGACATTTTTTTACTGTAATTCCCTCTTGATATGCCTTACAGTTCTTTGTATTTATTTTGTCTCGATCGACCACTAGGTGTCAGTGTTGGTAAGCAAATCCACTCAAACAGTTTTTCTGTGTGTAACTGCCAACAAATATTTTACAAATGCCTGAATCAAAAATATGCTGTTTCTCTAATTGATGCCCGGAATAAGAGAATTGAATGTAAATCGTGATATTAATTAAGATTATGGGAGATTTCACACTCACAGAACTTGAATGACCTTAAGCAAGGCACTCTGTCCTCAACTGCACCACCACAGCATCTCTCGTACGGCCTGTTCAGGACCAATGGTTACAGCCTCCAGATACTTGAGTATAGGACATCTAAAAAAACATTAGTCAGTCAACAGCAGGTTCTTTATGAATAAAAAGTTTTTTTTGCAACAAAAACAACCCTTAAAGTGTACTCAGAGTTGTGAATGTGTTGACCTCGCTGTTCTGTTTCTGCATCACTGGATCAATACAGGGTTATGCATTTTAGCTTGGATCATTAAACACAATGCATGTGATCTTCAAATTAATTTAGATACAGATGTATTTGAATTGCAGAAAATCATTCAGCACCCTGGCTTTGCAGATACATTTTATCGCATAATAACTTCCCTCTTTCTTCCATCCATCCATCCATCCATTATCTTGACCGCGTATCCCGGTAGGGGTCATGGGGGGCTGGAGCCTATCCCAGCTGGCTTCTGGCAGAAGGCAGGGTACACCCTGGACGGGTTGCCAACTTATCACAGGGCTCCCTCTTTCTTGATTTTAGTAATCCCAATCAGACATATTTAGACTGCTAATGATAGCAACTGTCTGTAATGGGTATACAGTTTTGTTCAGCTGCTGTTTATTCACATTAATCTAACTGGGTATACAGCAGCACTGTTCCAGCTATAATAAGCAGCTTCCAAAACAAACCCAGATTATGAATTTAATTATTAATTTCTGGCTGCCAGCTATAAGGGGTATACTCACTTTTGAACCATAACACATCTTTGTGTGATTCTCTGGTCGAAACACGGTGAGGTTGCGCTCACAGTGTCACATGAGCCATAATCCCCTCAAATCTGGCAGAGAGCTGGAGCTGGTGCTGGTGCTGCAGCGATGGACATAATCACACTAAAAACAGGCTCTGTGCCGGTGTCATGCCTGACTCAGACTCAGGCAGGCAGAGAGGAGCCGTACAGTGTATGATTTGCTCTGATCAGGCTCAGGCTCTATAATCAACTTTGATTACTTCCTTTTACTTCCCAGCTCAACACCCTGTGCATCTTAATTGCAATTAGCTCTCTTCTGAAATTAAAGCAGCTTGGAGGTGCACAAAGGCTAACATGGTGTAATGTGTGTCTCTGTGTAGGTGTGTTGTGTGAATTTAAAGATTGCTACTCACTGTTGTTGTACATTTCATGTCATTGATATCAAGGATAAGAGTCTGCCTGCTGCATTTTATGTTTAGAATCCTGTAAGGAAAATAACAGATGAATGCCTCATAATAAGTTTGTAAAGATGTTATATGGATCGGGACCCCGTGTTTCTTGAAATCTAGACAGTAGATTTGGCCTTCGTCGGGTCAGCTGGGTTTTTACTGCCTTTTGAAAGCTTTCTTGTGGTTTGAGATGAGTATTTTGGATTTTACACACAACATTTCTCTCTATGTATAATTGTACGGTATGTTCCTTTTCAACACCCGAATGCTTAAAACAGTTTTTGTTTCATTTTGGGTTAAATGAGAGTCATTTAAGGATGTAGAGAGGGTGCATGTGTGTTGTTGAGCATTCCTTTGATTGGGGATGTTGGTCTCTGAAGTGGACTCTGGTGTCAGTGAGTCAAGAGTTACCTGACCTATTTCAAACTATATTATAGAGCTGATAAAAGAGGCACTTGTTTTACAGTCTGTCTCTATGTGGCTGTGCCTTTGGTCTCTTTTCCTCTGCCTACAAACAGAAGTGCCTGTAACATTAAGCCAATCTACAATGATGCTGAACTCACAAACCCAACACAATGTTTAAGTCAATCAAACCACATGACCTCGTGATATAGCTGTGTAAATGTAAGTACACATCAAAATGTCTCTGGGTAGTAAAGATAGTGGACAGCCATGTTCTTAAGTAGTTGTAGTTCTTTAGATAAGTGTGTGTCCATGTAATTGTGAGGAGATACAGTGGTTTGGCTGGGACTGAAATGAATGTGCATTTCTGTCCTCCCTCTCCTGTCTCTGTCATTGACTGCAGTTTGTGATGCCCTAATCCCTGTTATTAATCTGTGTTCAGGCTCTTCAGGCTGCTCAGGATTATTGTGGATCTGTGTGACAGGCCACAGTTTTCTATTTACTCTTCCCTGCACTGATCACTGGAGGATGATAAAGTGCGGCCATGTTTGCATGTAAATGTGACGGTGTGAGGATTAACTGAGTAAATTCAGTAACTGAATAAGTCTTCTCACTTTGACTAAGACTGCTGAGGTGAAATAATATGTCAAATAATAGATCAGTCCTTTCACCCACACTGAAGGCAGTTATGCTAGTATTTTGAATCCTGTTGTCTGAAGATCAAGGGTTAATTATTTTGTTACTTTGATATAACAAGATAATCAACACACAAGTTATTTCCTCTTGTGACTCAGAATGTTGATAAGCTGATCAGGAAAACTCTGCCAGCATGGATGGGTGGAGTAATGACTACTGAAGCAACCAATGAAGCTTAAAAATTGAATGTAGTGTTCATTACTGAGCAAAACTCCAAATAACTCAGTTTTGAGCCCTTCATATGTGTATATGATAATCTTATGGAAACAGAAGTCCTTTAGCTATAACTTTATCTTTGATTACAATAATATTAGCGACGTTATCAAGTGAAACAATACAAAGAATAGATCTATAGACATAGATTTCAGTGCACTAATAAACACATAAATGTACACGTATCTCATAGTGCCGCACATGTTTGACTATTTGCACCTATGCTTTCTTTTCCTTCGTTATTTAACCCTCCTGTTATGTTGCGGGTCAAATTGACCCATTTTAAAGTTTAAAAAAATAATTAACAAAATTTTAAAAGTATTTTTTCACTATAAAACTTGTTAGCGTTAACAACATATAAAATGAAAATTGTTCATTTCACACATTTGCAACCCCCCCTGCGTGTTTATATTACATAGATACTGTTCGTGGGTCAATTTGACCCTGCAGTCAAAGTGGAGGCCAAAAGGGGTCGGAAGTGTCAAATACTAATTGTTTCTTTGCAACTGTGTGACATATTTCACCCCAATCATGAACACACACATGACAAATGAGTGAGTTATCCTCATTGAACCATGATCTGTGAGAATTTAAGAACACCAATGTACTAAATATTGATTTAAATGGTTAGTAATGGAGTTGATAATGAGATTTAAAACATGTAAATTGGGATTTTTTTGGGTTCTAACACTTTGAATCATTAAATATGCCCCGGGTCAAGTTGACCCAGGAAGATTGTTGCTGTCCCTAAGAAACAAACATTACAGGTGGGTTAACAGCTTTCAGATGTGCACTGTCCTACACTTTTACTGCAGTACATATATCTTTAAGATAATTGTCACATGAATTGTTCAAATTATTATTAAATGAATACTTGGATATCCGAAAAATCACAACCCATCCCCAGAATTCATCTGCAAAAGGCTTCCCCGAGGTCAGTGCTGGTGGTATTTGTAGTGCCATGAATACAGCAATCAGCGCCAAGACATTCAAATCAGTTGTTTTCATGACCAACAACACTAATGTAAGGAATTTATAAATTAAAAAACAACACACTGTGATTGAGAAAATGATGTATCTGGCTTTAAAAGAGATTCTGAAAAAGACAGATGAGGCACATAAAGGAGATTATAGCAGGGAATATGAGGAGAGCTATGAATACCTCAATTTGTAAAAGAGTGGGAGGTTAAACTGGAGAGGAGGAACAGCAGCATATGTCCTGGAGGAGGAATATTGCCAAATGAAAGTGAAGTCATTCATCATCTGTAACCTTGCCAGGCTAGCCGGGACACAGGACAGACTCCCAGAAATCTGATGGAAACAGAAAGAGACAACTACTGTCTCATAGGGCCGGTTGATAAACACTGTTACAATCCCAGAGCAGCAGAGTCAGACTGAGAAAAAGCCTTGTTTCTGTGTACCAGTTGGAGCCAGAGATAAGTAGAGGGCTCATATAGCGTAAAGAGATTTCCGCAGACTTATGAGGTTCTGGCACTGTGAGGTATTGATCTCTTTCCTCTCTCTAAGGCAGGGGGAAGAATAGAGGAAAACTGGAAACAAAGATCAGTAATGCAAATCAATGTGATTCAAACTAAAGAAAAGTTGAATACTGAGGAAATACAAGTGGCTTTGCAGCAATATCTGTGATTGGGCAGATTGCTGTACCCTCTAAAGTTTTAATTCTTGGTTAACTAAAGTCCCTGAACCGTTTTTGCATCTTGGTTGCAATTAGGCATGTGCATGTTTAGTCCAATAAACAATGAATAGTCATCACCCTCTTGGCACCAGAATTACTAATTGGTCAAATGTTGAGTCTGAGCTTTAGCACAGTCATCCACCACTATCTGTGACTGGAGCTCCGGTTAAAGGCTTGTGCCATAATGCTGAAATACCGTTCTATGTAAAATGTAAACCAGCACAGATAACAGAGCACATCTCGTAGTGTAGGGATTTTTGGCAGTATTTTGATCCAGAAATGTGGATAAAGTTGTATGTGGTGTCTGATTAAAATGGCATACCCAACTGGAGCAATGCCGATCAGCTTGGGCATGTTGACATTAAAATGAAAGGAGGACCACAGGCCGGCAGTTCTAGCTCTGTGAACGTTAGCCCAATTTTATGTTTTATATATATTTTGCCAAATTTGGACTGTTTAGTGAGTGTTTTCTTACCTTTAGATGATCCATGAAATTAGATGCATGAGGAACATCCTGGTACATCCACAGTGGCAACAGAAATCTAAGTAACAAATATCACTTGGGCTGAAAGTAAAGTGAATGTTTTAAGTCTGAATGTTTTATGAACTGATCTTTTAGAGGTAAGGCCAGCTAAAAGCTAACCCCAGACAGCATTTATCCACTCTAAGATTAGCAACCTAAATGATGTGCATGGAGCTTAAGTTGAACCGATACATGGTATCTACTACTGCTCTTTTTTAAACATAGTGATGTATCTGCTGTACTCTACTTGTGTGCATGTGACACTGCTACATTTTGACCATATTTTCAACTTCAGTAAGCACCTGTAATGGTAGGGAGAATTTTTAACAGAAAATTTCAACCCATTTTACTTAGTTTGAAATATAAAAGAAGATACATTAAACTGTGCATTTATGCACTTGCAAGTAATTGCAAACATTAGAGTACAGCATCAACCACAACATGCTAACTCTTAAGGCAAAGGATAATTTTATTAGCTTGGTTGTGGGGTAACAAGTTATGAAATAAAAATCCTGAGTACACTATTACATATACTCTTAAAGCCACTCAGATTTAATAACATAAGAGGTTTAGTCCTGTAGGATGTAGCCTGCCAGGGAGAAAGAGTTCGCTCTAAGTTTAAAGTCATAGTTTACAAACCTCTCTTCTTTTAGCTTGGTTAGACAGCCAGGTGTAACTTATGCTGCACACTTTACCTGCTTAGACAGTTTAGTGTCCAACCAAATCTCTAAACTTGCTAACAGGATACTCTCAAGCAACCAACATTGTTATCAGAGATAGCATCACATCTACAAACACACTGGTTAGTCCTCATCCTGCAACTGACAACACCTTTAATCCAGACAAGACTAAACAAAAGTTTGAACGAAATAAGAACAATCTTACTTTTTTTCATACTTCCATTAAGCATAACTACACTAATAAAATCTGTATTTATAATTTCAGCTAGCAAAATTAACAGGGGCAGATTAGAGATTACTGAGAATGTGAAGTAACTGGATCAGTAACTTACTGTCACTGTAATCAGCCTCATCATCAATGTCATCAACATCATCATCACCACAACATCACCACCAAAAACAACAGCTGCTGCAAACAACAAATAGAGCCATTGATCAAAGTGGGAGAGCTGCAGGTCACGGGCTGCAGCTTTGCCTAATAGAGGCACTACATTAACTCTGGGCGTGTTTTGACAGATCCAATTAGAGAGCTCCATACCTCTGCCACCACCCTGCCCTCTAAGCAACCCTTACACCCTTACACAGGCAACTACAGTAGCACGGTATCCACATTACTCCAGCGCAGTAGAAGATAGTAGCTAGCAATAATGTTTTGCCTTCATCTCCATTATTGTGCTGAATACACAGTATTTTACTAGAAAACACTTGTTCCCATGCTGACTACTTTTCATGTTGCCACCCCACCCCCTTTTCTTGCATCCCTCAAAATGTCTATTCCAGTCTTTGGTTGAACTGCTTTTCTCTCGTCTCACCACAAATGTTCAAATGATAGGTTTTTGTGCCTAAGTAGAGGAGCGAGTCATGCTTCACAAGACAGAGCGCGGCAAAACATCTGACTCCTGCCAAGGACAGGAAACAAAGCAGGCTCATTTCTGCAAAATCTATTCTTTTGTCCTCAACCATGGTCTGCTTTTCTTTGTGCACCCTTCAGTCTCCCTGCAGCCGCAGTCCTCCCTCTCAATTATTCCTGAGAAACAACGTGCTTGTCAATCTTTTCCTTTTCAATAGCTAATGGTCTATCTATCCCCCTCTGCCCAACAGTCGGGCCAATTAATTCGATCAAGCTGTTGAAAGTCATTTTCAGTCACAGCGGGAGGGGAGTGCCGGAGTGACAGTGCTGCCTCACTGAAGTCATTGTTAAGAGAGGAACAACACTGAGTAAACCAAGGTACATTAGCACCAATGGATTCAGAAGTAATTTTATAACTAAACCTTTCAATTATGTTTTGTGTTCATCATTTCCCTGTTATTTCTGCTCTGTTTGTGCCAGGCATATGTGTTCTCCAGCAGTCAGATTCAGTGTGTTTAAGCTGTGGATAAAATCAATACATGTTGTCAATGTGAAAACATTTGAAAGTGTAGGAAATGTATGTTTCCAGTCTTTGGTGTTGCCTTGACTCTTGCCGCCACTCTTGTGGCCTTGATGTGATGTGTGTCGAGGACAGGTTGTCTACTTCCTGGTGTCATACTGTTACTGTATTCCTCGCACTCTTCTGCTGTCTGAACGGTTTTTCTTTGACTTTCTAAAAGGCAGCCTCCGTCAGAGTGCATTGAAAGATGATGAGCTGTCCAAATACTGTTAAACCAGGAGTGTGTATGAAATAATTTTCCTTTTTTTGCTGATGTGAGCTATCTTACCCCTCATGCAGGCCTTTGATGTCGCTCTCTATTGTCTTGCAGAGCTGCAGGAAATTGAAAGGGAAGATCGTGGGAGTGTTAGAGAAGGAGAGGAGAGATGGAGGACGGGAGCGACGTGCAGCACATGAAGGTTTTTCTGGGACATGGCACACGGAAATGAACTAGCCTTGCATGACCTGCACGAGCTTTCAAAGGGTGAAAATAAACAGGGGACAAAACAGAACAGTTGTTTCAAGCAATACAACAGATCAAATGAGTAATTGTTTTTTTTTTACTTGCTGGAGAGACCCAAGGCAATATCCCAGGTTTAATATTCCTGCAGCCCACACTGCTTTGCACCATCCACAGCTGTGCTCCAAGTCAGAGAGGACAGTAAACCTTTGGAGAATTACTTAAATCACACTTCCTCACTCTTAAAGAGAATTTGTTCACTGAGTGTTGAAAGAGTTAAGTTTTAATGGAAGCAAAATTTGATTTGAAGCTTCAGTGAAAAAAAAGGGGGGGTGGGGGGGGGGAGCCTCTTTCCCCTTTCACTGTAAGTTCTCTCTCCGCGTCTTTCAATGAACACAAACTTTCCCTTATGTCTTTTTGTACTGCTGAATTATTACGACAGTATGAGCAGGCTTTTTCAGGTATGAAAGCACAAAGAGTGTTTTCCTCTAGGTTAATAAGTCCATTTCTGTTCTTTTGAGAGCCCTGAAAAGTGGAATTAGCATTTCATTTCAACTTGGCTTTTGCATATTTTTTTGAACACACTTGAATATTTCAACCACATTTCAAGATGTGATTAATAAGAAAGTTTCCTCTTTCATTAGAGGTATTTAATAAAAAAAAATTACCAGTCACACAGTGTACCTGTGAGACTTTTATAGCTTATATGTTTCATTAGCATGTCCTTCAACTGATAAGCTAATATTACCTCTACTGAAAATAAGCTTTTAATCCCAACTATGGTATATGGGTATTTATAGAGAGCAGAGTAATCCCTACAGAAAAGGTGCTATTGCATATGGATTTATGAAGCTGTTTTGCTTGTGAGAAAACAATTACAAGAAGACAATGGCAGCCGTCCTTTATATCAAAATAACAGATAAGCAATGAATGAAGGCTGTTCGTCTCCCTTCAACATCCATGTGCTCAGGTAGTGTGGAGAGAGGTGGGATGCGTGAATGCAGGTCAGACTCGGGAAAGTGGGTTTACTCTGGCGGGAAATGGCTATTTACGTAGCTGAAAATGGAGTGGGCCTTTCTGACATTTTCATAGCCCTGCAGGCTGGAGTAACCTTCAGCAGAAAACAGAACGATTAAAGATACGAGGAGGGAGATGGAAGAGGAGATGCAGAGCGAGAGGTGTGGCAGAAAGCACAGGGGAGTGATTGCATGGGTTAAAAAATGATTTGAAAAAGAGTTGAGAGAAATAAAGATGGACAGAAATAGAACACATGTTTTGGGGGGGGGGGGGGGGGGGGGTCGTGCAAAGGTGTGAGGAGAATCACAAGACTGATACACCCAAAGATCTTACAGTTCCATTCCTTTAAAAAAAAAATAGAAGGAAACTTGTCTTGACATTTATTAGTGAAAATGCAGGTACTCATTTTTCATGAGTTACTTTTGTTGAGTTATGTATTTTGGTAGTGCTGTAATCTGGTTTTATTTCCTCTTTTATTTTGTAGGTCATACCTTGTGTTTTCATGTCACGCTTTACTTCCTGTCTTGATTGGTTTCACCTGTGGCTCGTTAGACACACCTGTGTCTTGATTAGGTTCAGTATATTTAGTGTGTGTGTGCCTTCCTGTCTTTGGCAGATTGTCGTCAACCTTTCCCTGAGTCCTTGTGGTTTACCCAGTGCCTTTTGGGTTTTGTATGGACTGTTAAGAAGTAAGTTTTCTTAGTTTTACCATTTGGCCTTTATTTATGAAATCTCAATCGTCTGCATGTCCCTTTGTTTTGTCACTCAACAAACTGTGAGAAATATAACCTATATCAGGGGTTCCCAAAGTGGGGGTCGCAAAACACAAATGGGGGGTCGTGAGATGTCTTCCAGAATGTTTATTTTTTTAAAATGATCTAAAATTAGTAGATTTTACCCATTGAAGTAAAAAAATATCAACAAAAATACTAGCTAAACTTGAAATAAAACCTTAAAAGTAGAAAATGTAATGAGTTTTCTGCCTTTCTTTCTTTAGATGACTCCTAAGTTTAGGGTTAGTGAACAGTTAATTATCAAAAGCATCAGTAGCAGTAGGTTAATTCAGAACGTAGCAGGACACAGCCACATGCTCATACAGGTAGGCAAATTTTCTGCAGACCAGCTAAATGAAGCCACATTAAATCACTTTGATGGACAGTGGGGGTCGCAAGACTTTGGCTCCAATATTTTGGGGGTCGCAGGCTGAAAAGTTTGGGAACCCCTGACCTATATGATACTGATATCCTTACCAGAGTCTTCTTAAGTTGTATTAATACAAAACATACTTCCACAGGAACTATTTTAAAGCATTTTAATCACTTCAATGCTTAACATTTACATGCATTTAGCTAAACCAGTTCAATATTTCAGTGTTTGAATTTACAGTATCTGGCAAAAACAAAGGTAATAATGAACAGCAGCAAAATCCTTCTCAATCTTCAGGAATTAACATATTCCATCCTTTTCTCACACCATGTTGCACCTGTTAAACACCGCTATCAAACCATGCAAACCACTCAGCTACAAAATGTCTTTATGGATGAGAAATTATGCATGTATAAATCAGCTCAAGTTCATATTTCATTCTTCAGTACACTCAATATGGTAATGTGTACCATTAAGTGTCTCCTTCATTAGAATTGTGTTCTGTGAGTGAACAAATTTGAAGCAACCAAGGTATTTTCTATGTGTTACATTTGCCACACTTTATGCTTAAAGTGTTGTTACAAGATAAGAATGGAAATACGTCACAAGAGGATTTTAGTTTTGTTAGGAACAAAAAACAACAGTTTTATTGAATATCAGTCCTCGGGCAAATGATCTTACTGAAGACTAAGAGTCTACAGCCAAGCTTTAGGAGCTCTGAGAGGCTGCAGACAGTAAATGCTTACGATGCAAATATGCTGATTTTTAAACAGGTTTAGTGTTCACCTTGTTTATCACAGATGATGACCTTCAGGGCTGAGAAATAAAAAAATAAACGTAATAATTATTTGAAAAATGAATGAATGAATCAATCGGACTTTATTTATAAAGCGCTTTTCATACAATGACATTGTAACACAAAGTGCTGTACAAGAAAAACAACCTAAAATAGAATAAATTAAGAAAAAGATCCCACCCCCAGCCCCGACCCCAAACCCACACAATCCTGAGGTTAAGAATACAATATGCAACAATAGTAATACAAATAAAATAAATAAATAAAAAATAAAAAGAAGTTGCTGAATGAACTGAGGAAATGCTCTCATGATATCTTAATGAGGAAACACTGGAGGTAAAATAAAATGTTAAAACTCAACACAGGAGATTAAAATCACCAAAATAAAATACATTTCTAAGATAATAAAACACTAAAATATTAAACCATTAAAAAAATAAGATGCTATAGTTAAAATAGATAAATAAAGTAGAATAAAAGTGACTAAATTTGAACTAGATAATGAAGTGATGGATCAACTCTCTACTAGACTTACTGACATCATCATCTCTACATTTGTGCCCCGAGCATGGCCAGAAAAGCAGCATAACACCCTTGCAGGTTGTTTGTACATCGCAGGACCAACGCAGTGAGAAGATAATTCACTCTCCCACCTGTATGCGGTTTAGATCTCACCGGACCTCCATGTCTTCAGTTTGCTGTTGAATATCCAAGCATAAACTCAAGCATAAAGAAAATAAAACAAACTAGACATTAGACATGATCATGTTTGAATTGAAGTATAACCGGCCTGTGGGGAGTACTTTGTGTCTTCTACTGACTTCTACCTCCCACACCATTTTCTCTCTTCATATATTTGTGCAAACCACCTAGTTTCCTGATGTGAATGTGTTGCTGGGAGAACTTATCAGGTGAGCGTGACAAAGAAATCAGAAACTGACAGAAAATAAAAGCGATCCATGTGTCTGTGTAGCCGAATGAGGAGTGATTATATCAGTCGATTCAACTAATGGACTGTGATTATGAGCCTCATTTATGACGAATGACTCCTCTGCTGCCTCTTCTTGTTCGCACCATCTCTTTTGTAACCATACAATGTCACTATAATGAAGAACTTGGTAAAATCCCCAATGTATTAAACCTATCTTTCCATATAGGTCTGACCCTCTGTCTCCATCTTGTAATTAAGTGAGGCCTGGAGTTCATGAGCTCTGACTCTTTCATTACTTTTCAAAAGGCTCAGATGTGCTGATAAGGGGGAAACTTAGATATCAATACAACTGCTATTACATTAGTCTATATTAATTTGACTACCATTCACTGAGTTTCTTAGTATCATTCCAAGGCTATTCAGAGATTTATAGATGATTATCGTTCTGTTATTCAGTCAAGTTTTAGTGAATCTGAAGCCCGACAGCCAGAAGTGTAGGCTAGCCATCGACAAAACATCAAGAAGTAATATTTGACGCCTTCGCAAAATGAATACATCAGCTTGTGGGAATCAATATACAAGTATCTAATCAAAGCAACAAAGATTGCTTGAACAGATAAGTACTCAGTGGTATAAACTTCTACAGACAGAGCTTTAACTTGTTCATCCCTCCCTCCTTCAGTCGCCCCAGACAGCAGCAGAGAAGAGGTGTGAAGATTTCTCCTGAGTGTCACTGACGATGAATCCCGAAGAGCCAAGGTAGGCATTCATGTATAATGTAGGTTCAAGAGGGAAAAAAAGCCTTTTCAAAGTGAAGAGCTTTACTGGACTCTCACACAGGGTCATCACAGAGGCTGTAATTCTCTGCAGACTTTGTACAGTGAGCTACTTTTAGAGAATGATTTCACATAAGCTGCCAGAGGGAGAGCTTCCTGGTAAACAGACAGTGGTTCACTTTAGCAACAGACTCCTCTGTGTAAAAAAGGTGTATGAAAAGACATTTCTGCTTATTAGTATGTATAGCTGTTGCTTCCCCGTCCTCCCTATGGGATATAAATCTGGTTGCATGTGTAGGTAGTGTGAGCGTTTTCAGGCTTTGTTCCTCTGCTGGCGCTGTGTCTCCCTCATGGGGGAAAAAATGCCGTGAAAGTCAGCAGCAGCATGGGAGGTTAATTGCCAAGTTATAAATCACACAGGACAGTAAGGCTGCAGGTGCTGTTAGCATATGGCAGCACTTACTCAGGTCATAGCATAACCTCTCCTGCAGTACAGTGACTTTGTCATTCCTGCCATAATATTAACATTCAGGTGATTTGTCATTTACTGGGTGAGCTTATGAAGAAACAAATACTGAATGTCATTTGAATCACAATGGAGGCCTTGCACGGTGTGTGGTGTGCATATTTATCCAATCAGTGCACATTCTGATTAGTCTCCAAAGATTTAATCAAGTCATTTCAACTGCAGTCATGCCAAACACTGAGGAGTTTGAGAGGAAACCGTACAACAGATTCATGTCAGGAATATCTTCACTTCATCTTCATCTTTGAAAATGAAAATACTCTAATATTAAGAAGAGGTATTTTTTTTACCAGAATGTAAACTGGAAAAAATTGTCCCTCCAAAAACAAGACAAAATTTTTTTTCCAGGTACTTTTACCTTGAAAGCAAAAAAATCTTTCAATAGAACAAGTGAAAATTTGCTTGGTAAGATTTCTTAAAATAAGACGTAATATTTAGAAAACTGTGATCTTAAAATTAGCAGGGAAAACTTATTATAGCAATATTTTATCAGAATTTAAAGCGTAGTGTCTCAGAATAAGACAGGAATTCACTCACATTTTTTTTGCACTTATAAATTTCATGTCAACTTCTTCATTTGAGATATATTCCCCTTAATTTGAGTTGTATTATAGCAACACTTCTCTAGGTTTAAGACCATCTTGTTCTTGAAATAAGATTACAAAGTTTAATTTGAGCATTTCAAGATATAATGTCTTCTCATTGTTTGCTGGATAAACTAATATTCAGTCATGCTGTTATTTAGGATAAGCCAGCTATGCTCAAAAGTAGGTGTGTCATTGTGTGCATGTAGTTTGAGGATGTATATTTGTATCTGATTTAGAAGAAACAGTGCCTGAAAACTGAAACCCACCCTTAAAAACAACTCTTTCTTTCTTTCTTTCTTTCTTTCTTTCTTTCTTTCTTTCTTTCTTTCTTTCTTTCTTTCTTTCTTTCTTTCTTTCTTTCTTTCTTTCTTTCTTTCTTTCTTTCTTTCTTTCTTTCTTTCTTCTTTCTTTCTTTCTTTCTTTCTTTCTTTCTTTCTTTCTTTCTTTCTTTCTTTCTTTCTTTCTTTCTTTCTTTCTTTCTTTCTTTCTTTCATCAATGGAGCTGTTTTCTGATAGATGCATTTACTTAAATCAAGTAAAGGGTTTATCTTAAATCACGATGATCCGTCTTCTACAAATAAGATCTCAGGTTGAAAAATGTATGAAATGTAAAATAAACCTTGTTTCTTCTAAATTACAACTCAAAACAAGATCATTTCTAGATTGTTTGACTTAACAAGATATTTAAGATGCATTGTTTTAAAACAAGTCCCTCTAGCTCAAATGAAATTGTTAAATAAATGTATCTTAAATCAAGTGGGATAAGACATTTTGACTAAAAATAAGACAATTTCACTTGGTAAGAGTTTGAGTTTTTGCAGTGTATCAAGTTAGCAGTACTGAATCCTACACTCACTAACTATAACTGACACATTTCCAATAATCAGTCTCAAGAGATTTGAATTCAGTCTTAATTTATAAAAGAAAATTATTAATTCAGAACAGATGAATTAGATATCTAAAAGGAAATTAGCATGAATCGCCCATCATTTGATATTTGATCAATTTAAATATGATATCATTATAACCAACATAATGTTAATGTTATTCACTCTAATTGTGCTGCACTCCTCTTGTATCAAAGCAACTGTCTCCCCTGCCAGTTCTCTTCTCCATCTTCAGCAGTGATTCTTCATTTAGTAACTGTCACTCACATATGAGTCTGTCCCACTGCTGGCATGTTGAAAATTGATTGAGTTTAGATGGACAACCGTGCTCTGACTGACAGTGACTGTAGTGCAGATTATCAAGCAATTTCTCTTCCAGGAAGTCAATAAATGTCTGAGGAGGAAACGTTGATACAGTGTCTCCTCTGCTTGTTTGTTTTTACGTGTCTCTTTGCATTTTATCTTCTTTCCTTACTCAGCAGCTGCCTTTTTTCTATTGCATCACATTTATTTTGCTTAAAGCGCCTCAATGACTACAATAATTAGCTTTTTTTGGTAATGCTGCTGGACCCTGCAAATTATTACTAATGCCAAGGGAAAGCAACCACGCCAGAACGAGGAGCATCATGCCCGTTCTCTGGGGAAGGAGCAGAAGTACACCATAACTCATCTTGCAGTGAATTATGGGATTTTAAGCAACTTCCCTTTTTTTTTGTTATAGAGGGAAATATTAAACTCACAGCTTCTTACCCAGGGGGGAACTACCAGGTGTATAACAGTCACATTCAAGATCCACTACGTACCAAACCCTGAAATCTCACTTTTCTGTCACTGCTCTCAGTCAGGAGTTACAGGTTGCACTCTGTGAAACAGATTATTTTATTAGTCAATTGCCAGTCCATTAAAGCAAGGACATTTTATTGTGGTGTATTTTTAAGACATAGTCAGAAAAGAGACCTGGCATTGTGGGGAATTATCTTGGAGAGCACTTTTATGCTTGTAAGAGTAAAATGAGCTATCAAAATGCTGCTTATTATATTCCTTTTATACTAAAAGACTAGCATTTCTTCTTTGACAAGTGAGGCAGTGTGTATCTACATATTTTATACAGTATATGGTACATCCTGTAATAAATAATCACACCTAAGTTTACTTTTTTACAGCTACAAGTGGTGGTAAGTCATGTTTTAGGATGCAGAACGTGAACGTTTTTATGGATTAAAGGACTAAATGTATTTTTCTTTTATCATGCATATACGTCTCTTTTCAGCCTCTTTTGAGCTCAGCATTCCAAAGTTCAGTCTTATTTTTTCTTTCTTGATAAAAAGCCACTTTAGCTGCACTCATGCTGAAGTTAATCATCTGCATGAAGTGCCATCTTTCTTTCACCGGTCCTCCTTTTGTTTTGCACCTTTCCAACCCTCACTCTGGTCCATCAGAGGCTCCATTTAAAGATGGATTTTAAAGTTCATGTTGGATTGACACAGCTTGCCACTTAGGTTGCCTTGGAAACCATGTTGACGCATGGACAGGTTGTTGAGAACAATGAGAGTGGGTGTTAGAGAGGCTAAAGAGACCGGTCAAGATTCATGAATTTTTACTGTACAGCTCAACACACCTAATCTAGATTACCTCAGCAGGAGGGGAACACACATGTGTTCGCATGTAGCTACAGAGAGCACAAGAAGAGCATGCAGAAAGACTTATCAGAAATCCCTTTACCTTTCAGGACCTTTTAAAACTCATATTTAATATGCATTATTTAAGTTGTAATAAAGAACCATTAAAGGGTGCACAGGGGTGCATTGTTAAGCAGAGGTGTCTCATAGCAAGAAGATTCATTATTAGAAACTCAGTAAAGGCTTTTGTGTGGAGTTTGCTTGTTCCCCCCGTGTGGGTTCCCTCTCCATACTCCTGGTTCCAGTTTAATCAGTGACTCATAAATTGCCAGTAGGTGTGAGCAGGTCTTCTTGTTTGTATGTTAGCCCTGTTATAGACGGGTGACCTGTGCAGAGTGTACCCTGTTGGTTAGGCAAGAGGCAGGGGTAAGGAGATGCCAATGATCCTCTCTGCTCCCCTCTGCTAGGTTTTATTATCCATGATATAACACTAATAAAATATGCATTTATATAAAAAAAAAAAGCTTACCTTGTAAAATCTTTTAGATCTAGAGTACATAAAGTTTGATGATAAGGTTAAAACCATGCTCATGTCTGTGCAAAGTCTGAAAGCAGAGTAAACAACTTTAGCTCAATCATTAGGAACGATACAGCTTACAAATAATATTTATTTGAGTTTGTATTCAAAAACAAATTATATCTTATTTGCTTTATAAGTGCAAAAACTGAATTGTAAAGTCAACACTGGGTGGGTAATGTTTTGGACTTGTTTGACAAGGAAGTAACTGGTCCCAGCCAAGACATAATCTGGATCACCAGATCGTATTAAGTCATTTTTGCATGTTTGTTGTCCAGACTAAACTGACAAAATAAGAAACTTAAGATAAGATTTTTTGGAGTTACTTGTTCAGGAAGATTGTTTCCTTTGGACAGAGCCAGGCTAGCTGCATCCTCTTGTTTCCAGTCTTTGTGCTAAGCTAAGTTAGCTTAGTGTTGACAATGCGGCTACTCCATATTTACCCTACAGACATAAAGAAAATGCCCCAAAAGAAATAAACTGGTTCAGTATCCAGCTGCACAAAAATGTTTTCAGTTTTTAAAGATTTTCATTCATTAGTACAGTAAGCAGGGTCATTTTTATTATACTTTTATCACCAACTAAAGTTAGGCTATAAGTTCCCTTAAATGAAATACGCTCTATATTCAAGGTTTTTCCTTTTCAGGACTTCTCTTTTAATTTGAGATTGTTTATGAAAACTGCAGGACAAAGGTCATATCCCACCCACCTCTTTATATACCACTACAAGCAATCTATAATCAGCACTGTCAGCACTAAAAGGGCAAGCTGCCTCAACAGTGTTGTCTGGAACCTTATACCAGGCAGGTGCACACCGGTTTGATGGGGTGCTGGGGTTGGACAGTGACCAGATACCTATTAGGTCTCTGAATCTGGCTTCTTTCCTGCCCTTTAGCCGTCACAAGCAGCTCTGATACTGGCAAAGAGGACTCATACTGAGACTGAGAAAGCAAATTAATAGTCAAAGAGAGAAGTGAGCCATGTTTCTGGCATGTCTCATTTTTTAAAAGCTGAATAGCACCATCCAAATGATAAAAATCAACATAAATGGTTATAGAGAAGTTTCAAGCATCCTACTCAGAGGTGCTAATGGCGGATGCTTGTGGGGAACGATGATGGTGTCATGTTTCATTTACTGTAGTCCCCATGTTCTTCACTGTGGGTTATTTTTATGATCACGGCTTGTTCAAGTGCCAGCACATTTGCATGAAGAAGGACATATCTAGTGCTCATAAATAGGAGAGCCAGGAGCATCCATTACCTCTCTGGTGACAACCTGTTCTTTGCATTTCCTTCAGTTAGTCACGCTAGTGTGAAGGAGCTCAGCGCACTATAATCAGGGCAATAAGCCTTTCTGTTAACTATGCCACATTTAAATCAGTATGTGGGCCCATGGGGAAATGGAATTTAATGGAACAAATGAACTATAAAAAGGCCCGGGATCTGGGGAGTATTTTGGTGACATCATCAGCAAACTGCATACTAAACAATGTTTTTCTTGGATGACTAAAACCAGGCTGGCACTGAGAGATGTTTATTGTTCCTGCTGTTACCATTTTGGAGTCTGGGAAACTGTTCAAATCTGGAGGCATAAACACCTCATTGAGTAGACTATACACTCTGTCACATTACATTTTCACATTATTATTTACTTTCAAGGGCAGATTAAATGTCACCATCACTTTAGGTCTGATGTTATGTAGCTTATTATCATCAACAGTCTGAGTTTCAGCTGAGTGACTGGATAGTAAACACAATCATCCAAATCAACAGACAGATTTGGGGAATTTGTACTTAAACTTGTTACATTTTGAGGACACAGTTGAGTATAGTATTCTTTTTTTTGTTATTTAAGTTTTTATTGACTTCATCACATGAAACGCCAACAAAATAAATGATACATCCATATTGAAGGGCATGTACTGTCAATATAATATATATTTTTTTAAGTAAACTTAAGACTTACCTTTTTAATCTAGCTTTTAATTTGGAGTAATTTATTTTAGCCCTGGACTGCATTATTATTATTATTTTTATTATTATTTTATTATTTTTATTATTATTTTTAATTATTCTTATCATTATTATCTAAACCATTGTTTTAACATGTATTTATTTATCTTATTCATTTATTTATTGTGTTCATCTTATCTTGTTAACTCTACCTTATTCTTAACTTTTATTTCCACTCTTAATTATTTTATTAATTTTACTGTGTTGATTTTCTTTTCTTTTTTAAGTATTTTTTAATTTATTTTTTAATCATGCCTTCTATAATTTTATCATTGCTGTTGTTTTCTGACTGTCTGTTACTCTGTGAATCACTTTGGGCTACATGTTTTGAGATTTAAATGCTTAAATTGGTTCACAGAGCAAGAATAGAAGTTGGTTAAGTTGAATTGGAAACACTAGCATCATTTTTTTTTCTCTTCTTTTAACTCTGAGTTAAATATGCCTTTTCATTCTGAGGAGATGGGAGTATTTCTTCATGAAAGTTGCTATTTAAATAAAGTTGAGTTGAGAATATACAACACAGAGCATTTTTGTTGAAAGACCCTGAGTATAGTATTCTTGAAGACAAAAGATCAGTGCTCAATCCTGATGAGCCTTCATATAAATAAATGTAATGCATGTCTGGGCAGAGAGTGAAAAAGAAGTGAAATAAAATATCACTGTTAATGCTACTTTATTTTAATGTAGATGAAAGTAAAAAATTAAATGAAACAGCCCTACTGTAAGAGTTGAAGTGCAGTCACAAGTGTAAGAACAATGTTGATCTGTGGTGTGTTGAAGGAAACAGCTGTTCAGTGTGAACTGGAGTAAATTCCAGAAGAAATGCGAAAATATCCGGTCATGATTTTTCCAAAATAAAACAAAATTATTTACAGCTTTGGGGTTATGCATTACATTTAAAAACATGATAGCCAAGATAAGGGATACAAACATTAAAATATGCATTCAATTTTTCTTTATTGTAATTTTCGGTGTCTTTTTCAATGGCCCTATTTAGTTGGAGGTTATTGTCTAATGCTTAACACATACTACAAATAATAAGAAGTACTTTAATCATTTTAAAGAGGCTTCTCCGTCTCTAAAAGAACATCAACGTCCACAGATCATTTATTACTGCCCACTCTGCAGCCAACACGTTGAGTCCTTTACCCTTAAAAGATACTTCCGGTCTCTGTTTGCGTAACTGTGTGTCACTTCACTAAACCGCTGCACTGGACAGCTCTGCGTTTTGAGTTGGCAGCCAGACGTTCCCAATCTGTTCCCACTGTTGCTGAGCGCGGACTGAGCACCGGGGGAAAGTCGGAAACGGAACGGGACCGGTAAGACTGAGCGTCTTTCTCTTTTTCTTCATCTTGTTCTGTCAACCGTGAGGAGGAGTGTTGTCTCTGGGAGATGAGAAAGTTTTTTTTTTTCATTTGGGCTTTAATTGATGCTGATGCGATAGTTTCAGGTGTACAGGTTGGCTTGAGTTGTGAAAAGCAAACATGATGTTGTAGAGTTTTGTGTTCCGCTCATTGCTTTTACCTGATTGGTGGATTAACTTCACGTTAGGTGTGGATAAAGATTATGGATTTGAGAGGTTGTGCGTAATTGCTCATCAGGACAGCAGCAGTCTAATCCCTCTTCTCCACACTTGTCGACCTGTAGTGAAAAATAATACTTTGAACTTTTATAAGTGATGACAAGTAAATACATGTAAAATAAACCATGAAAACTGCTTCTGTGGCATGAGGATAAAAAACGAGGATAACCATAAAGCAGTTTAGGAGATATTTATTGTAGGAACTTGTCTGTTTGTTCTTACATCTCTGAGCTAGGATGTCCTAAAACAACTATAAAAGTTGCTCTTTCACAGTCAGCAGTTGGTCGATATTTGCAAACCTTGCTTCCTTCATGCACTCAGTCCTCCTCTGTTCCTTACATTGTGCTCCCATCCTGACTTAATGATCCTTCTTAATAGTATCTTCCTCTGAAAATTGTCAATAAGCTCCCCCCCAAGGTGCACTGTGCAATGTGCACCGCAGCCCATTGATATTACATTCAGCTTAAAAGTAGAAAATAAAGTATCTTCTTTTCTCTTAATTCAAACCACTTTAAAACAGCTTTCTTGTGGAAACTTGAACTAATTTCTAAAATTGACCTCGACTTCTGTCAGTCACTTCTGAAAACATGAAGTATAGTGTCAGGGAAATTACATCATTTCAAGATATTTATTTAGCTTTGCACTGGAAACCTTCATAAAATGATTACATAACTCTGTGTCCAGTAAATCTGCATGTCCTGCTGAGGGGCATGCAGCTACATATCATAACTGACTGCATATTCAGGGTCCATTGCTTTTTGAAGGGGGCAAAAATTTGACTTTGCATGCAATACCCCGGGACATGGACGTGTTGTCATGACGTGCTTTGATTCCACGCACACATTGAATACAATTTCCTGGGAGCAATTATGAGACATTTAACTTCCTTATGCTCTTGGAGGATTTTTTTGAAGTTTGACATTTCAATTTCATCTGTACAGAGAGAGAAGTATTTTGTTGTTGTACAGATGTTTGAATCAGTCTGTCTCCATAAAGGGAGCAGAAAGTATCACTTAAGTTTATTGGATTATCCACTGAACACTTCTTTTGCTGCTGAAAGCTATACGCTCAATAATTGTTGCAAGAAGTCAGCGGTCTGATAAATCAAGCTGAACATCATAACGTTGATTTATAGAACATGACATAGTGCAGCTGCTCTGTATGTACACACTTTATTTATGGTCAGCACCTTTTGAAACGGCCTTTTCCTGCTGAACATCCATGCCTGATAGATGTGACAATCTATCATGCTGTTCTGATTAAGTGTGCAATAATTTTTCACAATCATTTGAGCTTTTTATCACTCTATGTTATGCCAAAGAGCTTTAGAGAGTTTGGACTCTGTGAAGTGGAGGCAGAGCGAGTAGAGCTGGTGTTTAATGGTACACTTGTTCGTCATGAGCTGTTTGGTGTGGGACTTCTGGTTTCAGGAATACAGAGCTGTAATCACAGTCTGTGTAGATGTGGTTAATGTAAATTTGAGAGTGTAAATTCAACTTGGAGGTCTTCTTTGTGGCTGTCACCACAAACCATGCTTGGTTAAGCTAGCTGGATTGTTATGGTGAACACAAATGAGAAGGCAAAAATGTATAAAGAGCTCTGTTTTGGAGTTTTGTGGTTTCTTGTCAACAATGCAGAGTCACAGCTGAGTTGAGAACAACATTTTTTCCTCTTTCAAGGGACCATAAAGATCTTGAATCACACTGTATTTTACCCTTTCATTAAGCCTGAAATTACCAGTGCAGTATTTAGTTTTATTGATGTCCAATGCAAAGTGCCCCATTTTTAGGTGCAAAACACGTGAAGCTAGCTTAACAGCACATAAACAGAGTGCAGAGTCTTCAAAGGAAGGAACTCCCAGTTTATGAGGTAGTTTTGATTGCATCCATTATTAGTAAGAGGATGAATAAGACCCAGCCACGCAATTGAAATGTTTGCTGTTGCTAACTGGATTTATTGTAGACAAAAAGGGTAACCTTGCACATGTTTTGTTGCCACAGGAGCAAATAAAAAAATGCAAAGGGTGTCTCCTGCTTTCAAAAAGAAGTCTCCTGCATCTGATTTAATTTATCTTTTATAGTGATTTAATGCTTTTATCATGGACATAATCCACTTTACTTACTCAGTTTAGTATTTGTATTACTGTTGATATTAAACAGTTTGATTTGGCTGTTTAAAAAAAATGAAACAAGTTTGTGTGAGAGAGAAAATTGAATGTTGGTACAAACAATGTGTCCAAGAGCAGGTGAAAGAGGTGATTATGTAACAGAAATACCCTAATTATAAGCACCCACATAGCCTGCAACTGCATGCAGAACAACACTGACAGAATAACATCTGTGTTTTGATCATTTCTCATCACCTCTTCTACAACTCTTCATTTAGAGCACATCAGCATCCACACATTCGCTCTGTTTCCCCTTGCTAGTTTGTTTAAAAGGCCACATGGGACACACTTTAAAATTGTAAATGACAATCAAATGTTTGCATGATCTTTTTTAGAGTAAATATGTGCATCAGTCTGTTTTGTATGTTCACAATTTTTAAGCTCATTTTAATGATGTAAAGTTAGTTTTTAGTTAATTTTTTATGCAGCAGTAACTTTGAAGTCAGGTGTTTATCTCTCTATCCCAGTTTGATGTGTGTAACTGAGATGGTTAGGATAAGGATACCCTGAACCGCGTTTTGGCTTGCTCTAATTTTCAGCTGTTTTAAAGCTTGTGTTAGCTGCCAAATAAATGCAGCAGAGAGAGGCCAAGCTGTAGCTGCTCAGTTGCAATGCATCTCGGTACTTGTAGGCAGATCTCTGTGACTAGAACAGCTTGTCTTTTTAAGCCAGTAAAGCTTGCACTGAGGAGTTCATTGCTTAAATCTCCATATTGACTGTCAAAACAGAAAGCTATTCACAAAAAGGAGCTTTAAATGCTTAAATTGGTTCACAGTGCAGAAATAGAAGTTGGTTAAGTTTAATTTTTAAAACTATAGCATCAATGTTTTCTCTTCTTTTAACTCTGAGTTAAATATGCCTTTACATTCTGAGGAGATGTCCCTATCTCTATGGGAGTATTTCTTTATATTTATAGGTCTTGTTGTCAGAGATGATGCAGAGTGGCAGGAGACAAACAGCCTGCCTGTCACTTTGTGTTTTTGGAGGTGAGAACTCATGTGAACATCCACTTCAGGAAGCCCGTTATGAAACATACAGAGACAAAATGCATTACAGTACTTTGACGCTCCTGGTTGTGCTCTCAGTGAAAACACTTGCTCATGTCGTGGGGTCATTTGACAGAACGCATCAATATTAGATGCAAAAAGGGGTCACTCTGCGTCTGCACGCAGTGCTCTGTCCACATGGGGAATCTGATGGATCGGGTCTTTTTTAGAGATGTTCATCTTAGACTGTTAGTGTTTTCTTTTTAAGGCAGCCACAGTGAACCTCACACGCAGAGGGAGATCTAAACATTAATGTCGTCCTTTACTCAGATTGGTTTCAAAAGACATCCTTGTGTAAAGTAGAGTTAAACATGGTGGGCAGAGAAGAAAAAAGAAACAAAAAACATAGTATTAGTTAGAGTTTTTATTCATCAGTAGTTTGAGCATTTATTTCCCTGACTGCCTGTCATATATACTCTCCTACATTTTGTCACAAATATCTGCGCTCTCTACCACATTTTCAAAACAGTCTCATTACTGTAGCTTTAGCACTTTGAGGAGAATGTTCCATTATTTTGCATCATTGCACAAGCTGCCTCTCCAATACTAAGAGATGTTTCAGCCTTAATAACACACAGTCAAGATGACTTCTTTGCATATCAGTGCATGTAATGCTCCGAAGACATAACAGCATGAAAACAACGTGAAGACTTTTCCAGATAAAACAGACGAGAGAGAGAGAAATAGGCGAATGTGATGTGTGTGACTGACTGGAAGAACTGTTGGCAGGAGCTAACACTGAAGAGTTTGGAGGAAATCAGAGTCTCATGTGATGTCCAGCTAGCTCTGTGCAGAAACTTCCATCATGGGGCTACCTTCTATCTGTACGTTTCAGAGCATGCTCTTGTATTTCTTTCAATCTAGTAAAGAAGTAAAAGTTGAACTTCTACTATTAGCAAAGTCTTTGTTTCTTAAAATAATTGTTATGTAAGAGTGAAGAATGTGTGTGCTTTAGGAGCCCCTGCCACAGGGCCTTCAGCTTCATCTTCCTCTCATATAAACTCTCTTGGTTTATATATGCATGTGCAAAGCCTCTTATTCAAGCATGTTAGCTGTTGGCACAATCCTTTTTTCCTCTTTCATATTTCTTTCTGTCAGCCACTTTCTGCCTCTCACCTTGTAGCTTCCTCTGTGATTTTTCTCATCAGCTGTTCAAGTGGCCTCTTGCTATTTCGCTCTGACCTTCTTCAGATCCTCCTCCTCGCAGTTATCTTTGCTATCATCACCCGCCGAGCCAAGGTGACCGGCCCACTCACTCTGAGCTGCACACACAGCTGGAGCCCGCCAGGCCACAGACTGAATATCTTCACTTTGGGATGTTTGCTGACCTCTCTTCTTCTCCCTCTGTGTCCTCTCCCCTCTCTGTGTGTGACTGCTAACCTTGCGTTCACCGTACCATCAGAGGAGTGCGGTGACCTTCAGTTGGATTCTATGAAATGTATTGTGCTAAAAGCGGTGATGTACGAGCTGCCCACTTTACCCATCGCCAGAACAAACACACAGTTAATTCCCAATTAGCTTGGGGACATCGCTGTCCTGTCGAGCCCAGCAGAGCAGCAATGTCATGTCCAAAGCTGTCAAAGCTGCTGGCTGTTAATGTTAAGTACTCAATAAATGCATTTTTAGTTAAACAAAAACTCACGCATAAAAGATGTATGTGTGGGTTGTGCTGTCTGATATCACATTTTCACAATGATTTCTTAAAATATTGTGAAATGTGAAAAAGTTGTTCAAACATTGAGTTATCTAATCAGCATTTAGGAATTTCAAATGTGTCCTTTGGGGGATATAATTCCCACGCTCTGCATTTATTCAGATGTAGTATCATAAATTAGTTTAACAAGCAGGCTTGATGAATAAAAATCCCCCCACATCACTTCAGAGGATGTTTGAGAGGCGAGTAACAAGCTGTGCAGGGATGTGTGTGCAGGTTTATCAAAAAAGGTGCATTTCTTAAAGAGACATGCACACCAGCCTCGCCCTCTCTCCCCTTCTCTCCTGCTTGCCCTGAAGGAGCAACGGAGTGATTGTGCCCTTTCACTTCGGTGCCCTCTGCTGCCCAGAGTCGGTGACCTATGTGAAGCTGGAGGTGGCAGAGACAGGGTTGGGGGTTGGAGTGGATGGGGGTCAGGGATTCTGACAGCTGCACAGAGCCAGCCTCAGGGTATGCAGCCTGCCCTTTTCCTGTTCCAAACTCCCTCCCTCCCTCTCTCCCTCCCTCCAGCCCTCACCCCCTCCTGCCTGGCAGAGTGGCATACCCAACCGTAGGTGCACTGCCAGAGGATTGACTCAGAGGAGAGGCTGCCTGCTCCTCAGTGGAGAGAAATGACACTGAGGACCCTAGGGAGGCCAGGTTTAGGTTTCACTGTCTCCCCCTCCTGTGACACCTTTTACACCTCCACACCCTCTTGTGCCAAAACAGGAAGTGATCTGGCAGCAAGAAGTCAAAGCAGAGCAGAAATGGGAGCTTCACATACCTTGTTTGAGCTCTTTTTGATTCATGGCTTCAAAATGTTTCGCTTCATTAACAGAATGCAACAAAAGTCTCCATAAATACTCAAATGTGTGTAATGACTCATACAGACAGTGACCCCAGTGTTTGAGCTGCACATTAATTTCCACAAACATGCGCACACACAGTGGTGCATTTATGCTGCAGAGCTGCTGCTGAATGACGGCGCTCTGGGGTTAAACACTGGCTCAGTGTGTTCATCCAGGTAAACCCCCTCCACCTCTCCTCACAACAACACTAAATAGAAGACTTGTTTGAGTCCAACCACAGTCACCTGGAACGGGGGGGCAAAATGGTTTGATGTCATAGATGTCTTTCATGAATATGCATATGTTGTGTGTGTATGTGTTTGTATGTGCATGTGTGTGGTATCCAGTATGAACAGTCTTAAAAACATTTTTTTTAAATCGCTGTGGTTTAAAGCATGACTTTTCTTTGCCACACGCCCACCTTCACATACAGGCCTTCATTCAGTTCACACCTGGTAGTCACCCAGCACAAGCGTGGTCTTTCAGTGGAGCCCAGCCAGAGCAGTCTGGGGTTAATTGCCTTGCTCAAGGGCATCCTAGTCATCAATATTGACAGAGGGGGAGAGTGTTACTCATTTGCCTTTCCATGTCAAGATTATTCATAGCTGAGAGGACGAGTCTTTCAGTCTTGATGGTGTGTGCTGAGCTCTCGTCCTCATCACTTTCTGAGTTTTTTATTTTGCATGTGCAGGATTACGATAGCAACATTCATGTGGCAATTCATGGGGTGAGGTCTGAAAGACAGTTTAAGGACACTCTTCAGAGCGGTTCAATGTAGAGTCCCATGCGGGGTTGTAGTGCCAAAACAAGCACACCAACTCATCCCAGGCTTTTTTAAATGTCTTTACTGACTGACTGAGTGAAATGCATTCGATAAAGTAAAGGATAGTTGGCAGAAAGGGATTATTTGAGACAAAATTTCAGAATCAGGTTGCACTCTAAAAGCTTTTGAATGATATTGTGTGTTTGAGCATAAATTGGCCCTCACTTTAGCTTTAGCCTTTGTCCTATATGTATTTTTGCTGCAGTAAAGAGGCTCAGTAGTTTTCTTCACTCAAGTCAAAGATGACAAACTATTTCTAAAACTTTTACGTCTGATTTGTCTTGAATGTTTGAGCACTGTTGGTGGATCAGAAAGAAAAAAGAGATCTGAAAAGACAACTTTTCATTCTGTTGTCACCTCCGTCACTTGTGTAAGAAGCACATGATGAATATGTTACACCAGCAGCCATCAGGGATGACAGGCACCCTACAGTTCAAGATCAGCTGGGTGTCATCTGTTACATCCAGCTATCAGGGGCTTGAGGTGAACTTGTTCCTGTCGGCGCACGTGAGTCTCATCCCTCAATCACAGTTTAAATCTGTGTAATTCATTCAATTCATCGGCTGCACAAGCCAACAATCTGTTTTTTTCTCACAGTGTGAAATTGAAACAGCTTTTGTTCTGAAGTATTTGCCTTAAAACTCCATATTTAACAGGTTAGAAGGGTGTGTTGTTCTGGAGCAGTGCTTCAAACCTGTGTCAATAAACATGAGGGGTAATTTTCTCAACAGTCACACTTATCTAGCACTTGACCCAAGTCTTCTTCAAGTGAGCCCAGGAGGAGGTGATGACTAACAAATCTGTTACACTGCTCCTGCATCAGTAATACACAGAATATTAATTATAACCGAGGGAGATTCTTTTTACTGGAGCATGATATACTGCTCAGAGAAATGAGAACAACAGATACAAAACTGTTACCTGTAGAGAGGAGGTAAAAACAGACAAAATCAGGTCAGTCATGGTGTTCCTTTCTGAGTGCATCTCTTGTAGTTTTATAAACACATAACAAATATTTACAAATATCTCTTTCCTTTTATAAATCAGTTCTTTATGTTGTGTTCAGGTCTTGTCTCGTTCACTTTACTCCTCTGCTGACCTTAATATTCTCAGGTCGCATT
Organism: Notolabrus celidotus; assembly: GCF_009762535.1. Classification (NCBI taxonomy): domain Eukaryota; kingdom Metazoa; phylum Chordata; class Actinopteri; order Labriformes; family Labridae; genus Notolabrus; species Notolabrus celidotus. The sequence continues at coordinate 23,258,012 of NC_048291.1, forward strand.
CACACCAGAGCTGTTTGGTCCACTTCAAACAAGTCCTGATCAGTTTCCAGGGATTGTCTGGCTCGTTCGGAGTGGTGTGAAAGCTCATTCGAACTCTGGTGAGGACCAAACATGCAAACAAGTGAACTCTGATGCGGTTTGTCTGAGGTGTGAAAGAAAAAAGGACATGCTTTTAAACAGAGGGCAGAAAGTGTAGAGGGCAGTGCATTGATGGTTAGGGCTAGAAGATAAGCCTTTTTCTCCTTCATCGTCCGTGTTTTTTTGGGACAATATGGCCACGGATGAACAGTGGTTGGAACCTGTAGTCAAAGGAGAGATGTTGGTTTGGGAAGTGTTAGTAGTATCGTCCACTATTGGTCGGAGCATTATCTGAATGCATGATGACAGACTGTGAGGAGAGCAAAACGGGCTGCCATGATGTAAACCGTGAACCGCAGAAGTCTGGCTGTAATTTGTGTAATCCCTGAAAAGTTCTGCAACAAGTCTGCTTTTGGACATTGTGCCTTGACACCAGCTCTGTCTCACTTCTCAGGTTGCTGTTGAACTGTAAATAATGGAAACGCACTGATAAGGAAGCAATCGCCAGAAGTTCTTTAACACTAGTTACACCTTAGGTTTAGAAAAGTTGGCCATCGCTCCCATGGGCTACATCGTCATCAGACTCTACCTATTTGAACCTTTTGTAAACAGACCCGTTGGTAAAGCCTGGCATATTACTGACCTTTAACAAGCAGGTTAAACAGAACCATGAGGACACTGCATCCTGTTTTCTCCCAGATTGAAGAAACAACAAATCAAACAGTTGTCAGTATAATCATTGGATAAATTGGCTTTGATTTTCCCCTATAAATACATAAATATATACAATAACCATCAGTTAGTACGATACTAGTTCCTCACATAATGTCTTCACACATCCAAGGTTTAGCACACATGGTATTTTGACTTGTTACACCGGTGTGATGGTGAATGGGGGCTTCTATGTGTCTGTAGATTGTCTCGCTGTAGTTTCCAGCTTTCATCCACATACCCTTCCTCTGGGCTGAACAGCTGTTTTATCTCCTGCACCGCACACAGCTCCTCCTCTGCCTCCCACCGCTCTGGCTATCAGCTGTCAGAGTCATTACAGCTCTCAGGAGGTGGTACCAAAGCTTCCTCCATCCCGCGAAGCCACCAACCCCTCACCCACCTCCATGTCTCATTGATCACACAACTAATCCATGCTGATCACAGTAACCTCCACCTTCTGAGGGCTGCATGGGAGGCTTTCCGGCTTGTGTCACTGTGTCTCTTATTGAACCGAGCACGCTGTGAGGAGAGGAGCCTGGATATCAATGGGTGTGTCTCGGCTCACCCCAGATAGCCTGATAGCGTCGGTGATGCTGAAGATGGGCCTATGATGCTGCTATTGACGTAGTGGGTGACTCAGAATTTCTGATATAATTTAGCTTTCCTTTTTCATTTAATGTGTGCCGTCTCCTCACAATGAACTGGAGCTTAGCAAACCAATCAGCAGTGCCCCGGCCTTTGATTAAAAGTCAGATTATCACGCGAACACCATATGTTGGATAAGCAGCTCTAGAAAACTGACCTGTTTTTTCATACATGCGTTTTCCCCACGGTATCTTTTTCTCCTCTCTATTGCAAAGGTGTTTTTCATTTCTGTGGGGGATGTGCCTTTGCACTCTTCTCGAGGCCTCTTATCATCTGTGTCAAACTCGTGGGCTGAAAACGGCTGTACGAAGCTCTCCACTTCGCAGGATCCCACATTAACTTCACTTCCTCAAGTTAGAAATCCCTCTCAGGCTTGCAGCAGCAGCAGCAGCCAAAACTTCAGCTCTTAACTCACCCGGCTGACGCACACATCGACTCACTGATCCGCTAAATCACTTCTGTTAACTACATTGATTCGCTGTGTCTCCCTCTGTTTCTTACCTGCTCTGTGAGTCAGTTCTTCCTCAGTGTAACTGACTTCTTCTTCTGAGTCGACAAAGTAGAAAAGATTTCCTCTGAAAATGATTCATTGCACCTTTTCACAGTCAGATTTAAGCCTTGCTAATTTCAGCTTTTGAGTTTAAAACAAAGCTAATGAGGCTGAAAAATCTGAACTGCACTTGTTCCACATTAGTTGACTTTATCTCCCTCTAGCTCAGTGTAGGCCATCACAGACTCACGATGGCCTGACAGGGCCTATAATTGAACCATATATTTTGGTTTCCTCTCAGTAAAGAGAGGGAGATGGGGCATCTTTCAGCGCTCCAGTCCTCGGAGCGTTTTTGCTGACAAAACAGGGGCTGTCGGGGTGGGGTTAACAATCGTAACGCCACCGCTGTCAGAGAGTGGGGCGAAGAAAAAGATAAAGAGACAGGGAATGGATGCACCTACTCTCTGGAAGAGGTAACACTTTGAGAGAGGGAGGACACAAAGAAAGAGGTAAAGATACTTGTGTTAAAAGCTCCCTGAAACAACTATATAAGAAAATGCTCTCAGATAGTCCACCTCTGCTTTGTGCTGAGTGCTGTCTCCTGCAGCTGGATGAAGCTTAATACAGCTGCCCTTGAAGTGTATTGTATATTTCTATCACTCATAGATGTCACACACTGTATTCATTGTTAGTGTTAAACTTCTGTAGACTTAGAAATACTTTTGAATAATGGTACAAGTTTTTCTTCTTCTTCTTCATTGTGAAAAAAGGTTTAAAAAAAAAGCAACCTGATGAGAGCTTATCGTGTCTACTTTCTCCCAGTGGTACGGAAAGGGTGGTTCAGGATCTGCAGCCATGTGACGCTTCAGTGACTCTCATCTAAGAAACAAGGCGAGAATCAAAACAAGGCACTCTTCTTCTTCAAAATTGAACCCCAAGAGTCTGCAGGAAATCAATAGCTGGATCGCTGTAGCGAAAGAAAACACACTCAGTCTGCGCTCGGCTAATGTTTTCTGATGGCAAACTTGGAAAGAAAACACCTGAACAAGAGAACCTGTGGGAAATTGACCATCTCTTGTCCTTTTTATTATTTATTTACCCTTGTAACGTCATAAAGCAACATTCATGTAAGAAATTAGATTGAGTGTGTAGAATGGGAGTCTCACAGGCATTGATTTACTGTGTGATATTGGCAAACTAGAGTGTTGTGTTAAAGCTTTCGTTATTTGAGCCAACACAGGCCTTTTATGGGCTGATCATGTTACCGGCACTGATTACTTTCATGCAACAATAACACCTCTCACAAACCTGGAGGATTTTTTATTTTCTGCAGTATTTTCCATGAATGTAATGTGACAATTGAGTTAAGAAATGCAGCATGTTGCAAATATTAAATGCCATTTATTTAAGATAAAATATTTGAAGGCCTGCTGGTTTGAAACGGTTTGATTGACATTTTGGGAAATGCACGTATTGTTTGCCTGGAGTTGCATGAAAGGACTGAATTACTCTCATATTTGTATTTTAAATGTATCCCTATTTTTAGAAAAGAGAGCAGAGTGGAAACTGCTCTTTATAGCCACACTACATGATGTTTGTGGAGGAAGATGTTTATAAATGGAATCGTAAATGCCATCAGTGGAGGACAGCAGATCTAAAATGTCGTGTTAAAGCAGAGTTACAGGTGCTGGTTTTATCGTGTCAGCTTGTTACATTTGCAAAAAGCCAGCTGTGTAAACATATTTTATTCTGACAGCTTTGTAGAAAACTATGACTTGGAATGTGGAATACATTTGCTCTTAGTTTTAAACCTCCATGTATCTACATGCTCCCCCTTGGTCACATCATACGCAGCCATGGCCTCCATTTCCACTGTTATGCCGACGACATCCAGCTTTACATTTCAACCACATCCATCACCGCTGCTTCCCACACCACCCTCACAAACTGCCTCACTGAAATAAACTCCTGGATGCAAACAAACTTTCTCAAACTCAATTGTAATAAATCCGAAATTCTTATCATAGGCCCAAAATCCCTCACTTCCACCTGCCCGGACTTCTCACTCACTATTGATAATTCCACCGTTTCAGCATCCACCCACATCCGTAACCTTGGTATCATTTTTGATCAGTCACTCAACTTTCAACAACACATTAACAATATTTCAAAAAACGCTTTCTTCCACCTCAAAAACATCGCCAGTCTCCGCCCCTCCCTTTCCTTCACTGCAGCTGAAACTCTCATCCACGCCTTCATCACCTCAAGACTCGATTATTGCAATAGCATCCTCTACGGTACACCCAACACCCTCCTCAACAAATTACAATACATACAAAACTCAGCTGCACGCCTCCTCACTCACTCCCGCTCCAGAGACCACATCACCCCAGTACTCCAGAACCTCCATTGGCTTCCCATCCCCTCAAGAATTCAGTACAAGATCCTCCTCATCACCTACAAAGCCCTCCACAATCTAGCTCCCTCCTACCTCACCGACCTTCTACAGCCATATAATCCCTCCCGCAACCTCCGCTCCACCAACGCCAACCTCCTCACCCCTCTCACCAAACCCAAGCACCGAACCTGGGGGGACAGGGCCTTCTCTGTCGCTGCCCCCACCCTCTGGAACTCTCTCCCCCAACACCTCAGATTCTCTCCCTCACTCACCAAATTCAAATCCGGACTCAAAACACACCTATTTACAAAGGCTTTTAAACTATAATTGATTGTTTTTTTTTCTTGTTTTGTTTTATTTTGCTGCCTTGCTCTTCTTTGCTTTTTTTTTTGCACTGTTTTCCTTTGCTTTTCTATTATATAATTTTATCTTATTTTCCTGTAAAGCGCTTGGAGAATCTTTTAAAGCGCTTTTATAAATAAAATGTATTATTATTATTATGTATTATCAAATGTTCGTCTGTCAATCATTTTCCTCAAGTCCTTTATATTTGTCTCAACACTATTTTACTGAGTAGTATCTTTAAGCATACAGGTAGTTGAGTTTCTCAGTATTTTAAAAGTGTGTGTGAAATCCTTCTGACAGAAAGATGAAACTGTGTTGCTAGTGAGAAGAACATGTGTAATTTTCTCAACACTGTGCTCAGTTATAACTGCTGGACACGGACAGCCTGCCCACTTCAGAGAACGTATCAAGGTACTCCTCCTTCACTGTAAACTTTTCTATGGCACATGAACACACAGACCTCCTCAGGGCTGGACTCACATCTAACCCTAAAAGCACACAGTGAAACTGCATTCAGGGGGACTGACCCTTTGCAGGGTTTGAAACATACACAGAGTAGCCCTGTTCCCCTCCTGGCCCCGGACTCGGGGGCACACAGAAGCCTTCAGAGGGATGACGGCAGAAGGATAAGTTTTGATGGAAATGACAAACATTGGGTCTCTGTATTTCTGTATTTGACTTCCTCCCGCACCCCTGGCACAGCTCTCTCTGCACTCTGTTCATGTCAACACACACGTCTTTGAGACACCTTGAGAACCATGAGTCTGATTTCTGTGTCTAATAGAAGTCCCTCTTTCTTACCTCTTTTTAATATCTGCTATGTGATCTCCCAAGCCCCCAAGCACCAGCCAAGTTAATCCAACTTCCAGGATAACAGTAAGCCCATGTCTTCCCAACAGTGTTAACTTACAGAGCTTTATACCAGAGAGATTGAGCGAGGAGTGAGAGGAAGCCTATCTTTCAAAGAGAGGAGTAATGGGCCCTGAGGGCACTTCTCAGCTCCCGTGTAAGCCCTTGCTTGTCTACATGCCTAGAGAGGTGTTACATAAATGACAGAATATCCTCGATGGCCACTTTTTGTATGCTAAAAGCCTTCTCCCAGGTTGGTGTTTATGTTAATGACTTTAGTCAGGGTTTTGAAGTGCCTGGATGATGAGCAGCTAGCCTAGAACAGAGAAGTGGCTCTGACCTTGGCCCACTTCAGGGAAACGCTCTGGTTTCTGACTAATAGTGTATGCTCTATTCTCTCTCCCTCAACATACACACGAAATAGCTCCAGCATGCCCCATTAAGCAGCATTTTAATTGTTAACACGGCATACCCTGTCCTTGGCACACATTAACTACTTCATATAAATGTCAATCCCAATTAAAGACGGGCCGAGGAGACGATTGATTTAACCAAGAACAGGCATGGTGCGGCAACCACAATGGCCCTTACTGGCTTTCAGGGAGTTTTTCTGGGTCTTGTCCTATGAGGGGCAACCTTTGGGAGTGTAGTTGTGATAGAGAGAAATGGAGAAGAACTTTTTCTACAACTCAAGACCATGTAGCTGTCCTGGGGGGAACTGAGCATGTAAAACAGGTGCAAAATGTCTTTTGGGGCTCTGGTAGAGCATTATATCATTGTCAAGTCAATTCAAAATAACTCACATAAGGGTTGTAACAGTTGAGCATTAAAGACATTTGAATGGATGAGCATTAACCAGGTAAACTTACTGTATGTTTGATAAAAAGAGACTACAATGTCTCAGCTATTGGATGGCATTCAGAGGTGGTGAGGCAATGTAAAAAATGCGATTGTTGGATTGCTGACTTTAGGAAGTTGCAGAAATTGTTGGACTAGATCTCTCCAATACAAACGTGGGAATGGTTTACAGGAAGTGGATTCCCAAGCCGTTCTACAGTCTGAAAGTTGGCGACATCCCAGCATTGCCTGGATAAGTTTAAACCACTAAAATGTGTCTCTTGGGGCTACCCTGCTTTTATGGGGCCACAATAAGGTCAACAAAATGTGGTCAAGTGCATGTCAGTGTGCAGGATGTAAACATTTTGTTCTGTGCTGCTGTTGTGTTTGACTTTGGGAAAGATGGAGCTCATATTTGTCTTAATGCGGTGACAGAGCTGAAGGCTGTGACGCCTTTTGTTTCCCAGCCTGAACAGGTCCTCCCTTCCTTCCTCTCAATGTCGCTGTGGGCCCTAGCCTCAGTGAAAACCCAGCAAACACCCCCACCCAGCTTGTAGCCTGCTCAGCTGTGCTGGGACACAAACCCAATTTCCCCTGGAGAGCAATAATGCTAGCATTAGGTTGTGCACGGAGTGGTGCCAGCCCAGGGGCCTGGCATGCAATCGTCCACTGCTGCAAACAGAAGCCCTCATACACTGAATTCATTCCCAGAGCTGTAGTACCAGATGGATGGCAAGCATGGATGCTCCCAGGTCCAAATCACCTCCTGCAGTTGGGTGATAGAGCCCCACAGCGCTGAGAGGAGACAGGAACCTATAGTGTTTATATCTGCTGTGTTGTTGAACACTAAAGTTAGCAGCTGTATATTTCTTCTGCAGTCCAATTCTTTGCTTCATCACTTCCTTGTCCGTTTGTCCCAAGGTGTGCTTGAACACTTTGTCGATTATCGGTGCTTATCCTTCTATAAGGCTGCTTGTTGTGCACCATCTGATAACAGGTAATACATCAGTAGCTGCCTGCCTAATGACTCTGATAGGTAGAGGTGCTCCTATTGGCAGGAAAGGATTGTGTTGTCATGGGGATGATGTGTGGGCCTCTCCTCCTCTATTGGAGTAAACCGATGAATGGTACTTGACCTCCCACCACCAAAAGGTGAAAAAACATCAGCACACACATGCTTGCACACACAAGTACACATGTAGAAGTATCATCAACATTGCAGCGCTAGCAGAGTGGATGAATCAGGGAGCTTTCAAGCATCTCAAAAAGGAGGAGGAGGCGAAGGAGGAGGAGGAGGTGGAGAAGGGGTTGCCTAGGTTGATCTCGTCACATGAATCACAGTGTTACCTCAGTTTTAATCAACACACTTAGGCTACAAATGACTCACTCGTGGAAACATTTGCATTTGCAGGTTGTTTGCTATTTTAATGCTAATGTGTTTTCCAGTGCCCACCAGCCTACATGAACACACTTCATCATTCACTCTTTCTCTTTATAGCATCTCTTTCTCTCTCTTTCTCTTGCATTGTAAACCCCTCTACCCACCCACCCAGTCCTCCCCTATTCAATCCCACAGCTCCTATATCTGCCTGCTGCCTTCCTCCCATGTCTCCTATTAGGAAAGGAAATGAGGCGAGGTACCGATGCAAATATCTTGGACCCCTTGCTGCTCTCTGACTCATTACATAGAGACAGAAGCGAGGACCGAGTGAGCAAGAGTGGAGAGAAACTAGAGGTGGAGGGGCACAGCAAATAGATAGCAGGAAAACAGGCCTGGACAAAGCACACAGTTGATTGGTACACAATGAAAAATGGGGAAAAGTGGCTGTCGCTATGTGAGGGCAGAGTTTATTATCATATTGAAAGCTTTCATGGGTAAAGCAGGACAACAAAGAGGGCATGAAGCACCAAGAACACTGCATTATTTCTCGCTTTCCCTCGCCATCCTTCTTGTTTTGTGGAGTGGCAGTGCTATCACTCAGTCTGCAGTGCTGTTACAGCATCTCTGTGGGGTTATTCATTTTCTCTGCCTCCTGCCTCATCTCCAGCTAACATGATTGTTGTGCAGCAGCGCAAGCTTGACTGTTGAATGCACAGTTTAGTATTCATTTGTATCTGGTATATTTCATGGTCAAAAAGGGGATGCAAGAAATTGAGATTATTGCGATTTGAAGAGTGTTTGCATGTATATCAGCCTTTGCTCCACCAACCAGCCGCAGGTAGAAGACTATTCAGCATCCATAGAGATTATCAGACACTGCTGTTGCTATACTATTTAGCAGAGGTGGGAGAAAGTCATTGTTTTGCAAGTCTCAAGTAAGTCTCAAGTCTTCATTCCCAAGTCTTGAGTCAAGTCTCAAGTAAAGACAAGACAAGACAAGTCGAGTCAAGTTCGAAGTCATAGGCTTGACATTTTGAAGTCCTTACAAGTCATGAGCACTGTTTACCAAATAAAATGCCATTTTAACAATGTAACAATTTATTGAATTTGAGAAATACAATGAATGCATTTTGAATTGTTTATTTTTTTAAATAAAATAAAACCAGTGTGACAAGACAGTCACAGAAAGAGAAAATGGTCTTCACTCGGTGTTTACATTGACTCTTATTGACATTTTGTTGAAAGAGGTAGAAAACTCAAAGAGTGCTGACATAGCATTCAGGATATAATCAGTGCTGAGCGGTGCAACAATAAATGAACTTCTGAAGACGCTGTACAGTCATTTTAACTCATCTACATTTTTTTTCAAGTCATCAGACTAAAGTCCGAGTCAAGTCCCGAGTCATTGATGCAAGTCTTTGATGATATTGTCAAGTCGAGTCCAAAGTCATCAAAATTGTGACTCGAGTCTGACTTGAGTTCAAGTCGCTTAACTCAAGTCCACACCGCTGCTATTTAGTCAGGATACATTTATTTTAAAGGTGACATATCACGCTTTTTTCATCATATTGGTCTAAGAGGTCCCCAAAACATGTCTTTAAAGTTTATGCTCAAAAAAACACTTTGAAATCAGATTTTGGCATGCCTGAAAAGCCCTCTTCTTCAGTCCTCCTCAGAACACTCTGTTTTATCTCTGACCACGCCCCCTCAGGAAGTGGATGTGCCCTCGACTGTCCAGCATGTTGATCTAATGTTTACATGTTGTCTGAATATACACGGCTGCTCAGAGATCACGTTACTTCAACCCTCTGAATCTGATCCAGAATCTGATCCTGACGGAGAGGCGCCTGTAGCAGGACCTTTCTGAAGGATTGGTCACAGATTTAGCGTTTCTTGTTGTTTTATTTGTCAGTATGTCGACGTGAGTCTTGGTACACAGCTACGAACATGTAGCTATGTGGCTATGCTAACTAGCGCTAGCACTTATCCATGATAAATAAAAATCATCCACTAGATCTTTAAATCTGCAGACGTGGGGAGTAAAACCGACCTCTGCCAGAAAGGCAGCGGGACCTTTCTGAAGGATTGGTCACAGATTCTGTGTTTCTTGTTGTTTTATTTGTCAGTAAGTCGACGTGTGTCTTGGTACACAGCTACACCTATGAAGATGTAGCTATGTGGCTATGCTAATTAGTGCTAGCACTTATCCATGGTAAATAAAAATCATCCACTAGATCTTCAAATCTGCAGACGTGGGGAGTAAAACCGACCATTGTGTTTATTAAGACAGCCTACAACTAGCATGCCTCCCTCCTAAGCTCCTTGTTACCACACATTTGTGCAGGTAATGAAAAGCGGAGGGGGGATTCAGTATTATTTTATACAGTCTATGGGCTGAACAAGCTCCGAGCTCTGACTCCGTGACAGACTGGATATTGTTGTTATGTAACAAAAACACGGAAGTCTGAAACGGCTCGTTTCACACACATTTACAGAAAGGTGTAGAAATCAAAACAGGGGCAGAATGGATTTTTTTCATTCTCGGGGGGTTTGTAGACAGGGACACATATTTCAGGTAGAGAACCATTAAAAAGTCGATTTTGCATGATATGTCACCTTTAATATTGCTCTTGTGCATGTTTCCTGCTGCCTCCCTCATCATCAGGATTATGTAAATAGATGAGAGTGAGAGTTTTAGAAACTACAGATGACCAACAACTCAGCTGATCTCCTCACCTCCAGAATCTTCCCCGCAAGATTTTGTTGTTTAGTCCGTAAAAAAAAGAAACACTCCTGCCATAAAGACATTTGTCCCAGCTGGATGACCCCATCAAGATTAACTATGCCTCCCACAAAACAGTTTTGCTTTAATGTTACGAGATGGCCAGGGATTTGAAGAGAGCACAGTGAAATCCTAATGAGAGTAACCATTATCTCTGCGGTCTGTTGAGCCATTTGTGCAGCAGGACTCTGGCTCCGCTGGATCTCCTGCTCGATCCATGCTGTGCGACAAGCTACGTGTGATGAGAGAGGGGACATTTTTCTTTGTCCTTAGAGGGAAAATATGTATCATCCAGAGAGGAGATCAAGTGTTTCTGTACTGCAGTGCCTCTAACCTGTTAGTTTGTTTGTAGTAGACAGTGGTTACCCCTGCTGTGTAGACCGTGATGCACTTTATCTCATGTTCTGACTCTTGCCATGTTTCATGTGAAATTCTCCCTCTCTCTGTCTCGCCTTCTTTCTGTGTAGCGCTTCTAATATTAGTCAGGTCTAATTGCTGTGTTGAGTGCTAACTAAAAGCTAATTAGGCCAGTGATTTCTGGTTAAAGGGGAGGAGGGAGGAGAACAGAGAGTTTCTATTACGGTAACAGGGTCCCCTCCCACTACTCCCACCCAGAAACCCGACTGTGCTTTCTTTGACCTCATATTTATTCCCTCTGCCCAATTATCACAGGACAAGCCATTTCTTTGTTCTCAACAATCTGTTGGGTTAGTTGTTTGTTTTATTTTTGCGCCTGCACAGAGAAAGGTTGGCTCAGGAAACATCAGATTGCGCCCAGTGAAATTGTACCTCTGCAATTTGGGAGTAATTCTCTGAGGAAATGGGTTCTAGATCCAGAAAGATTTGTTGACGATTATTTGTCTGCCAGAACATATGCAATAAATATCACCTTTAAACTTCTCTCCAGAAATACATTTATACCCTTCCTCACTCCTCATCATTATCAGTGAAGAAGGCGGTACATGATTTTCACACCAAATTCACTACTTCTTGTGCAGGAATCTTACTGAAATCTTCTCTGCCTTGAAGATTCATCCTCATTTTTTTCTTCTTACCTCCTGTTCCTTTTTGAGTACAGGCAGCGTGAACGAATTAAGACCAAGCTTATTAAACAAGTGAGCCTTTAAATTATAACAGACTGGCCTTGCATGCATGGGTGACCACTAGAGCAGACTGCGCTTCACCTCCAGCAAAAAAACAAACACAACAGGGTGGGTCTGCGTGCACCGTCTCTCATGTTGAGGCCGTTCTTGCAGTGACCTGATCTAACGCCGATGTGCTTCAGAATAATTCACGGGTGATTAAAATGATGTGCATGTGCCGATTTTTGTGCGTTTGTTGTGCGCCTCTTGTTTGTTTCATCTGTTGATGTGGTTTGTTTCATTATGCAGCGGTAATGAAGGCAGAGGTTTATTTCACGCAGGGGAAAGAAGCTTCTGTTTGGCTTGATTGGTTTTGAATCCTGACAAATGTAAAAGTAGTTGTTATCTTGCCTAAGTTGCTGATTGCAGCTGATGTTTTGCACTTAATGTGTATCAGTTCCTGTGTGCGGAAAGCAGATTGTGTTGTGTGAGAGGAATCGTTTTATCTTGGAGTGCAGACTCAGAGAGTGTAGATGTTTAGAGTTTAGTTTGTTGTGAGTAATGGAGTAATTAACACCGAAACTGTTGATGCTGCTATCTTCATGCCTACATTTTGTCTCATTGAGCCATAGCATATATTTATATCCCCCTTATGTGTAAACCTAAACAATTCAAGTTGTCTTGGTGCGAATGAATGTGGTAATACACAGTTTGAGGCGCAGTGGATCTTAACACCCTGTGTATGTTTTGTAACACAGAAAAGCAAACAGCTAAAGTTGAGATATTTGCAGGATGTATCAAGAAAAACAAACCACCTCTGATTCAGAGCCAGATCGTATTTACAGAAAGAAGGCTTTAAGACATCACTTTGTTGTCAGCTAAGAAGAAGTAGATACAGCCAGGCCTTGAGCTTGGGTTTACCGAGCTGCACCTGGAGCTTCCCTTACTACTGACTGAAAATATAACACAAAGCAATGTTTCAAGCTGCACTGTTAAATCTACATTAAGCCCGAAGAAATGTATATTTGCTGGAATATAATAAGGGATACAAGTGTCAAACAAAACCACTGCATCAGTCCTAGGATTACATAAAGAAGTTTATAAAAACAACTATTGTCTGTCAAATGACTGAAAAGAGCAGAAAGGTGTCTGTGACCCAATGTGCACTGTTCCTCTATAGCCTCGGGTCCGCAGGGCTGCACCGCACACTGCGCAGCCGATATGTTCCCATCCTAGCCAATGCTTGTAGGGTCCACAGGGCGTGCTGCAGCGCGTCTCAGCTCCGTCTCAGAAGCATGCCCCAGCGCCGCTTCGCCAGAGATACGCTTCAAGTCTACTTTTGACGGAGCCCTCACCCAGCATGCGTCAATATGCACAGAAAAGCACGACCTGGACAGGAAGTCGGGCACAAGGATCGCAAACATCATATATGGACTCCCGACCGTTTAAAGATGGTTTAGATCAGAAATACTCATCGATTATGGATGTAAGCTACAAACAGCCACATATCCGGGATCCAGGTTGACTACAACAGGACTTTAAGATGATAACTGTGTCAGAAGGTAACAGGATAACAAAATAGAGCCGAATTATTCAGATTAAACTCACTGTTAAACTGTTAAGTTTCGTTTTTGGAGGTTTAGAACCTGCAAAAACAAAACTTAACAGTTCTGCAGCATACTCAGTGATGATAGAAGCAGAAAAGTAATGGAATACTCTCCAAATGAGCAGAAAGTCAACAACAGAAAGGCTCTGTGACCTGTTGTTTGTATGTGGTTCTCTCTATGCTGGATCCAGCTGATCCTGCCTGCTCTGCTCTGAGCTGCGCTACGCTCCCAACACGTGTCCTTTGGACCAGGGCGCGAGCCCTGGGACTGAGCAAACACGCTGCGCAGCCGTAACGCGGCGCACACGCATCCTGTGGACTCCCCGGGTATCTCTTCTACTGTTTTAATCTTCCATTAACTGGAGACAGCCTCTGTATACTAAATGTATTCTGTTTAGAATTAAGGGTTACGTTTCCGGCTGCATCACAAACCTGTTTTTGTCTCCACATTGTTCCTGTTGGCTCATCCATGGAGAATAATAGTGCTTTGAATCTTGTACACATACAAATATGGCTCCGGTTCAATCTAAGTGGATCAGTGCTCATGCTCTATATCTCCAATCTACAGCATTTATGCCAAGACGTAACTACTTAGCATAAATGCTGAAACAGTTCAGATTTTGTGAATGCCCCCTGACTCCCTCGGGGTGAAGAACATCTTGAAGGTAAACTGAAAATGGGTTTTAAAGCACTTTCTTCTGTCAGCTGAGTGTGGGTTGATTGGTTGGAGTGTTTTGTCTAATTTGAAAAAGAAACAGGGGGTGAGGGAGGACAAGTTGTGTGGGAGGAGTGGAACAAGCTCTCAGGTCTGCCATGACCTCCCTCAGGGGCAGAGACCTGCAGTGGGCATCACCAGGGTCTGTGTTCTCATTGTCAGTGTGTGCTCTGCCAAACAATAAAGACTGGGGAACCTAACATGAATAAAAATGATGTTATTCACTTCATTTTATGGACTTCCAAAATTACATGCGTCATCGGTAAGTATATATAAAGCTCTTCCCACAAAGTTTCATAATATTGGTCTACCTGCAACATCTGTCTGGACCACAGTTTAGTCATGAAGTTTTCTTGTTATGAAAGCAGATTTTCATATTAAGTTGATGTGTTGGAAACTTGTTTAAAATGGTTGCTAAATATGATACAAGAAAACCTATCAAGGTTACAGATAACAATGCTTTGGAAGTGCTTTCTATTTGGAGCAGGCCAAACTCTTTATTGAGGCTCTGCTGTCGAATTAATGAGGCTTTAACATCCCAAAAAACAAAAAAAATCCCAAGTAAGCAACATTTAAGATTTCAAACCTGACAGAAAATTAAGAATTCAGTTCCTAATGTGAATGTATTTTATGGATGTCAAAACCCCTAATGTTGCCTCTGGACCTTTGCATACACTACTTCCAATGAGTGGACTGATTTGTCTGGCATCATTTCATGAAACTGCAATTTTTTGCCATTCAAAAATTAGTACCACAGGGGATTTGCAAATGACTTCATGGGCAGTACTCATGCTGGGATACAGATCGTTTTGAGTTTGATTAACACTACGTATTATAAAAACGTCATGTCATCTTAAAATCACTCTGTCTGCACTTCAACTTCCAGAAGCAATCTGTAGTCTTAATCCTTCCCTCCTCTTAGAGAACAGTTAGTGTCAAGATTGTGAGACAGTGACAGTAATGAAGTGTAAACATCTGTAAGCTCCCTCAGGTCAGATGGATCCTTGTTACATATAAATACATTGCTGTCCTTTTTTTTCTTCCCTAAACTCCTCTTCCTTACCGTTTGTCCTTCAGCTGTAACTTTATAACCCTCTGACCCCTCATCCTGCAGCACTTAGAAAATTAGACTGACTCATCCCAGCGTGACTTCACTATTATTTGTTTACTTGAGGACAAGAAAATGTCAACCCCTCTGCCCACCGCTGCACTTCATGTCTTTTTTTCCTCTCCACTCTCCTCCTCCTCTGCTCAAGGCCAATCTCCAGTCACATCAGCTCTTCAGCCTGTGGCGATATGACGCAGCGAGCTGCTCTAGTCACCGATAAGGAGGAAAAAAATATAATGTGAGAGAGCACTGAATGTGCCAGCAAACTGCCCACAATGAGGCTGTGTATGACACATGTGACTCAGAAATGTTATCAGTGGCAGAGACACTTGAAATGCTTCGGTTTGCCTTCTGTTTGTAAGAAACTCAATTGTGTATTTTCTCATATATTTGTTCAGTCATCAGAGTGATCAGGTGGCTGACTGATCACAGGACATTAAACCTGTAACTGCCATTTACAAATATAAGGATTATATATATATTTTTTTTCAATCATTTTGCGCCTTAGAATTCAAGTTATTATTCCATATCTGGAAGGTTATCTGAGGACACATTCGTTTTACCAGTTGGATCTAAGCTTTAAGTTGAGCTAAGTTTAGATATAGTCTTTAATTTCCACATCAATGATCCAGTAATACTGGTCCTGACTGGAAGTGATACAACAAGTGAGCAGACAAAAATCCAATACAGCATGTTGTCCACTTTGAAGATGTCTCTACCTGCTTCACATGTCACCAAACAGATTGTGAGACATGGAGATTATGTGTTAAGTAAATTACCCTCATCCTGTTTGTTGAGTAAACGGACAGAAGCTAGGATAGCAACGGTGAGAGGTGGGGGTCAAGTCTACCACACAATGTAGATATGTATAGAAACTCAAACTCTAATATCAGGACAAGTGTACTGTCCATTTAGAAATGCTCAGCACTTTACTTTGCCGTCAGTAAGCCTTTTTTTTTTTTACAGCACTACAACACGTGTTCTTCATCCTGCAATGCACAAATGATAAAACAGTCTCATACCTCTTTAGTACTTCATTATTGCTTGTAGTGTATCTAGACAATGCTTCATGTACACTGCTGTGTGGTGTTTGCTTGCATTAGGATGAGCTCAGCCCTTTTGTTGAGAGATTGGAGAGCCATAAGCTGGTCTATCAAACCAATTATAGAGCCGAACAGCTGATCAGGGCTTTGGGAGGAAGAATACGTATGTGCGTCTGTGAGCAGTGATGAAACAATGGGACTTTCTGATAGCAAAGTAAAGCCCTGAAAAATGTCTAAATAGAGTCAACTTACACTGACATACAGTAAGTGTTTTGAGTCGGACTCTCTCAAAGTTTGCTTAATTACATCTTAGAACTGACCCCCTTAGCACCGAGTGTTAGCCTGTCTCCCATGCGGATCCTCCACCTGGATTGTCGGTTAAGGTGGCTGAGCTAGTGGTATCCCCTTTGGGTGATACGTGAACTAATGACAAATACATGATTCAACACCACTTGCAACCGCTGCAATCATCTTGGTTGTGAGGTTGTGTTTCAGTGGAAATTCCATGCTGACACAATTAAAAAAACTGATACATCATGCAACATCAGAACAATTTGGAGTTCTGGAGACAACTGAGCATTGATTATTCTTTGTAATAATATTAGAACACGAGTTCTTCTGCTTAGTTCTTAAAACGTTTTGATGTTGAATCTTTTTAAGTACAACAACCCAGGATGTTGATGTCCCTGAAATGTATTTCCTGCATGTCTTTCATGCTTGTCATTTTGTCACATCCTGTGCCACTCCAAATATCTGCCATTATACATCCATTTGCCTCTTGGCATTTTGTAGTGTTGCTATCTTCTATGATATGAAAAACCCAGGAATTAAAGGGGTCATGCAGCCCCAGCTGATGCTCTAAAGCCTTCTTACTAAAGATGAAAAGCCCAGCCCACAGACACATACTGGAGTAGGCTTTGTCTGGGACACTGTGACCAAATTC